>NC_079191.1:180018427-180330927 GCF_029499605.1 Hyla sarda
CCAAATCTGCAAAATTATCTTTTACTATTTCACTTCACCTAATATATATTTTTTGGTTTGGAGAATATGTTGTTGAAAAATTAAAAGGTATCATTATAGTAGGTAGTTATGGCTATTATAGGGCGAGGAGGAAAAAATCAGAGCGTAAAAGCGAAAATTGGCCTGGACAAGTGGATCGTCATGAGGGACAAGTAGATTTTGCTCCATGTTAGTCCCGTGGACAAGTAGTTTTTTATAAAATTTCCACACCCCTGGAGACTCTTCGGGCCTATGCTGTGGCCCTGCAGAATGCATTAGAATCGGTACAAAAGCTAGACGGCATCACGCCCGATCAGGGTAACCGGGTATTGATGGACAGGTTCATAGACGGGGCCCAGAATAATTGGGATAAGGCCCAACTCAGAATGCTGGCAGCTCAAAACCCCGATATGGCTTTTCCCGCCTTCAAGAGACTGGCCATTAAGGTCATTGAATCCAGCACCGAATCTGAAGAAAATAGCCCCCTTTCTACTGAACCCTTGAGGGCCACGGCCCCAGCCATAACTACACCCCAGCCGATTGCTGTGTCACCTCCCTCTAGTCCCTGGGCTAATGACTTGCAACATGTCCGACAAGACATTGACCAGTTAACTAAAGCTGTGAAAGAAATGGTGGGGAGAACTAATTCCCCGTCCTCCAAAGAGACTGCCTCTCGTCCCACCAGGCCGCCTAATAATCCCCCTGTATGGCCCCCTGGGACTCAACGGCCTGTCTGTAGTTATTGCAACAAGACTGGACACTGGAAGAGCCAATGCCTGGCTTTAAACAGACATCTCCTGTGGTCGAGGACCGCACCCCGGGAGTAATCACAGAAGGTCCGGAATCAACCAGCACCAAAACAGGACTCTCTATGTATGTTGCCCCTTGCCCCTATGTACAAATAGTAGTAGAAGAGGTTAAATTGCAAGCTTTGATTGACACTGGGTCCCTGGTGTCCACTATTCCTCGAGGGGTGTTTCATAAGCATTGGGGTCCTGAAATGTTGTGTGAACCTCATAAGGTAGATTTTCGTGTAATGGCAGAGAATGGGAAACCAGTACCCAAGCATGGCTACTGGGAGCCCACAGTGCAAGTGGGGAATCATGTTCTTAGGGGGCAAGGTGTTATTATTACTAGTGTTGTTGATGATCATGCAGCTGAAATTATTCTGGGAATAAACATCATGAGACACTGTTTTGATGACATAGCTAACTCTTTACAAGCTTCTATTCCCTACATGTCACCCTTTGGCCGGAGAGCCGTGCAACACCACCTCAGGACACTCCAAGCTGAACGAAAGTTTATCAATCCTCGGAGAGAGATCTGCCGGGTGAGAATTCAAGACATGTGGGCCGTCGCGCTGCAGCCACAGACAGAAACTATTATCTGGTGTCGAGCCCGACCAGGGGTGAAGAATCAAGAGTACCAGGCACTCTTGGAACCCATGCAATTGGAAGTGGTCAACCTCTCTCTGGCTGTCATAAGATTGGCCAAGTATACCCCTGTTGCTCAGCTGCATCATCTGGACCCCCGAGATGTGATGTCTAAACCTCAAGTAGCCAGACAGTGGACTGCTCAGATTGCCCCGGGGGCCGACAAGGACCGGAAGGACCCCTGGTGGACTCAGTTGCAGATAGGAGATGACAAAACTCCCCCGGACCAAGTTGGAGGAGTCATTCAGATGGCTAAACAGTTTCAAGAAGCCTTCAGCAAACATCCCACCGACTTTGGCAAGACCACGATGATCCAGCATCGGATTATAACTGGGGATAGTCCCCCCATCAAGGAGAGGCACCGGCCGGTTGCTCCTGCAATGTACCAGACTGTAAAAAAAATTGCTGCAGGAAATGAAGGAAGCTGATGTCATCCGAGAAAGCCAGAGTCCTTGGGCCGCTCCTTTAGTCCTTGTTAAGAAAAAGGATGGAACTATCCGATTCTGTGTGGACTACAGGAAGTTGAATGACATCACCCATAAGGACGCATACACTCTTCCTAGAATAGAAGAGTCCCTCACCGCTCTGGGATCCGCGGCTTACTTTTCTACACTGGACCTGAAGAGTGGGTACTGGCAAGTCCCTATGGCCAAAGAGGATCAAGAAAAGACGGCATTTGTAACGCCCCGGCTACCTTTCAGCGGCTGATGGAGAGATGCCTTGGGCACTTGAATTTTCAGAGTGTCCTTCTTTATCTGGATGACGTCATCGTCTACTCTCAGATGTACCAAGAGCATCTTGAACATCTCTGAGAAGTCCTGCATGGCCTGAAAGTAAAGCCCTCCAAGTGCCACGTGCTGAAGCCCAAGGTCCACTATCTGGGGCATGTCGTCAGGGCTGAAGGTGTGCAACCCGATCCCGATAAAGTGAGTGCCGTGAAAGAGTGGCCTACGCCCAGAACTGTACGTGAAGTTCGAAGTTTCCTGGGGTTTGCCGGTTATTACAGACGGTTCATCCCTCATTTCGCCCAGATTGCCGGGCCTCTGACTACACTGTTACAGGGAATTGCCAAGGAGAACTATAATAGGAGACTCCCTATACAGTGGGGTGAAGACCAAGAAGTGGCTTTTCGGGCTCTGAAGCATCTCCTTACTGAGCCTCCTATCCTAGCCTACCCCGACCACAGCCAGCCGTTCCGGTTATACACTGATGCCAGCTTTGAATGCTTGGGGGCTATTCTGTCACAGATAAAAGACAGTAAGGAGAGAGTCATCACCTATGCTAGCTGACACCTTCGGGGTGCAGAGAAGGATGATGCTAACTACAGTTCTTTTAAACTCGAACTCCTTGCTCTGGGCGGTCACCGAGAAATTCAAGGACTATTTGGCAGCTACGCCCTTCACGGTCTACACCGACAACAATCCATTGGTGCATCTGAACACTGCCAAGTTGGGGGCCATTGAGCAACGCTTGGCTTCCTGATTGGCAAACTATGATTTCAATATCAAATACCGCAGTGGAAAGAGTAATGTTAATGCAGATGTGCTCTCCTGTATGGCCCCCGAGGAAGAGCCCACCCCCATGGAGGATGTATGGGAAGATGTGGAGATGCCGCCCTTTTATCAGAGGTTCGTGAGCCAGAATACTCTAGCCACTCAAGAAGGTGATGACCCTGGGCCTCCTAACGTACCCGAAGACTTGTACACTTGGAGGACTCTGCAAGATGAGAGTAGGGTCATGGGAGACCTCTTGTACTACTTACTGCAAAAGAGAGTGCCGACTAAGCTCCGCAAGGCGCAAGGGGACTTGGAATTGAAGCGGTTGTGGCGGCAAAGGAATTGTCTGTTCCTCCACAAAGGACTGCTATGTCGAAATTCCTTGGACCCAGTTTCTGGAGAACGCCTGCATCAGATCTTGGTCCTGCGAAGGGATGCCACCATGGTTCTCAATGCTTATCACGACCAGTCGGGACACTTTGGGGTCCACAAGACCGAGGCCACTATCCAAAGAAGGTTCTATTGGATAGGGATGCGTGGAGATATCGAGAAGTGGTGTGCCGAGTGCACTATCTGTAATGTCACCAAGAATCCTCGCAAGGACGCAAGAGCCCCGTTGCATCCCGTTCATACTGAGAGGCCTAATCAACTGGTTGCCCTGGATCACGTGAAGTTAGCCCCTACTCGATCAGGATACACCTATGCCTTGACTATGGGGGATCATTGCTCCAAATGGGTAGTTGTTGTGCCCGTCAAAGCTCTTACTGCCAGGATGGCCGCCCAGATCTTCTACAGCCATTTGATCCAACCCCTCGGGTGTCCTGAATCGGCCCTCACTGATCGGGGGACTGCGTTTGAAGCTCAATTGTTCCAAGAACTCTGTCAGTTTCATGATTGTAGCTCAGGACCACTGCATATCACCCTCAAGGGAATGGGCTGTGCGAGAGAATTAATCAGGTGTTTATTCACATGCTAAGGGCAGCATCTGTTTCAAAGCACGAAGAGTGGCCTAGACTACTGCCTGAACTGTTGGAAATTTACAATAATACTGTCCACTGTTCCACTGGGTACACTCCCTTCTTCTTGATGATGGGCCGACACAGTCAACTGCCTAAAGCACCTTTCAACAACTCTCCTCAGGCCTCTCCATATTGGGTCTCTGAGCACCAAAGAAGGATTGAAGAAGCCAAAGATATTGTAGGGAAGAAAATGGGCGAGGCTCAGTACAGACAGCAAAAGGACTACAACTGGCATGCATCCGCTCGACCACTGCAACTTGGGGATAGAGTCTGGCTCCGGAAGTTTCCTCGGTCGCATAAACTGTACTCTCTGTGGGAGATGGAGCCTTACACTATTACGGCCCTGCCATACCCCGACACGGACGTTTATGAGGTAAGGAAGGAGGTGTTCAAGCCGCAGGTAGTCCACCGAAATAGGCTAAAGCTGTGCATGAAAGACAACTTGCCCGAGCCACCTCCTCCAGCACCCTCAGAGGCAAGGCCAACAAGAGAATATGTTCCGGGAGAGGGAATCCACCCCACAATGGATTTTTCGCTGTTCTCCTCTCCTCACCCTACTATGTTCTTTGGGGTACAGTGTCCGACTGCAGTACAACCAACTTTGATCTCTACGCCTGGCCCAGAGTGTCCTACAGTGACAGCTCCAAGTACTCCCGTTTTCCTACCAAGTACTCCTGGACTTCCCTCACCAAGCCTAATGGATCACGCCAGTCCTGTAGAGAGTATGACTCCCGTTGCAGATTCGCCAGAGGGTCCCACCGGGATCTAAATTGCCAGAGAATTGTCCTTTGAAGGAGCCCCTGAGAGTCAGGAAGTGGTGTTGCGTCGGTCTCAAAGGTCCACTCAAGGGAAACTGCCCTTAAGGTATCAAGACTGACCTTTCACACACAGTACTAAACACATAGTACTTCACAAAACAATTACTTAAGTGTACTTACCTCACTTAAAGTTAGTACACCAAACAAACAAAAATTTATCTCACACTAAAGTAAATGCCTTGGGAATTGTAGCTCATGTCATTTTTCCAATTCCTGCCACTGTCATGTACACTAATTCTCTGTTCTTATACGTGTGCGAGATGTTCTGCCTGGCCAGTAGATACTCTTGCTAGCTTAAAAATAATACACGTAATTCAAGGTAACCTGAAAGGTTTATCTGTTGTGTTCTAGGGATAGGAGCGTGTAGCCAATAAACCCTAGTAGCCAGCTTTATTGGTAGAAAGCCTCGGGCAAGCCAATATACTTCCAGTGTACTAAACAGGTAGCTAATATGGCACAAATGTACAGTGAGATTTCAATTGTCTAGTGAGCTAGAGAAAGAAAAATGCTAAGTAGGATGTATCTCATGTGACTAATATAATCCTGTTACCAAATTCATGATCTAACCAACCCTGTTCGTGAGTTTACCCAAACCAATGTATGTACACCAAAAGTAAATGTTAAGTAGGTTGATAGGTTGTACCCGACCTTCACTTTGTCCCTCTATCTTAGGGGACTGACGTCGAGGCCGACTTATCTTAAGTTAGGGGGTTTGTGGTGTCCCGGTACCGTATTGCATCCAGTACCTAGTGTAGAGGTCCCCAAAGTCAAAGTAACTACATTCAGGTAGGGTTCCTCAGGTGGGACAGCCCCTAGTCGCCTCTCCTTAAGTCTATCTTTAATATTAATAAATGTATATATTAATAATTATATCTATATTGTATAGAAATGTATAGTACTTACCTTGTTCAGCGTCGCAGGACCTTCGGTCATGTGACCATGCTAGTAACCTCTATGGTATGTTGCAGGACATCCCTTTGGACCAATTAGCGTTAGTCCAGCCCCGGCCCACATAAGGGAGCTGCGTCCAATTATCGCGCTCTTAGGTTGCTGCTCTCGTGGATGCCGGACTAACCGGATGGTGTGCTACCCCACTGTCAAAGACACGCTAGGCCTCAAAACCTACGGCCTCAGCAGAACCAAAAATTGTGAGTTTTAACCCAATTCCTGCTAATGCTAGCGTGACTACTGGACCGCAACTAATTCCTCTAAATCCAGTGGAACAGCGCAATAGACTAAAGACTTTTAAAGCTACAGTCCCAACCACTGTCAATCTCCAAAAGGAAGCTGTTGTATTGATAAGAGACTTATGTTAATGAAGTGTACAGAAAATATTCTGTAAAGTTAACACTGTTTACAGAAGCTTTCCGGTTGTGGACAATCCATTATTACTCACTACCTCAAACCTATTACCATCTACCTCCCTATCGTTCCTGGGAAGGGCGGCAGTAGGAAAAGCTTTGAGGACCCCTCACCCTGGCGTCACGAATATCAAGGGTTAACAAGCACCCTTTGATACCCGCACAGCTACACTCCCCATACCCTACATCCCCCCCAGGCTACCACACAAACATATGCTGATCTGGACAGTTCCTTAGATGGACAGCAGAGGTCAGCAGAGAGCACCGTAGTCATGACATCACAAAATCTAAAAAGAAATTTCCTCTCTAGTTTACAGCCCCCAAAATGTACTGGAAGGATTAAGATTTTTTAATACAAGTAATTTACAAATCTGTTAAACTTTCTGGCACCAGTTGATTTAATAAAAAATAAAAAAAAGTTTTCCACGGGAATACCCCTTTAACCTTTTCAGGACATAGGGAGTATGCATACGCCCTGCATCCCGAGTCCTTAAGGACGTAGGGCGTATGCATTCGCCCGTGGGAATTCCGGTCCCCGCTGCTAGCTGGTTGGGGACCGGACCGAGATGCCTGCTGGAATCATTCAGCAGGCATCCCGGCACATCGCGGCACAGCCCTGATAATCCTGAGGGATAGGAGCGATCTCCTCCTATCCCCTGCCATTGGTCAGAACTGAATTCTGACCAAGGGCAGCGCAGGACAGTGGGTTGCCATTGAAACCCCCTGTTCTTTCCACCCCTGGATGTCGGGCAGAATGGGGGGAGAAGATGGAGGCCGATACCTGACCAGAAGATGCATGGGGACCGCCGATCTTCGCTAGAGACAGCGGAGATCACGGCGCAGGTAGGGAAGCGACGGTGGGGGGGGGGGGGGGGTGTAAAGTAGGGGGCAGTAAGCGATATTTACTGCTGCCCTTCCTAGTGGGTGCCAAACTGCAACTCCCAGCATGTTGGGAGTTGTAGTTTTGCAACATCTGGAGGGTCACAGTTTGGAGACCACTGTTACAGTGGTGCCCAAACGGTAGCCCTCCAGATGTTGCCAAACTACAACTCTCAGCATGCCCAGACTGCCCAGGCATGCTGGGAGTTGTAGTTCTGTAACATCTGTCCCTTCAGATTTAGCAATTTTCATGAAATTTTTGAAAATTGCTGCTCTGCTTTGAAGCCCTCTAATTTTTTCAAAAAGTCTAAATATGTCCATTTTATGATGCCAACATAAAGTGGACATATTATATTTGTGAATAAAAATAAAATGTATTTGGAATATCCATTTTCCTTACAAGCAGAGAGCTTCAAAGTTAGAAAAATGCAACATTTTCAAAATTTTCAGGAAATTTGGGGATTTTTCACCAAAAAAGGATGCAAGTAACGATGAAAATTTACCACCAAAATAAAGTAGAATATCTCACGAAAAAACAATCTCCGAATCAGATTATTCGGTAAAAGCGTTTTAGAGTTATTAATGCGTAAAGTGACGGTGGTCAGAATTGCGAAAAAGGGCTCAGTCCTTAAGGTGAAAAAGGGCTGCGTCCTTAAGGGGTTAAAACTTGACACATAAGGAATGTCTTCTCATCCAATCACAGGCTTAGTGGGTTGTTGCTGCTGCCATTTAATGTATGTTGAGACCATAATTTAGAGTGCAATGGCGACCCAGTGTTGAAATGGCAGAAATGGGGGAGTAATAAATTAGGTAAGGCTTGGTTAATTGTTTCAACCTGTTTGTGTCTTAAAAAAAACTAAACAAAAATAAAACAACAACAACAACCCCTTTAAGCTGTCCATATGTTGAGCCCATGCAAATATGCATTGGGGCAGTGTTCTTCTCTAGCCCTGTCTTCCCTATGAGAAAAGAAAATAATTGTTTACACAGAGTTCTACAGCATTTATAATTTACAAAACATAAATCTTTGAGTGATGATAAGTGCTAGTGTTTCTCAGAAATGTACCAGAAATATTAGGCAATGTGCACAAATATTGACAACATTGCTTTCAGGGAACTGGACAGGTTTTGCAGTCTAGTGTGACCATGTACTTCTACAAAGTGCATATCTGCTGGCAAATATGCAAACTGTAAAGTGAGTACTCCCTTTTTTTTTAGATACTAGTGAATAAAGGCAAGTACCAGTTATCCAAAGCATACTGATACACACATTTATTTATTGGACACTCACTAATTCATGTAACTAAGAAATGTTTCAGTTTTCTCGGTAACTTTTGTTTTCACAGACCTTAGTCAACTGTATCCTTAAAGAGGCATTGTCATTAGGAAAAACATTTTATATTTTGTAGCACTACTGATAAGATGACTATTTTTAAACTATAAATATACATTTATTAATAAAAAAAATTACTAAAAAATCTAAAATGAAAATAGCCGCCACTAGGGGTCATCTGTATTTATGCAGACAGACTACTCTGTATTTTGCAGCATACTGGATACCGGCCATAAAGTGTGTTGGTATCCAGTATAGGAGATCACCATTGCACCACTACAGCCTTCAGCTGCTCCTAAACAACAACTCCCATGATGGGAGTTGTAGTTTTGCAACAGCTGGGGGTACAATCTTTGTAAAACTCTGTTTTAGAGCTGTGTATTTGTGGTGAGGGTGTTGGAAGGGCAGATGTTGTTAACCCTTAGGGTAGATGGTATTAACGCTTTTTGTGTTCTTGACGCCAGGGCATAGTTATCCTCTACACCACCCTAGGTATGGCCGCTCGTTCCTGGGCCAGGCATGGGGTAAATAATCACTCAGATGCAATGTTACGGAACAACGGCACTTTAATGAGGCAGACAAGGTGTTTAAGTCTTTACAGGACAGTTTAGGCCCAAGGAGATGCTCAGTGAACTTTAGGAAGCTTGAATTCAGGTAGAAAACAGACATGGTGCACGTCTACAATCCTGCACAATGATCCAATTGCTTCTGAGCATAATTTCAAAAACTAACAGGTTGTTAGTATATACGTTTTGATCAAAAAGTACAAAGCCCACTCGCCACGTCAAGGCCACCTATTTAGAGTGGGTCCCTAACGTCCCTAGCATAAAATGGCGTAGCACTGGGCGGCGACCACCACCGCCGCGACACCAGTGCCCACAGGGGGAACGACCCACTGGCAGAGCGGCCCCAATGCCACTCAAACCAGTCCATGGGTCACACCTCCCTGCAGACACGGTGCCACGGCAGCAACGGACGCTGCACAGCACCACACCAGTGTGAACAGGATGTTACAGCACACTTACCATGCTCTCCCAGTCAAACTGGGAGGCTGCCAGGAAAGAAAAGGCCCATGTGTTGCTAACTACTACTTAGATAGTATTGGGCTGAGGGGGTGGGGAAGAGTTCAGACAACATGTTCAAATAAAAAAAAAAAAAAAAAGAGGGGATAGAAAACAGTGTGAATTCAGGTAGAAAACAGACATGGTGCACATCTACAATCTAGCACAATGATCCAATTGCTTCTCAGCATAATTTCAAAAACTAACAGGTTGTTGTCCCTAGCATAAAATGGCGTAGCACTGGGCGGCGACCACCACCGCCGCGACACCAGTGCCCACAGGGGGAACGACCCACTGGCAGAGCGGCCAGTGGGTCAACTGTATCCTTAAGTCAACTGTATCCTTAAAGAGGCATTGTCATTAGGAAAAACATTTTATATTTTGTAGCACTACTGATAAGATGACTATTTTTAAAATATAAATATACATTTATTAATTAAAAAAAAATTACTAAAAAATCTAAAATGAAAATAGCCGCCACTAGGGGTCATCTGTATTTATGCAGACAGACTACTCTGTATTTTGCAGCATACTGGATACCGGCCATAAAGTGTGTTGGTATCCAGTATAGGAGATCACCATTGCACCACTACAGCCTTCAACTGCTCCTAAACTACAACTCCCATGAGGTACAATCTTTGTAAAACTCTGTTTTAGAGCTGTGTATTTGTGGTGAGGGTGTTGGAAGGGCAGATGTTGTTAACCCTTAGGGTAGATGGTATTAACGCTTTTTGTGTTCTTGACGCCAGGGCATAGTTATCCTCTACACCACCCTAGGTATGGCTGCTCGTTCCTGGGCCAGGCGTGGGGTAAATAATCACTCCAATGCAATGTTATGGAACAACGGCACTTTAATGAGGCAGACAAGGTGTTTAAGTCTTTACAGGACAGTTTAGGCCCAAGGAGATGCTCAGTGAACTTTAGGAAGCTTGTTGGTTCACTGGAACTTGTAGTGGACTTGGACTGACTTGTGCAACCCACACTGAATTTAGTAAATGACTTGACTAACTTTACTATCTTGATTAGACTTGTCCCCTGTATTTGTGCTTACCGCCAGGCTTTGACTTTCACCTGCAGGGGTTAACTGGTAGTAGCTGCATGGTTGCGTGACTAGGCCTTGGCCTTCCTAAGGAACACCAGACAACTGCTCAGGTATTCACTTGGCTGTACCTCAGCATGCACTAAACTGCAACTAAGCTGACTCCTCCCAGCTATGTATGGGAGCAATTTAGAGATGTCCCATTGGTCACCAACAAGTCACTTGTTCACCTTGCACCTTCCTTGGTAACATAGGCCTTGACAACAAAGATTTAAAGATTCAAACACCTCAAAAGATTAACCAGCATATAACATGAGACCTTATTTCACTTTATAATCCTTAGGAGGGATGTGGACCCAGGGGAACACTGAAATGGAAGCCGCCACACAGGACGGCCAGGTGTACAGAATAACAACTCCTGTATTGGGCCACCACATATTCTCCAGCTGTGTGCCTCTAGCTCTTACAAAACTACAGACAAAGGATGTGTGGGCATGCTGGGAGTTGTGGTTTTGCAACAGCTAAAGGCAACACTGCTCTAACACAGTGCTTTATAAACACTACAGATCCAGCTGTTGCAAAACTACAACTCCCAGCATGCTTGAACAGCCAATGCCTTCTCTGACTCCTGAATGACAAAGAAGCTGTTCAGACATTCAGGAGTCTTTGAAAGCTGAATGACATACATAGTGACAGCTATGTTGATTAGCATCCAGCTTTACAAGGAACGAATAGAGAATGTATGCATAAAAACCACTGTGCAGTGATTTGCAGACTGCTAGGCTGCTCCCAGAGCAGATGAGTTATCCACAGTGAGGGAGACAGATGGACACGCCCTCTCCAGAAAGCAAGAACGCAAAGCAAGTGAGCAACATATAAATGCTATTTGCTCTGGATAGACAGGGTCAAGACACATAAAAATGATAAGTACATGATCACGATTAGATACTGAGTAACATCACTTTTTTTTTTATTATGACAGGTACACTTCAATGATAGTTGAGACAGGATGCAAAGTATATCAGGAAATAGAGCAAGTATTGAACAATGCCACATTGTTCACTTTCTCCTCTTTTGATACTTTTTTGGTTAGGAAGGTGATGGAATGCTTTGATGAATCCTTAAGGATCTGTTCTGGGACCCATTTTGTTTAATATCTTTATCAGTGATATTACAGAAAGTCTTGATGGTAAGGTGCGTCTTTTTGCTGATGACACAAAGATTCCTAACAGGGTTGATGTTCCTGGAGGAATACGCCAATTGGAAAAAGATTTGGGTAAACTATAGGAATGTTCAGAACTCTGGCACCTAAAATTTTATGTGGATAAGTGCAAGATAATGCACCTGGGACGTAAGAACCCAAGGGCAGAATATAGAATATGTAATACAGTCCTAACCTCAGAAAAGGGATTTAGGGGTCCTTATTTTAAAAGACTTACAGGTAGGCAGACAATGTCATAGAGCTGCAGGAAATGCTAGTAGAATGCTTGGGTGTATATGGAGAGGTATTAGCAGTAGAAAGGGAAGTGCTCATGCTGCTGTACAGAGCTGGTGAGACCTCACTTGGAGTATTGTGCACAGTACTGGAGGCCATATCTCTAGAAAGATGTAAATATTTTGGAGAGGGGTTCAGAAAAGAGCTACCAAACCAGTTCAAGGGTTGCAGGATAAAACTTACCAGAAAAGGTTCAAGGACCTTAAAGTGTACCTGTGAGATCCTCCCCCCAATTTTTTTTTTAATATGTTACTGAGTACCTAATCCTGACCACGTGCATCTAATTTCTATGCCTCCATCACCTATATTAATTATAAAAATACCTCTTTTCTTTAGCTCACAATGTTAGAAATCCATGGGTCATCTCTTGTCCATGTAAAAGCATGATGCTGCTTCAGGACTGTTTAGTGTTCCAGTAGGTATGGGGACACCTAGTGGGCGGCTGTTTTCTTTATTAAATATTAAAAAAAATTTAAACAACCAAAAGGTTTTACAAATGGTCTTTAATTGTCATCAGTAACAATGTATAAAAAGTTTTTGGATCAGACAGTGCCCATTTAACATATATAGGTTGTAAGAAAGACGAGACAGAGGGGATATGATAGAAACCTTTAAATACATAAGGAGAATTAACACAATAAAGGCAGAAAGTATATTTAAAAGAAGAAAAACTACCACAAGAGGACACATTTTTAAATTAGAAGGGTAAAGGTTGGAAAGTAATATGAGGAAGTATTACTTTACTAAAAGATTAGTGTATGCATGGAATAGCCTTCCTGCAGAAGTGGTTACTGCAAATACAGTGAAGGTGTTTGAAGGGGTACTCCACCCCTAGACATCTTATCCCCTATCCAAAGGATAGGGGATGAGATATCTGAATGGGGGGGGGGGGGTCTGTCCACTGGGACCCCTGCGATCTCTGTGCCGACACCGCAGCATCCTGAACATGAAAACTTGGAGCTTCCGTGTTCGTGACGTCTCGCCACGCCCCCTCCCTCATGTCTATGAGAGGGGGTGTGATGGCTAGTACATAGCCGTCACGCCTCCTCATATAAACATGAATGGAGGTGGCATGATGGCTGTGGTCACCCATCATCCTACATGTGCAATGAATGACTGGGGTGCCACGCCGGAGATCGCAGGGGTTCACAGTGGCACAATCAGACATCTTATCCCCTATCATTTGTATAGGTGATAAAATGTCTAGGGGCAGAGTACCCCTTTAAGCATGCATGGGATAAGCATAAGGCTATAATATATGGACAAGGACTAATGATACTGTAGTATTCAGAATATTGGGCAAACTATTTTTATGAAATACACACTATACCCCCAAAAATGAAAAGTGTAGTTTTGTAAATAAGTAAATTGGCAGCTGGTGTGAGAGGTGATTTTTTTTTAATTTTATTTAAATGGTACAAATTGGTCTAGAAAAATACAGCAAGCCTTACCTACCTCCCCACTCTTCCACTGCTGCGCTTCCAACACAGCTTAGGTCTCCAATGATCTTGGCTTCCTGGTCTAGTGTCCCAGTACTTTCAATTTTGGTTGAATGTAGTACAGCCTGAGGTAAAATTGTATGCTCTTTAATAGTGAATTGCAACTTTGGACCATGTGCTTGGCAGGTGGTGAAAAGGTTAATCCTATTTACATCATACACATACACACAGTATTCAGCTTTAATGGTGGTAATTGGCAAAGATTGCAAGTTGATGTCTAGCCCAGCACCACATGAGTGTACTTACACAGCTGGTTTAGACACTGTAACAGGTTTGATGCTCTTTTATATTACAGTACCATTAAAAGGGTTGTCCAAGTCAAGTGACACTGCAATCTCACTCATGGGGTGACTAGGTGGTGCTGGTAATAGTGAAGGGTATGATGGTATTAACCCTATTTTGTAGTGACGCCAGGAACCGTCCCAGAAACGGTAGGGAGAAATAATTGAATGTCCACAGCAGATATTTGATGAAAACTGGAATAAACTTTACTGCATATTTTATGCAACTGCAGGTAACAAAACAGTCTTTGCATAGAGGACCGTAGTTCAGGTTCTTCATAGGTTTGCTGGGACTTCTAAGTACAATGAGCTTTGGTTTGCTAGCCACTGTGCTACTGGTTTGAAGATAATTGAGTTGCAGTAGTCACACAGGATTTTAGTAGTTTTGAGTCGGATGACTCACGGTTTAGTGGCTGCGGAAGATAAGGCTTCAGGCCTAGCTTGAATTGATTATTTGTGCTGAGATGTGCTTTCTCTGATAATCCGGAACGAAGAGCGAATTTAGTGGCAGCAGCCCCTTATATAATAAGAGAGCATGACAAAGCTCATTGGTCAGCAGAACCTGTGAGTCCTGACCTCTGGAACCCTGGGTATATCACATGACCCAAAGGTCCTTAAACCATAGCATAACATAAATTACAGGCACATGATCTCTAAGGTCCTATACAGAGGTATCCTATATGAATTAAATATATAAATATACACATTAAATATCAACATATTAAGAGGCGACTAGGGGTTAGCCCTCCAGGAGAGCCCATTAGCATGGAGGGACTCTGGATGAGGGGACTCCAGACAAAAGGGAAAGGACATGTCCTCACATGCAGCTGCATGTCTTGTAAATACAGGGCACAACACAGCTGTACAAAAAGGTTTTATATTTTTTTTCTAAATGCATGGCTAGGTCATAAAACATACAGAATTACTCAAAAGACAACATGAAGAAATTTTTTTCCACAAAGGTGATTTGACAAAAAAGTCTGAACTAATACGGCAAACAGTCTAATAATGTACATGTATGCATTATATGTGTTTTGTACATATTGTTGAACATATTGTGGCAAAGTCCTGTATACTATACATGCATTTTTACATGATTTTTATGAGTTGCCTGACTTTTACAGCGTTTACATGTAAAAATACAGGCCCTATTCAGTACAGAAAAAAAGACCTGTCTAGTAAGCTAAAATCCATGGTGCTACCATGTGAGACTACCATGCTGCTACCAGCAAGGTATTAAAGAGGAACAGTTTTTAAGTACATTTAAGTTACAGTTAAGTAGTAAGTACAGTTAAATATTGTAACATAATAATAATTTTCTGCAATTATCATATTGTATTTAAAGGCGTATTCCACTTTAGATAAATGGAACATCAATCAAAAACAGGTAAGCAGCGGCTACTACAAATGTTCCAGGGGGCCTAGTCGTGACCACCTAATTACTGTTAAAGGGGTAGTCCTGTGGAAAACTTTTTTTGTGTAGATCAACTGGTGCCAGAAAGTTAAACAGATTTGTAAATTACTTCAATGAAAAAATCTTAATCCTTCCAGTACTTTTTAGGGGCTGTATACTACAGAGGAAATGTTTTTCTTTTTGGATTTCTCGACCATGGTGCTCTCTGCTGACCTCTGCTGTCCATTTTAGGAACTGTCCAGAGAAGGAGATAATCCCCATAGCAAACATATGCTGCTCTGGACAGTTCCTAAAATGGACAGCAGAGGTCAGCAGAGAGCACTGTTGTTGTAACACAAGAGAAGTCCAAAAAGAAAAACATTTCCTTTGTGGTATACAGCCCCTAAAAAGTACTGGAAGGATTAAGATTTTTTAATAGAAGTAATTTACAAATCTGTTCATCTTTCTGGGACCAGTTTTCCACAGGAGTACCCCTTTAAACTGCAGGTCATAATTTGTTGCTTGGTCCCATGGTAGAACCCAGAAGGAAAGGAGTACACATTGGCTTTCAGGACATGACTATATGAATTATAGGCCCCCTCCATGCCTGCAAAAAATAAAAGCTGGCAGAATGATAACACACCCCAGAAGTGACAAAATTTATGGGAAACTACACCCACTAAAGTATCCACCTAGGGCAGTAGTGAGTACTTTGATTTCTTAGGCTAGGTTCACACAGTGGAATTTCTGGGCAGAATTTATGCTGGAGATTGAGCCGGCGGCACTAGGACCATGTGGACTACATTGCCATCCCCATAGATGACAATGTATTTCTGAGCAGATCTCCCAAAAGATCCACCCAGAAATGCATTGCAGTCTATGGGGGCAGCAATGCAGTCTGCTTGGTCCTAGCGCCGCCGGCTCGATCTCCGTCAGAGATTCTGCATTGTGAAACCAGCCTTATTGTGGGAATGGAATTATTGTAAATTCAGTGTACAGTATATTCTTGCAAATTCAGTGTTTTTTTTCACAGATGCACCATTTGTGGGACATATTTTTTGTATATCGCTTTTGAAATAGAGGAAATGCACCCAAAATTTATAATGCTGTTTGTCCCGTGTTAGGTAATACACTTAGGTCTTATTTTGTTGTTTGGCAACATGGTAGTACCCAGAAGGAGATTACAGACCCGGCTACATGCCTACAAAGGGTTGGAGCTGGCAGAACAAGAATTCCCCCAGAAATTACCCCATGAGGACCCCATAGTTCTTTATCCTTAGAAATCGTTCTCATTGGTCCTTGGTTGGCTAGCAGTGAGGTGCAGCTGTCTCTGACCCCCAACGATCCGACATTTTATCCCCTATCCTTTGGATAGGGGATAAGATGTCTAAGAGCGGCATACCCCTATAAACAACCACCAACTCCTGGGCCGAGGCCCAGAGAAACTCTCACCCCTATATAATGTGCCCCCCTATAAAATATCACTTTTATTGTTTATAAATAAAACCCTTTAAACAGTGGGTTAAAATCTAACTGTGACGGTGCTGTAATCAATGTAGGATGTATATCACAGGGTAACTGTTACGCCGAGCGCTCCGGGTCCCCACTCCTCCCCGGAGCGCTCGCAGCATCCTCGCATTTGCAGTGCCCCGGTCAGACCTGCTGACCGGGTGCGCTGCAATATCTCTCTCAGCCGGGATGCGATTCGCGATGCGGGAGGCGCCCGCTCGCGATGCGCATCCCGGCTCCCGTACCTGACTCGTTCCCCGTCTGTCTTGTCCCGGCGCGCGCGGCCCCGCTCCTTAGGGCGCTCTGGTGAATACCAGTAGCAACTTAGAACCGGTCCACCAACACGGTCCACGCCAATCCCTCTCTGGCACAGAGGATCCACCTCCAGCCAGCCGAATCGTGACAGTAGATCCGGCCATGGATCCCGCTGAAGTCCCACTGCCAGTTGTCGCCGACCTCACCACGGTGGTCGCCCAGCAGTCGCAACAGATAGCGCAACAAGGCCACCAGCTGTCTCAACTGACCGTGATGCTACAGCAGCTATTACCACAGCTCCAGCAACAATCTCCTCCGCCAGCTCCTGCACCTCCTCCGCAGCGAGTGGCTGCTTCCGGCCTACGATTATCCTTGCCGGATAAATTTGATGGGGACTCTAAGTTTTGCCGTGGCTTTCTTTCGCAATGTTCCCTGCACTTGGAGATGATGTCGGACCAGTTTCCTACTGAAAGGTCTAAGGTGGCTTTCGTAGTCAGCCTTCTGTCTGGTAAAGCTCTGTCATGGGCCACACCGCTCTGGGACCGCAATGACCCTGTCACTGCCTCTGTACACTCCTTCTTCACGGAGATTCGAAGTGTCTTTGAGGAACCTGCCCGAGCCTCTTCTGCTGAGACTGCCCTGCTGAACCTGGTCCAGGGTAATTCTTCTGTTGGCGAGTACGCCATCCAATTCCGTACTCTTGCCTCCGAATTATTCTGGAATAATGAGGCCCTCTGTGCGACCTTTAAAAAAGGCCTATCCAGCAACATTAAAGATGTGCTGGCCGCACGAGAAATTCCTGCTAACCTGCATGAACTTATTCATCTTGCCACCCGCATTGACATGCGTTTTTCCGAAAGGCGTCAGGAGCTCCGCCAGGATATGGACTTTGTTCGCACGAGGCGGTTTCTCTCCCCGGTTCCTCTCTCCTCTGGTCCTCTGCAATCCGTTCCTGTGCCTCCCGCCGTGGAGGCTATGCAAGTTGACCGGTCTCGCTTGACACCTCAAGAGAGGACACGACGCTGCATGGAGAATCTGTGCCTGTACTGTGCCGGTACCGAACACTTCTTGAAGGATTGTCCTATCCGTCCTCCTCGCCTGGAAAGACGTACGCTGACTCCGCACAAAGGTGAGACAGTTCTTGATGTCAACTCTGCTTCTCCACGCCTTACTGTGCCTGTGCGGATATCTTCCTCTATCTTCTCCTTCTCTGCTATGGCCTTCTTGGATTCCGGATCTGCAGGAAATTTTATTTTGGCCTCTCTCATCAACAGGTTCAACATCCCGGTGACCAGTCTCGCCAGACCCCTCTACATCAATTCTGTTAACAATGAAAGATTGGAATGTACCGTGCGTTACCGCACGGAACCTCTCCTAATGTGCATCGGACCTCATCACGAAAAAATTTAATTTTTGGTCCTCTCCAACTGCACTTCTGAAATTCTTCTTGGATTACCGTGGCTTCAACGCCATTCCCCAACCCTTGATTGGTCCACAGGAGAAATCAAGAACTGGGGTACTTCTTGTCACAAGGACTGTCTTAAACCGGTTCCCAGTACTCCCTGCCGTGACCCTGTGGTTCCCCCTGTATCCGGTCTTCCTAAGGCTTATATGGACTATGCTGAAGTTTTTTGCAAAAAGCAAGCTGAGACTTTACCTCCTCACAGGCCTTATGACTGTCCTATTGACCTCCTCCCGGGTACTACTCCACCCCGGGGCAGAATCTATCCTCTGTCTGCTCCAGAGACTCTTGCCATGTCAGAGTACATCCAGGAAAATTTAAAAAAGGGGTTTATCCGCAATTCCTCCTCTCCTGCCGGAGCTGAATTTTTTTTTGTGTCCAAAAAAGATGGCTCCCTACGTCCTTGCATTGATTACCGCGGACTTAATAAAATCACGGTAAAAAAACGCTACCCCTTACCTCTTATCTCGGAACTCTTTGATCACCTACAAGGGGCCCACATCTTTACCAAACTGGACTTAAGAGGGGCTTATAATCTCATCCGCATCAGGGAGGGGGACGAATGGAAGACTGCATTTAACACCAGAGATGAACACTTTGAGTATCTGGTCATGCCCTTTGGCCTGTGCAACGCCCCTGCCGTCTTCCAAGACTTTGTTAATGACATTTTTCGTGATCTCCTATATTCCTGTGTTGTGGTTTATCTGTGAGATATTCTGATTTTTTCTGCCAACTTAGAAGAACACCGCCAGCATGTCCGCATGGTTCTTCAGAGACTTCGGGACAATCAACTTTATGCCAAAATGGAGAAATGTCTCTTTGAATGTCAATCTCTTCCTTTCCTAGGATACTTGGTCTCTGGCCAGGGACTACAAATGGACCCAGATAAACTCTCTGCCGTCTTAGATTGGCCACGCCCCTCCGGACTCCGTGCTATCCAACGTTTTTTGGGGTTCGCCAATTATTACAGACAATTTATTCCACACTTTTCCACTATTGTGGCTCCTATCGTGGCTTTAACCAAGAAAAATGCCAATCCCAAGTCCTGGTCTCCCCAAGCGGAAGATGCATTTAAACATCTGAAGTCTGCCTTTTCTTCTGCTCCCGTGCTCTCCAGACCTGACCCATCTAAACCCTTCCTATTGGAGGTAGATGCCTCCTCAGTGGGAGCTGGAGCTGTCCTTCTACAAAAAAATTCTTCCGGGCATGCTGTTACTTGTGGTTTTTTTTCTAGGACCTTCTCTCCGGCGGAGAGAAACTACTCCATCGGGGATCGAGAACTACTGGCCATTAAATTGGCGCTTGAGGAATGGAGGCACCTGCTGGAGGGATCAAAATTTCCAGTTATCATATACACTGATCACATGAATCTCTCCTATCTCCAGTCTGCCCAACGACTGAACCCTCGCCAGGCCAGGTGGTCGTTGTTCTTTGCCCGTTTTAACTTTGAAATTCATTTTCGCCCTGCTGACAAGAACATTAGGGCCGATGTCCTCTCTCGTTCTTCTGATGCCTCTGAAGTAGAGGTCTCTCCGCAACACATCATTCCTCCTGACTGTCTGATCTCCACTTCTTCAGCCTCCATCAGGCAAACTCCTCCAGGGAAGACCTTCGTTTCTCCACGCCAGCGTCTCGGGATTCTCAAATGGGGACACTCCTCCCACCTCGCAGGCCATGCGGGCATCAAAAAATCCTTGCAACTCATCTCTCGTTTTTATTGGTGGCCGACTCTGGAGACGGATGTTGTTGATTTTGTGCGGGCCTGTACTGTCTGTGCCCGGGATAAGACTCCTCGCCAGAAGCCTGCTGGCCTCCTTCATCCTCTGCCTGTCCCCGAACAGCCTTGGTCACAGATTGGTATGGACTTTATTACAGACTTGCCCTCATCCCGTGGCAACACAGTTGTTTGGGTGGTCGTTGATCGATTTTCCAAGATGGCACATTTTATTCCTCTTCCTGGTCTTCCTTCAGCGCCTCAGTTGGCTAAGCAATTTTTTGTACACATTTTTCGCCTTCACGGTTTGCCCACGCATATCGTCTCGGATAGAGGCGTCCAATTCGTGTCTAAATTCTGGAGGGCCCTCTGTAAACAGCTCAAGATCAAATTAAACTTCTCTTCTTCTTATCATCCCCAATCCAATGGGCAAGTAGAAAGAATTAATCAGGTCCTGGGTGACTATTTACGGCATTTTGTTTCCTCCCGCCAGGATGACTGGGCAGATCTTCTACCATGGGCCGAATTCTCATACAACTTCAGAGTCTCCGAATCTTCTGCTAAGTCCCCATTTTCCGTGGTGTACGGCCGTCACCCTCTTCCCCCCCTCCCTACTCCCTTGCCCTCTGGTTTGCCCGCTGTGGATGAAGTGACTCGTGATTTTTCCACCATATGGAAAGAGACCCAAAATTCTCTTTTACAGGCTTCATCCCGGATGAAAAGATTTGCCGATAAGAAAAGAAGAACTCCCCCCATTTTTGCTCCCGGAGACAAGGTATGGCTCTCCGCTAAATATGTCCGCTTTCGTGTCCCCAGTTACAAACTGGGACCACGCTATCTTGGTCCTTTCAATGTCTTGTGCCAGATTAACCCTGTCTCTTACAAACTCCTTCTTCCTCCTTCTCTTCGTATTCCCAATGCCTTCCATGTCTCTCTCCTTAAACCACTCATCATTAACCGCTTCTCTCCCAAACATGTTTCTCCCACTCCTGTTTCCGGTTCTTCTGACGTCTTCTCCGTGAAGGAGATTCTGGCCTCCAAGACTGTCAGAGGATTGGTGGATTGGGAAGGCTGTGGCCCAGAAGAGAGATCCTGGGAACCTGAGGACAACATCCTAGACAAAAGTCTTATCCTCAGGTTCTCAGGCACCAAGAAGAGGGGGAGACCCAAGGGGGGGGGGTACTGTTACGCCGAGCGCTCTGGGTCTCCGCTCCTCCCCGGAGCGCTCGCAGCATCCTCGCATTTGCAGCGCCCCGGTCAGACCTGCTGACCGGGTGCGCTGCAATATCTCTCTCAGCCGGGATGCGATTCGCGATGCGGGAGGCGCCCGCTCGCGATGCGCATCCCGGCTCCCGTACCTGACTCGTTCCCCGTCTGTCTTGTCCCGGCGCGCGCGGCCCCGCTCCTTAGGGCGCGCGCGCGCCGGGTCTCTGCAATTTAAAGGGCCACTGCGCCACTGATCAGTGTGTTCACCTGTGCACTCCCTACTTATACCTCACTTCCCCTGCACTCCCTCACCGGATCTTGTTGCCATTGTGCCAGTGAAAGCGTTTCCTTGTGTGTTCCTAGCCTGTTTTCCAGACCTCCTGCCGTTGCCCCTGACTACGATCCTTGCTGCCTGCCCCGACCTTCTGCTACGTCCGACCTTGCTCTTGTCTACTCCCTTGTACCGCGCCTATCTTCAGCAGTCAGAGAGGTTGAGCCGTTGCTGGTGGATACGACCTGGTTGCTACCGCCGCTGCAAGACCATCCCGCTTTGCGGCGGGCTCTGGTGAATACCAGTAGCAACTTAGAACCGGTCCACCAACACGGTCCACGCCAATCCCTCTCTGGCACAGAGGATCCACCTCCAGCCAGCCGAATCGTGACAGTAACTCCCTGTCTCAATACTACAAGCGGTGCTGCAGACACCTTTCTATGGCACTATCACAGTGTGCGATTAAAAGTTATCACTTTGCCACCCTCAACCTTTTCCACTAGTATACACTGATGTGGCAGAACACAAAAGCACAGCAGACTGAGCTATTGTGTACCGTCAAATTAGCGTATACCAGAGAGAAGCATCTTTAACATCACTACTTGACTCTGTTTGGACCAGTGAAATTAATGGGGCCACTAGAGTAAACGTCAGCAACCCTTTTTTGACATAATAACGTTGGATATACTGCAGAAATGCAGTATAAATAAATTATGTATAAATAAATATATATATATATATATATATATATATATATATATATATATATGTGTGTGTATATTTTTTATTTTTTTATGCCCAATGATGGATATATTTTTGTTTTGTCCTGGGGCTTGTTTTTGCAACATGACAGATAAATCCATCCTTAACTGCAACTGTCACAGACAGCTGTACCTCACTGCTAGCCAACCAAGGACCAATGGGAATGGTCCAACTAATACATATTTATTTCTAAGGATAAAAACTTTGGGGTCCTCATGGGGTAACTTCTGGGGGAAACAGGCATGTAGTTGGGTCTGTAATTCATATAATGATGTGCTAAAACCAAAGAGCATCCCTCTCCTTCTGGATACTACCATGTTGCCAAACAACAAAATAAGACCTAAGTGTATTAATTAACAAGGGACAAACAGCATTATAACATTTTGGGGTGCATTTCCTCTATTTCAAAAGCGCTATATATCAAACAGATGTCCCACAAATGGTGAATTTGTGAAAAAAACACTGAATTTGCAATAATATACTGTACACTGAATTTACAATAATTCCATTCACACAATAATAAATCAAAGTACTCACTACTGCCCTAGGTAAATACTTTAGTGGGTGTAGTTTCCAAAATGTTGTTGCTTCTGGGGTGTTGCCTGCCAGCTTCTATTCTTTGCAGGCATGGAGGAGGCCTATATTTCATATAATGATGTCCTGGAAGCCAAAGTGCACTTCTTTTCTTCTAGGTTCTACCATGTGGCCAAGCAACAAATTATGACCTGAAGTTTAACAGTAATTATGTGGTCACCACTAGGCCCTCTGCAACATTTGTAGTAGCCGCTGCTTACAGCGGCTCCTCAACAAAAAGACCTGTTTTTGCTTGATGTTCCATTTATCCAAAGTGGAATATCCCTATAAATTTTTTTCCATATCAACTGGCTTCAGAAAGTTACAGATTTGTAAATTACTTCCATCAAAAAATCTTAATCCTTCCAATATTTATCAGTTGCTGAATTTGAGTTGTTCTTTTCTGTCTGATAACAGTGCTCTCTGCTGACATCTCTTTCTGTCTCAGGAACTGTCCAGAGTACCAGCAAATCCCCAGAGAAAACCTCTCCTGCTCTGGACAGTTAAAAAAAAAAAAAAGTTTTTTCATGGAATACCCCTTTAAATCCCCAATTTACTTCTGTTCCACAAGTGCTTTTTTTTTTTTTTTTAGCTAGTTTAATCGGTTTTACCGACCTTCCTCACTCCCTTATAGCCTTTTGTATCTGGGCACCCCATCTGCAGCTGGGGATATTGCTTTTGTTCGAGCTTAAGATTGTATTATGTCCAGCTGAGGTACAAATCACTGGCTGAGGCGGAACTGGTCGGCTCTAGAAAGCGAAGTTCAGGCCACAGATGGGGTGCCCTGATACTGGAGGCTATGAGGGAGCGAAGAAAGGTGAGATAAAGCTTTTGTTTTATTAGCCAGTCTGGGCACTTTAGATAAATAGAAATTTGCACCGGATAATCCCTTTAACATACAGAGCAAGTTCATTACCTGAATTATAATTATCAGATTCTGCATGAAATTGCCACAGATTAGCGCCATAAAATTGCAGTGGGGCTTATTTGCAGCACA
Organism: Hyla sarda; assembly: GCF_029499605.1. Taxonomy (NCBI): domain Eukaryota; kingdom Metazoa; phylum Chordata; class Amphibia; order Anura; family Hylidae; genus Hyla; species Hyla sarda. The sequence goes on from NC_079191.1 coordinate 180,042,302, forward strand.
TCCATGGTAGACATCTCTGTTTCAGCCTTGGATTCCAGCTGTGGTTCCTGCTGTGGACAAAGGGTTAAGTACATGATTGTTACGCCGAGCGCTCCGGGTCCCTGCTCCTCCCCGGAGCGCTCGCGGCGTTCCTCTCTCTGCAGCGCCCCAGTCAGGCCCGCTGACCGGGAGCGCTGCACTGACATTGCCGGCGTGGATGCGATTCGCATAGCGGGACGCGCCCGCTCGCGAATCGCATCCCAAGTCACTCACCTGTCCCGGTCCCCGGCTGTCACGTCCTGGCGTGTGCGGCTCCGCTCCTTAGGGCGCGCGCGCGCCAGCTCTCTAAGATTTAAAGGGCTAGTGCACCAATGATTGGTGCCTGGCCCAATCAGCCTAATTAGCTTCCACCTGCTCCCTGTCCATATTACCTCACTTCCCCTGTACTTCCTTGCCAGATCTTGTTGCCATTGTGCCAGTGAAAGCGTACCTTGTGTGTTCCTAGCCTGTGTTCCAGACCTCCTTGCCGTTGCCCCTGACTACGATCCTTGCTGCCTGCCCTGACCTTCTGCTACGTCCGACCCTGCTCTTGTCTAATCCCTTGTACCGCGCATATCTCAGCAGTCAGAGAGGTTGAGCCGTTGCCGGTGGATACGACCTGGTTGCTACCGCCGCTGCAAGTCCATCCCGCTTTGCGGCGGGCTCTGGTGAAAACCAGTAGCAACTTAGAACCGGTCCACCGACACGGTCCACGCCAATCCCTCTCTGACACAGAGGATCCACCTCCAGCCTGCCGAATCCTGACAGTAGATCCGGCCATGGATCCCGCTAAAATCCCGCTGCCAGTTGTCGCTGACCTTACCACGGTGGTCGCCCAGCAGTCGCAACAGATAGCGCAACAAGGCCACCAGCTGTCTCAACTAACTGTGATGCTACAGCAGCTTCTACCACAGCTTCAGCAACCATCTCCTCCGCCAGCTCCTGCACCTCCTCCGCAGCGAGTGGCCGCATCCAGCCTCCGTTTATCATTGCCGGACAAGTTTGATGGGGACTCTAAACTTTGCCGTGGTTTTCTCTCGCAATGTTCCCTGCATTTGGAGATGATGTCGGACCAATTTCCAACTGAAAGGTCAAAGGTGGCTTTCGTGGTCAGCCTTCTGTCTGGGAAAGCCCTGTCATGGGCCACACCGCTCTGGGACCGCAATGATCCTGTCCCTGCCTCTGTACACTCTTTCTTCGCTGAAGTCCGTAGTGTCTTCGAGGAACCAGCCCGAGCTTCTTCTGCCGAGACTGCCCTGCTGAACCTGGTCCAGGGTAATTCTTCAGTAGGCGAGTACGCCATCCAATTTCGTACTCTCGCTTCCGAATTATCTTGGAATAACGAGGCTCTCTGCGCGACCTTTAAAAAAGGCCTATCCAGTAACATCAAGGATGTGCTGGCCGCACGAGAGATTCCTGCCAACCTGCAAGAACTTATCCATCTGGCCACCCGCATTGACATGCGTTTTTCTGAAAGACACCAGGAGCTCCGCCAGGAAAAAGACCTTGATCTCTGGGCACCTCTCTCACAGTATCCTTTGCAATCTACCCCTGTGCCTCCCGCCGAGGAAGCTATGCAAGTGGATCGGTCTCGCCTGACCCATGAAGAGAGGACTCGCCGTAGGGATAAAAATTTATGTCTGTACTGCGCTAGTACTGAACACTTCTTGGTGGATTGCCCTATTCGCCCTCCACGTCTGGGAAACGCACGCACGCATCCAGCTCACGTGGGTGTGGCGTCTCTTGGTACGAAGTCTGCTTCTCCACGTCTCACTGTGCCCGTGCGGATTTCTCCTTCTGCCAACTCCTCCTTCTCAGCGGCGGCCTTCTTGGACTCTGGTTCTTCTGGAAATGTTATTATGGCCTCTTTGGTGAATAAGTTCTGCATCCCGGTGACCCGTCTCGTCAAGCCTCTCTACATTTCCTCAGTCAACGGAGTGAAATTGGACTGCACTGTGCGTTACCGCACAGAACCCCTGCTCATGAGCATTGGACGGCATCACTAAAAAATTGAACTTTTTGTTTTGCCCAACTGCACCTCTGAAGTCCTCCTTGGTCTGCCATGGCTCCAACGCCACTCTCCTACCCTTGATTGGACCACCGGGGAGATCAAGAGCTGGGGTGCTTCTTGCCATAAAAAATGCCTCACGTCTGCTTCCAGTCCCGTCAGTCAAACCTCAGTGTCTCCTCCTTTACCTGGTCTCCCCAAGGCCTATCAGGACTATGCTGTGTCTCCTCCTCATAGCCTCCGTCCTGGTAACACTTTGCCCCGTGCCCAGCTTCACCCTTTGCCCGCTGTTGATGCGGTTTCCCGTGACTTCTCCACCATCTGGAAAGACACTCAAAAATCCCTCATACAAGCCTCATCCCGGATGAAGAAACATCCCGACAAAAGGAGGGGGAGACCTAAGGGGGGGGGGGGTACTGTTACGCCGAGCGCTCCGGGTCCGTGCTCCGCCCCGGAGCGCTCGCGGCGTTCCTCTCTCTGCAGCACGCCGGTCAGACCCGCTGACCGGGAGCGCTGCACTGACATTGCCGGCGGGGATGCGATTGTTACGCCGAGCGCTCCGGGTCCCCGCTCCTCCCCGGAGCGCTCGCTACACTCTCGCTACTGCAGCGCTCCGGTCAGATCCACTGACCCGGTGCGCTGCGATACCGCCTCCAGCCGGGATGCGATTCGCGATGCGGGTGGCGCCCGCTCGCGATGCGCACCCCGGCTCCCGTACCTGACTCGCTCTCCGTCGGTCCTGTCCCGGCGCGCGCGGCCCCGCTCCCTAGGGCGCGCGCGCGCCGGGTCTCTGCGATTTAAAGGGCCACTGCGCCGCTGATTGGCGCAAGTGGTTCTAATTAGTGTGTTCACCTGTGCACTCCCTATGTATACCTCACTTCCCCTGCACTCCCTCGCCGGATCTTGTTGCCATTGTGCCAGTGAAAGCGTTTCCTTGTGTGTTCCTAGCCTGTGTTCCAGACCTCCTGCCGTTGCCCCTGACTACAATCCTTGCTGCCTGCCCCGACCTTCTGCTACGTCCGACCTTGCTTCTGTCTACTCCCTTGTACCGCGCCTATCTTCAGCAGTCAGAGAGGTTGAGCCGTTGCTAGTGGATACGACCTGGTCACTACCGCCGCAGCAAGACCATCCCGCTTTGCGGCGGGCTCTGGTGAAAACCAGTAGTGACTTAGAACCGGTCCACTAGCACGGTCCACGCCAATCCCTCTCTGGCACAGAGGATCCACCTCCTGCCAGCCGGCATCGTGACAGTAGATCCGGCCATGGATCCCGCTGAAGTCCCTCTGCCAGTTGTCGCCGACCTCACCACGGTGGTCGCCCAGCAGTCACAACAGATAGCGCAACAAGGCCACCAGCTGTCTCAACTGACCGTGATGCTACAGCAGCTACTACCACAGCTTCAGCAATCATCTCCTCCGCCAGCTCCTGCACCTCCTCCGCAGCGAGTGGCCGCTTCAGGCCTACGACTATCCTTGCCGGATAAATTTGATGGGGACTCTAAATTTTGCCGTGGCTTTCTTTCTCAATGTTCCCTGCACTTGGAGATGATGTCGGACCAGTTTCCTACTGAAAGGTCTAAGGTGGCTGTCGTAGTCAGCCTTCTGTCTGGAAAAGCTCTGTCATGGGCCACACCGCTCTGGGACCGCAATGACCCCGTCACTGCCTCTGTACACTCCTTCTTCTCGGAAATTCGAAGTGTCTTTGAGGAACCTGCCCGAGCCTCTTCTGCTGAGACTGCCCTGTTGAACCTGGTCCAGGGTAATTCTTCCGTTGGCGAGTACGCCGTACAATTCCGTACTCTTGCTTCTGAACTATCCTGGAATAATGAGGCCCTCTGCGCGACCTTTAAAAAAGGCCTATCCAGCAACATTAAAGATGTTCTGGCCGCACGAGAAATCCCTGCTAACCTACATGAACTCATTCATCTAGCCACTCGCATTGACATGCGTTTTTCCGAAAGGCGTCAGGAGCTCCGCCAGGATATGGACTTTGTTCGCACGAGGCGTTTTTTCTCCCCGGCTCCTCTCTCCTCTGGTCCCCTGCAATCCGTTCCTGTGCCTCCCGCCGTGGAGGCTATGCAGGTCGACCGGTCTCGCCTGACACCTCAAGAGAGGACACGACGCCGCATGGAGAATCTCTGCCTGTACTGTGCCGGTACCGAACACTTCCTGAAGGATTGTCCTATCCGTCCTCCCCGCCTGGAAAGACGTACGCTGACTCCGCACAAAGGTGAGACAGTCCTTGATGTCAACTCTGCTTCTCCACGTCTTACTGTGCCTGTGCGGATATCTGCCTCTACCTTCTCCTTCTCTACTATGGCCTTCTTGGATTCCGGATCTGCAGGAAATTTTATTTTGGCCTCTCTCATCAACAGGTTCAACATCCCGGTGACCAGTCTCGCCAGACCCCTCTACATCAATTGTGTTAACAATGAAAGATTGGACTGTACCATACGTTTCCGCACGGAGCCCCTCCTAATGTGCATCGGACCTCATCACGAGAAAATTGAGTTTTTGGTCCTCCCCAATTGCACTTCCGAAATTCTCCTCGGACTACCCTGGCTTCAACACCATTCCCCAACCCTGGATTGGTCCGCTGGGGAGATCAAGAGTTGGGGTTCCTCTTGTTTCAAGGACTGCCTTAAACCGGTTCCCAGTTCTCCTTGCCGTGACCCTGTGGTTCCCCCTGTAACCGGTCTCCCTAAGGCCTATATGGACTTTGCGGATGTTTTTTGCAAAAAACAAGCTGAGACTCTACCTCCTCACAGGCCTTATGACTGTCCTATTGACCTCCTCCCGGGCACTACTCCACCCCGGGGCAGAATTTATCCTCTCTCTGCCCCAGAGACTCTTGCTATGTCTGAGTACATCCAGGAAAATTTAAAAAAGGGCTTTATCCGCAAATCCTCTTCTCCTGCCGGAGCCGGATTTTTCTTTGTGTCCAAAAAAGATGGCTCCCTACGTCCTTGCATTGACTACCGCGGTCTTAATAAAATCACGGTAAAGAACCGCTACCCCCTACCTCTCATCTCTGAACTCTTTGATCGCCTCCAAGGTGCCCACATCTTTACCAAACTGGACTTAAGAGGTGCTTATAATCTCATCCGCATCAGAGAGGGGGATGAATGGAAAACGGCATTTAACACTAGAGATGGACACTTTGAGTATCTGGTCATGCCCTTTGGCCTGTGCAACGCCCCTGCCGTCTTCCAAGACTTTGTTAATGAAATTTTTCGTGATCTCTTATATTCCTGTGTTGTTGTGTATCTGGACGATATCCTGATTTTTTCTGCCAACCTAGAAGAACACCGCCAGCATGTCCGCATGGTTCTTCAGAGACTTCGTGACAATCAACTTTATGCCAAAATGGAGAAATGTCTGTTTGAATGTCAATCTCTTCCTTTCCTAGGATACTTGGTCTCTGGCCAGGGACTACAAATGGATCCAGACAAACTCTCTGCCGTCTTAGATTGGCCACGCCCCTCCGGACTCCGTGCTATCCAACGTTTTTTGGGGTTCGCCAATTATTACAGACAATTTATTCCACATTTTTCTACCATTGTGGCTCCTATCGTGGCTTTAACCAAAAAGAATGCCAATCCTAAGTCATGGCCTCCTCAAGCGGAAGACGCCTTTAAACAGCTCAAGTCTGCCTTTTCTTCGGCTCCCGTGCTCTCCAGACCTGACCCATCTAAACCCTTCCTATTGGAGGTTGATGCCTCCTCAGTAGGAGCTGGAGCGGTCCTTCTACAAAAAAATTCTTCCGGGCATGCTGTTACTTGTGGTTTTTTTTCTAGGACCTTCTCTCCGGCGGAGAGGAACTACTCCATCGGGGATCGAGAGCTACTAGCCATTAAATTAGCACTTGAGGAATGGAGGCATCTGCTGGAGGGATCAAGATTTCCAGTTATTATTTACACCGATCACAAGAACCTCTCCTATCTCCAGTCTGCCCAACGGCTGAATCCTCGCCAGGCCAGGTGGTCTCTGTTCTTTGCCCGATTTAATTTTGAAATTCACTTTCGCCCTGCCGATAAGAACATTAGGGCCGATGCTCTCTCTCGTTCCTCGGATGCCTCGGAAGTAGAGCTCTCTCCGCAACACATCATTCCTCCTGACTGCCTGATCTCCACTTCTCCAGCCTCCATCAGGCAAACTCCTCCAGGGAAGACCTTCGTCTCTCCACGCCAACGCCTCGGAATCCTCAAATGGGGTCACTCCTCCCATCTCGCAGGTCATGCGGGCATCAAGAAATCCGTGCAACTCATCTCTCGTTTCTATTGGTGGCCGACTCTGGAGACGGATGTTGTGGATTTTGTGCGAGCCTGCACTGTCTGTGCCCGGGATAAGACTCCTCGCCAGAAGCCCGCTGGTCTTCTTCATCCTCTGCCTGTCTCCGAACAGCCTTGGTCTCTGATTGGTATGGACTTTATTACAGACTTACCCCCATCCCGTGGCAACACTGTTGTTTGGGTGGTCGTTGATCGATTCTCCAAGATGGCACATTTCATCCCTCTTCCTGGTCTCCCTTCAGCGCCTCAGTTGGCAAAACAATTTTTTGTACACATTTTTCGTCTTCACGGGTTGCCCACGCAGATCGTCTCGGACAGAGGCGTCCAATTCGTGTCAAAATTCTGGAGGGCTCTCTGTAAACAACTCAAGATTAAATTAAACTTTTCTTCTGCCTATCATCCTCAATCCAATGGGCAAGTAGAAAGAATTAACCAGGTCCTGGGTGATTATTTACGGCATTTTGTTTCCTCCCGCTAGGATGACTGGGCAGATCTTCTACCATGGGCCGAATTCTCGTATAACTTCAGAGTCTCTGAATCTTCCTCCAAATCCCCATTTTTCGTGGTGTACGGCCGTCACCCTCTTCCCCCTCTCCCTACTCCCTTGCCCTCTGGTTTGCCCGCTGTGGATGAAATATCTCGTGATCTTTCCACCATATGGAAAGAGACCCAAAATTCTCTCTTACAGGCTTCATCACGCATGAAGAAGTTTGCTGATAAGAAAAGAAGAGCTCCCCCCATTTTTTCTCCTGGAGACAAGGTATGGCTCTCCGCTAAATATGTCCGCTTCCGTGTCCCTAGCTACAAATTGGGACCACGCTATCTTGGTCCTTTCAAAATTTTGTGCCAGATTAATCCTGTCTCTTACAAACTTCTTCTTCCTCCTTCTCTTCGTATTCCTAATGCCTTTCACGTTTCTCTTCTTAAACCACTCATCATCAACCGTTTCTCTCCCAAACTTGTTTCTCCCACTCCTGTTTCCGGCTCCTCGGACATCTTCTCCGTAAAGGAGATACTGGCCTCCAAGAAGGTCAGAGGGAAAACTTTTTTTTTGGTCGATTGGGAGGGTTGTGGTCCTGAAGAGAGATCCTGGGAACCTGAGGACAATATCCTAGACAAAAGTCTGCTCCTCAGGTTCCCAGGCTCTAAGAAGAGGGGGAGACCCAAGGGGGGGGGTACTGTTACGCCGAGCGCTCCGGGTCCCCGCTCCTCCCCGGAGCGCTCGCTACACTCTCGCTACTGCAGCGCTCCGGTCAGATCCACTGACCCGGTGCGCTGCGATACCGCCTCCAGCCGGGATGCGATTCGCGATGCGGGTGGCGCCCGCTCGCGATGCGCACCCCGGCTCCCGTACCTGACTCGCTCTCCGTCGGTCCTGTCCCGGCGCGCGCGGCCCCGCTCCCTAGGGCGCGCGCGCGCCGGGTCTCTGCGATTTAAAGGGCCACTGCGCCGCTGATTGGCGCAAGTGGTTCTAATTAGTGTGTTCACCTGTGCACTCCCTATGTATACCTCACTTCCCCTGCACTCCCTCGCCGGATCTTGTTGCCATTGTGCCAGTGAAAGCGTTTCCTTGTGTGTTCCTAGCCTGTGTTCCAGACCTCCTGCCGTTGCCCCTGACTACGATCCTTGCTGCCTGCCCCGACCTTCTGCTACGTCCGACCTTGCTTCTGTCTACTCCCTTGTACCGCGCCTATCTTCAGCAGTCAGAGAGGTTGAGCCGTTGCTAGTGGATACGACCTGGTCACTACCGCCGCAGCAAGACCATCCCGCTTTGCGGCGGGCTCTGGTGAAAACCAGTAGTGACTTAGAACCGGTCCACTAGCACGGTCCACGCCAATCCCTCTCTGGCACAGAGGATCCACCTCCTGCCAGCCGGCATCGTGACAGCGATTCGCATAGCGGGACGCGCCCGCTCGCGAATCGCATCCCAAGTCACTCACCTGTCCCGGTCCCCGGCTGTCACGTCCTGGCGCTCGCGGCTCCGCTCCTTAGGGCGCGCCTGCGCCAGCTCTCTAAGATTTAAAGGGCCAGTGCACCAATGATTGGTGCCTGGCCCAATCAGCCTAATTAGCTTCCACCTGCTCCCTGTCCATATTACCTCACTTCCCCTGCACTTCCTTGCCGAATCTTGTTGCCATTGTGCCAGTGAAAGCGTTCCTTGTGTGTTCCTAGCCTGTGTTCCAGACCTCCTTGCCGTTGCCCCTGACTACGATCCTTGCTGCCTGCCCTGACCTTCTGCTACGTCCGACCCTACTCTTGTCTAATCCCTTGTACCGCGCATATCTCAGCAGTCAGAGAGGTTGAGCCGTTGCCGGTGGATACAACCTGGTTGCTACCGCCGCTGCAAGTCCATCCCGCTTTGCGGCGGGCTCTGGTGAAAACCAGTAGCAACTTAGAACCGGTCCACCGACACGGTCCACGCCAATCCCTCTCTGACACAGAGGATCCACCTCCAGCCTGCCGAATCCTGACAATGATGTTCATGGTATAACCCTGTCTCTAGGCTCATATGCTTTCCAACTGCCTCTAACAAGACTCTAATGACATAAAAATTTGGATTCTAAGGGTAGGGTCACACACAGCATATACACAACATATTTTACACTGCAAGAAATCTGATGGGACAGCGGGAAATATGCTGTGTATGTGCTATGAGCAGAAACACAAATTTACTAGTAACTCAGCCCAACAGGACTGAGTGAAAAGTCCACTTGTTATCCCTCACTATAAACGTGTAATACTTAACTTTTATTAAATATTAATAACTATGAGCTAAGCATGATTTAAAAACCCAGAATCACATGCACTATGAAAATATTGCAAAATCGTGCAACAGGACTGTTATTGTACTTATGAAAACAACACACCTGCAGTGTGTGCTGTTAATAGTGCTAATGCAGATATTAAAATCTTTTACATCACCCCCCCCCCCCACCCCCAACATGTTGTTTCGTCACAGGTGTGACGTCTTCAGAGGTTATGGGCCAAATGACAGTGAAAAACGCCATTGGGGGGGTTTTATAACCTCCCCTGTTAATGCCTGGGCCACTCCTCCAGGTTTTATCCTATCCGTTCTTATTCTTTACAATGACATCATCACCAGCCTGTCATAAGGTCTCTAACAATGTCCAATCATATCCTAACTACTCCCCTTCAGTTGTAACTGGTTTTCCAGTTGGTTCCCAAGCTTGTCAATCTGCAGGGATTAACCTCGTTGGTGCGTGCACCAGAGGCTCCGTCACTCACCTGCGTCCCGGTGTATGTGCGCGCACTTACTATGTCTCTATCACTCCTCCCCCGTTCGGGCCCGATCTCGCGAGTGCTAATATCAATGTCCCATTCTACATGCGCATCTATCTCGCGCATGCACGGGAACTTTAGTTTAGTTTTGATGGCCGGGACATGATCGCGCATGTTTGAACTCCTGCGCATGCGGGAGAACTACAAAGTTTGTAATATTCAGGCAGTTAGTATTGATAGAATTAAGGGAGAACTCTAAGGGGTGGGAATTAAGGGTACCACAATCTATTTAGCTATTTTGTTTCATAATGTATGGACACATAAGATGGTGTTGTTACGCCGAGCGCTCCGGGTCCCCGCTCCTCCCCGGAGCGCTCGCTACACTTCCCTCACTGCAGCGCCCCGGTCGGTTCCACGGACCCGGGGCGCTGCGTTACCACCTCCGGCCGGGATGCGATTCGCGATGCGGGTAGCGCCCGCTCGCGATGCGCACCCCGGCTCCCGTACCTTACTCGCTCCCCGTCAGTTCTGTCCCGGCGCGCGCGGCCCCGCTCCCTAGGGCGCGCGCGCGCCGGGTCTTTGCGATTTAAAGGGCCACTGCACCGCTGATTGGTGCAGTGGTTCCAATTAGTGTTTACACCTGTGCACTTCCCTATATCACCTCACTTCCCCTTCACTCCCTCGCCGGATCTTGTTGCCCTAGTGCCAGTGAAAGCGTTCCTTGTGTGTTCCTTGCCTGTGATTCCAGACCTTCTGCCGTTGCCCCTGACTACGATCCTTGCTGCCTGCCCCGACCTTCTGCTACGTCCGACCTTGCTTCTGTCTACTCCCTTGTACCGCGCCTATCTTCAGCAGCCAGAGAGGTTGAGCCGTTGCTAGGGGATACGACCTGGTCACTACCGCCGCAGCAAGACCATCCCGCTTTGCGGCGGGCTCTGGTGAAAACCAGTAGTGACTTAGAACCGATCCTCTAGCACGGTCCACGCCAATCCCTCTCTGGCACAGAGGATCCACTACCTGCCAGCCGGCATCGTGACAGTAGATCCGGCCATGGATCCCGCTGAAGTTCCTCTGCCAGTTGTCGCTGACCTCACCACGGTGGTCGCCCAGCAGTCACAACAGATTGCGCAACAAGGCCAACAGCTGTCTCAACTGACTGTTATGCTACAACAGTTACTACCACAGCTCCAGCAATCATCTCCTCCGCCAGCTCCTGTACCTCCTCCGCAGCGAGTGGCCGCTTCTGGAATACGACTATCCTTGCCGGATAAATTTGATGGGGACTCTAAGTTTTGCCGTGGCTTTCTTTCCCAATGTTCATTACACTTGGAGATGATGTCGGACCAGTTCCCCACTGAAAGGTCTAAGGTGGCTTTCGTAGTCAGCCTGCTGTCTGGAAAAGCCCTGGCTTGGGCCACACCGCTCTGGGACCGCAATGACCCCGTCACTGCCTCTGTACACTCCTTCTTCTCGGAAATTCGAAGTGTCTTTGAGGAACCTGCCCGAGCCTCTTCTGCTGAGACTGCCCTGTTGAACCTGGTCCAGGGTAATTCTTCCGTTGGCGAGTATGCCGTACAGTTCCGTACCCTTGCTTCAGAATTATCCTGGAATAATGAGGCACTCTGCGCGACCTTTAAAAAAGGCCTATCCAGCAACATTAAAGATGTTCTGGCCGCACGAGAAATCCCTGCTAACCTACATGAACTCATCCATCTTGCCACTCGCATTGACATGCGTTTTTCCGAACGGCGTCAGGAGCTCCGCCAGGATATGGACTCTGTTCGCACGAGGCGTTTCTTCTCCCCGGCTCCTCTCTCCTCTGGTCCCCTGCAATCTGTTCCTGTGCCTCCCGCCGTGGAGGCTATGCAGGTCGACCGGTCTCGCCTGACACCCCAAGAGAGGACACGACGCCGCATGGAGAATCTCTGCCTGTACTGTGCTAGTACCGAACACTTCCTGAAGGATTGTCCTATCCGTCCTCCCCGCCTGGAAAGACGTCCGCTGACTCCGCACAAAGGTGAGACAGTCCTTGATGTCTACTCTGCTTCTCCACGTCTTACTGTGCCTGTGCGGATGTCTGCCTCTGCCTTCTCCTTCTCTGCTGTGGCCTTCTTGGACTCTGGATCTGCAGGAAATTTCATCTTAGCCTCTCTCGTCAACAGGTTCAACATCCCGGTGACCAGTCTCGCCAGACCCCTCTACATCAATTGTGTAAACAATGAAAGATTGGACTGTACTATACGTTTCCGCACGGAGCCCCTTCTAATGTGCATCGGATCTCATCACGAGAGGATTGAACTGTTGGTCCTCCCCAATTGCACTTCTGAAATCCTTCTTGGACTTCCCTGGCTTCAACTCCATTCCCCAATCCTGGATTGGTCCACTGGGGAGATCAAGAGTTGGGGGCCCTCTTGTTCCAAGGACTGCTTAAAACCGGTTCCCAGTAAACCTTGCCGTGTCCCTGTGCTTCCTCATGTAACCGGTCTCCCTAAGGCCTATATGGACTTTGCGGACGTTTTCTGCAAAAAACAAGCTGAGACTCTACCTCCTCACAGGCCTTATGATTGTCCCATTGACCTCCTCCCGGGCACTACTCCACCCCGGGGCAGAATCTATCCTCTGTCCGTCCCAGAGACTCTTGCCATGTCTGAATACGTCCAAGAAAATTTAAAAAAGGGCTTTATCCGTAAATCCTCCTCTCCTGCCGGAGCCGGATTTTTCTTTGTGTCCAAAAAAGATGGCTCTCTACGTCCTTGCATTGACTACCGCGGTCTTAATAAAATCACGGTTAAGAACCGCTACCCCCTACCCCTCATCTCTGAACTCTTTGATCGTCTCCAAGGTGCCCATATTTTTACCAAACTGGACTTAAGAGGTGCTTATAATCTCATCCGCATCAGAGAGGGGGATGAATGGAAAACGGCATTTAACACCAGAGATGGACACTTTGAGTATCTGGTCATGCCCTTTGGTCTATGCAACGCCCCTGCCGTCTTCCAAGACTTTGTTAATGAAATTTTTCGTGATCTACTATACTCCTGTGTTGTTGTATATCTGGACGATATCCTGATTTTTTCTGCCAATCTTGAAGAACACCGCCAGCATGTCCGTATGGTTCTTCAGAGACTTCGTGATAATCAACTCTATGCCAAAATAGAGAAATGTCTGTTTGAATGCCAATCTCTTCCTTTTCTAGGATACTTGGTCTCTGGCCAGGGACTACAAATGGACCCAGATAAACTCTCTGCCGTCTTAGATTGGCCACGCCCCTCCGGACTCCGTGCCATCCAACGTTTTTTGGGGTTCGCCAATTATTACAGGCAATTTATTCCACATTTTTCTACCATTGTGGCTCCTATTGTGGCTTTAACAAAAAAAAATGCCGATCCCAAGTCTTGGCCTCCTCAAGCGGAAGACGCCTTTAAACGACTCAAGTCTGCCTTTTCTTCGGCTCCCGTGCTCTCCAGACCTGACCCATCTAAACCCTTCCTATTGGAGGTTGATGCCTCCTCAGTGGGAGCTGGAGCTGTCCTTCTACAAAAAAACTCTTCCGGGCATGCTGTTACTTGTGGTTTTTTTTTCCAGGACCTTCTCTCCGGCGGAGAGGAACTACTCCATCGGGGATCGAGAGCTTCTAGCCATTAAATTAGCACTTGAGGAATGGAGGCATCTGCTGGAGGGATCAAGATTTCCAGTTATTATTTACACCGATCACAAGAACCTCTCCTACCTCCAGTCTGCCCAACGGCTGAATCCTCGTCAGGCCAGGTGGTCTCTGTTCTTTGCCCGATTTAATTTTGAAATTCACTTTCGGCCTGCTGATAAAAACATTAGGGCCGATGCTCTCTCTCGTTCCTCAGATGCCTCTGAAATTGAACTCTCTCCTCAACACATCATTCCTCCTGACTGCCTGATTTCCACTTCTCCAGCCTCCATCAGGCAAACTCCTCCAGGAAAGACCTTTGTTTCTCCACGCCAACGCCTTGGGATCCTCAAATGGGGTCACTCCTCCCATCTCGCAGGTCATGCGGGCATCAAGAAATCTGTGCAACTCATCTCTCGCTTCTATTGGTGGCCGACTCTAGAGACTGATGTGGTGGACTTTGTGCGAGCCTGCACTATCTGTGCCCGGGATAAGACTCCTCGCCAGAAGCCCGCTGGTTTTCTTCATCCTCTACCTGTCCCCGAACAACCTTGGTCTCTGATTGGTATGGATTTTATTACTGACTTACCCCCATCCCATGGCAACACTGTTATTTGGGTGGTCGTTGATCGATTCTCCAAAATGGCACATTTCATCCCTCTTCCTGGTCTTCCTTCAGCGCCTCAGTTGGCTAAACAATTTTTTGTACACATTTTTCGTCTTCACGGGTTGCCTACACAGATCGTCTCGGATAGAGGCGTCCAATTTGTGTCTAAATTCTGGAGGGCTCTCTGTAAACAACTCAAGATTAAATTAAATTTTTCTTCTGCATACCATCCTCAATCCAATGGACAAGTAGAGAGAATTAACCAGATCTTGGGTGACTATTTACGACATTTTGTTTCCTCCCGCCAGGATGACTGGGCAGATCTTCTACCTTGGGCCGAATTCTCGTATAATTTCAGAATCTCTGAATCTTCCTCCAAATCTCCGTTTTTCGTGGTGTACGGCCGTCACCCTCTTCCCCCCCTCCCTACCCCCTTGCCCTCTGGTCTGCCCGCTGTGGATGAAATTTCTCGTGATCTTTCCACCATATGGAAAGAGACCCAAAATTCTCTCTTACAGGCTTCTTCTCGCATGAAGAGATTCGCAGATAAGAAAAGAAGAGCTCCTCCCATTTTTTCCCCTGGAGACAAGGTATGGCTCTCCGCTAAATATGTCCGTTTCCGTGTCCCGAGCTATAAGTTGGGACCACGCTATCTTGGTCCTTTTAAAGTTTTGTGTCAAATTAATCCTGTCTCTTACAAACTTCTTCTTCCTCCTTCTCTTCGTATCCCTAATGCCTTTCACGTCTCTCTTCTTAAACCTCTCATCCTCAACCGTTTTTCTCCTAAATCTGTTCCTCCCACTCCTGTTTCCGGCTCCTCGGACATCTTCTCTGTCAAAGAGATTTTGGCCTCTAAAAAGGTCAGGGGAAGAACTTTTTTTTTAGTGGATTGGGAGGGTTGTGGTCCAGAAGAGAGGTCCTGGGAACCTGAGGACAATATCCTGGACAAAAGTCTGATCCTCAGGTTCTCAGGCCCCAAGAAGAGGGGGAGACCCAAGGGGGGGGGTACTGTTACGCCGAGCGCTCCGGGTCCCCGCTCCTCCCCGGAGCGCTCGCTACACTTCCCTCACTGCAGCGCCCCGGTCGGTTCCACGGACCCGGGGCGCTGCGTTACCACCTCCGGCCGGGATGCGATTCGCGATGCGGGTAGCGCCCGCTCGCGATGCGCACCCCGGCTCCCGTACCTTACTCGCTCCCCGTCAGTTCTGTCCCGGCGCGCGCGGCCCCGCTCCCTAGGGCGCGCGCGCGCCGGGTCTTTGCGATTTAAAGGGCCACTGCACCGCTGATTGGTGCAGTGGTTCCAATTAGTGTTTACACCTGTGCACTTCCCTATATCACCTCACTTCCCCTTCACTCCCTCGCCGGATCTTGTTGCCCTAGTGCCAGTGAAAGCGTTCCTTGTGTGTTCCTTGCCTGTGATTCCAGACCTTCTGCCGTTGCCCCTGACTACGATCCTTGCTGCCTGCCCCGACCTTCTGCTACGTCCGACCTTGCTTCTGTCTACTCCCTTGTACCGCGCCTATCTTCAGCAGCCAGAGAGGTTGAGCCGTTGCTAGGGGATACGACCTGGTCACTACCGCCGCAGCAAGACCATCCCGCTTTGCGGCGGGCTCTGGTGAAAACCAGTAGTGACTTAGAACCGATCCTCTAGCACGGTCCACGCCAATCCCTCTCTGGCACAGAGGATCCACTACCTGCCAGCCGGCATCGTGACAGGTGTAAACATAATATTTATATGCTAGATTCATTCCATTGATAAAGGAGGTAAGTATTACTATAGTTCACTTCATTCTATCATTCCCTCTCTCACAGGTATTTGAGTCTATCCATTCTTCATCATCACTGATTCCAACCATCACTATCATCCGTATAATTATCTGTTCCTGCCCAATGGGGGCTCCTCACTACTTACAATACAATTAATCCCATTCATTTATTATGTCCCTAGTGTTGGTCCTTATAAATGTATACCTTTTACCACTATTGTGCCCCATGATCAAATTACTAAGACCATTCTTGTCATAGAGGGTATCCCTCTCAATTCTTCACCATGGACTTGGATCATTGGACCATTGGACTTTGAGGCATTCCCATCTATTTAGCTATATTGTACCACAATAGGACAGGCATACAACATGGCAGGAACACCTACAGTATATAATGGATCATTTCTTTGGTAAAATGGGTAGGCATTGTTGTTAATCACTTTATTTTATCAATCCCTCTCTCATAGGTTTTGAAATCTCTCCATCTCGCTTCACACAGAACTCCACTACCATCGCCATAGAAATCAATTACTTACACCCCACTTAATAGAGATTCAGATTACCCATAAATAAAGGTCTTTTGTCTCAATTAGTATCATGTGTTTATTGTGTCCTTTATATTAATATTGGGTCCCTATATATGTATTCCTTTTATTCCCTTATTGGATCTCACCTATTTTGCTGGGATTATTTTCAATTATAGAGGGTATCACCCTCAATTCTTCACCATCAGTGGCCTCTAAAGAGGCATTAAACTTCGGGGCTCAGCTCTACACATTTGAAAAGCAAGAAATTATATACTCTATTACTAATCATGGCTGATGCTTAAAAAAGGTCAATATTCACAAGAATGCTGAAAAGATAAAGCCCTCATTAAGTCTTGGACCAACGCTACACTTCTGTAAACCTCAAAACTTCAGTAACATGGGATTTCACCCATGAAATTCTCTGACATGTCTCGACAGGGGTGTGTCCATGTGGGTATTGATGGTACTGATGTGCTTAGATATTCTCCTGTGCAACTGCTGCACTTTCCCACACATAATTTGGGACATGGGCATTGAGCCAGATAGACCACCCCAGTCGTCTGACAATTGATGAATGTTTGGATACAATATTTCCTCTAGTCTACTGGGTTGACAAAATCTTTTGTCTTTGGCATAAATTTGCAAAAGCTACACCCACCACAAGGGTATGAACCCGTGGTGTGTGACCTCAGCCATGTTTGAGGTGGTGTCTCTGTGAAGAAACTATGCACTAAGGATTCCCTCATATTACGTCCTCGACAATATGTGATCGCTGGTCTGTTAGGTAATACTTCCTTGAGTTCCATATCATTTGTGAGGAGTGGCCAGTATTTTTCCAAAATCCTTACTACTTTGTTAGAATCAAACGTTCCTATGCAACGGATTACTTTCTGCGTCCCATCTCTTAGTCTTGCTTGGTTACTAAGTAACTGATTGCGTGGTGTAGCTCTAGCTCTTGCATACGCCTTGTGGAGCCATTTTTTCGGGTAGCCTCTGTTTAAAAATCTTATGTACAATTCATCACATTCCTTTTGGAATGCGTCATCACTGGAACAGTTCCTTCTGGGTCAAATGGATGTCGTTCACCCATTCAAAGGATTTAAAACTAGTTGTAGGGGTGAAGGACAAACCTTTTTGAAGAACCTTGCGTTGGTTTTCTGTGAGGCAATGTAAGGACAGATTAAAAACATGGAAATCCTGTGCAGTCAATTTTATTGTAGATTGGGGCCCGGTGGTTTGTCTCGAAGTACCGCTCCCATCCCTAAAAAAGGGGATGATGTAGTTCCCTGGTTCATTGTATTCATACCTGGTACCAAAACAGGTGAAGATATGTTCACTATTGGATGATTTGCCAATGGTGCCAATTGTAAAAAGGATGAAGAGCCAGAGATTGGTGGCATGTACCCATTGTTCGGGATCGTATTGCTCAAATTTTGACTTCCCAAGTCTCTTGGTACTGTTGGGACACATCTTGGTTCGCTAGATATAGTATTGACAGGTGATTTACGTGTAGTTTGCCTCCGAGAGTAACCTCCTCTTCCACCTCTCCTAAGACCTCTATTTGTATTTTAACCACTGGGCCCTCCTTTACCTGGGTCCTCAGACTCAGAAATATCTGACTCGGATATATCAGTGTAGGGGGTGGGATTATAGTTATAATTTTGGTTCTTCTTTATATAAATCACGCTTGTCTCGAAATCGCATTTATCGCATATATATTCACGATGCTTATGTTCCTTCGTCTCTTGTTGGAAGGATTCGATGTGTTTTTAAAGTTTTAATTCTAGATTACTAAAATCTGCAGATGTTTTAAAGGTTTGTATTTCAATAATTTGTTTGTCAAGTTGTGTCCCAGTTGTGTCCCAGTACTGACCTCTCGTAATTAAGCAGGTGTTCCTGAATGCGTATAGTACAATCTGTAAGTAGGTTCTGCCACCCTGCTAGAAATTCTGGGTCCTCTTGATGTGAGTTTGGTACTATATTAATATGTAAACCTCGATATGTGATCTTCTGTTGCGTATATGTCTCCAGACTAGCTACCTCCCACCATGAACGTACATATTGTTTATACGTTTTTTTTGCAAATCTCTGAATGCTGAGTGTATGTCAATTTGGTCTAAAGGAAGCCTGTTACTAGAAAAAACATGTGCTGCTTGACACAAAAACATTTCAGTATTAGGTCCTGAGGACAAAAAGCTACCAGCCATGACAAAATATGCACTCTGTGCACAAGGGTCAATGGATTTGGAGTGATTTACTCCTCTCAATAAGGCTCACAATTTTTTTTAAACTTGTGATCAAAATTTTTTTTGTGAGCCTTATGAGCAGAAATACAGGGCTTCCCTGTCACAGCCCTGTGCGTGTAGTAAAGTTTGGAGGCGGGCCGAGCACACTGACAGAACTGTGACATGCTCGGCCTGCCTCCAAATCTTTTTGTACACACAGTGCTGTGACTGGGTAACCCTGTGTGTCGCTCACAGCGCATATGCAGCACATTTCTCGCTGCCCGGCGGATTTCTCACAGCATTAAATACTCTGCGTATAGGCTGTGTGTGACTCTACCATCAATGTAGCAAACATAAATGTGAGAGAAGGAGTTGATCAAGTGGATCATCAAATGGCAGAACATCAGAAAGGAGCACAGACCTCTTGGTATTAGTATTTCTTTTATTGATAAAAATCGGTGCAACATAAATGTGATAAGTAGTAGGCAAACGGACAAAGGAAAGACAAGGTTACTTTTGTGAAACTGACAACATGAATGAAATTTGTATTGGATGTCAGACATTACACACCTAAACTAATTTATAAAGTTTTATTAATTTTTTTTATTATAGTATTTATTGTTCTTAAAGGGGTAGTCCAGTGGTGAAAAACTTATCCCCTATAAGTTTGAGATCGCGGGGGGTCCGACCACTGGGGCCCCCTGCGATCTCTCTGTACGGGGCCCCGGCTCTCGGCCCAGATAGCGGGTGTCGACCCCCGCACGAAGCGGCGGCCGACACGCCCCCTCAATACATCTCTATGGCAGAGCCGGAGATTGCCGAAGGCAGCGCTTCGGCTCTGCCATAGAGTTGTATTGAGGGGGCGTGTCGGCCGCCGCCTCGTGCGGAGGTCGACACGCCCTCTTCCTGCGGGCTGTCGGGACTCCGTACAGGAGATCGCAGGGGGCCCCAGCGGTCGGACCCCCCGCGATCTGAATCTTATCCCCTATCCTTAGGATAGGGGATAAGTTGCTCACCACTGAGTCACCACTGGACTACTCCTTTAAAATAGTTTTCTATACATAATATAATGTGCATCATAAAACAAGATCATATAGTTATAACCAGCACTGAGATTTAGTTTTCAATATAGCTGAAATATAGACAATAAGTGTCTGATTGGCGAAAGGAGGGGCTGGTTGAGCATGCTGAAGAGGAACTCATCAGCATTTGAAAGGCAGTTGTTCAATGCTTGATCAGCAAATGTCAAGGAACGGTCTTTGATTTGAATCATTATTGCTTACAAGGCTGGCATCAGGTTTACATGAGCTCCTAGGCGACAGTGGACCCCTTATTGCTAATTATTATTTTTTTATCCAGACAGTATACCATACACCAATAAGGAAGCCAGTGATATTTTTGTTTTCTTTTTGTAAAAATGAAATAAATATATTTTCCTGTCATCTCTACCAAACATTTAAACACACCACGTGTGAACACACCCTTCAAAGGAAAAAGACAGCTATATGCTGCAAAGTTTTACTTTATTCCCTTTACTAATAGAAATTTAGATGCTGCACCGATTTTTTTTAAATATATTTTCCCCACAGTCATAACAGCCATAACTGCTTCATTTTTACATTGACAAAGCTGTATAAGGTCCAATTTCGTCTTTTTTTTTTTTTTTAAAGATCAGCTTAGGTGCCATGTTCCTCACATGCATTAGTGTTTAATTTCTATTGATTTATTATGAATTTAATGCCGAAAAAAAGTAATAGTTCCATTTTTATTTATAAGATTTAGAAATCAACATACATAACATGCTAACTGTATTGTACAGATTGTTTCGGTTACAAATACACCAAACACAGTGGCCGGCATTTATCATTGTAGGTGTAAGTGAAGCATTTCTCTACACCTTTTTTGTTTGTTTGTTGGAAATGTGTAGGAGCACCAACTTTATTAAATGGTCGCAGAGCATGTGATACATTTTGTGCAGATAGACATTTTCTGAAATGTCTCTCTTCACATACACCATAAAGCTAAGCTAAGTCTGGGCTGGTGTAATTTTAGAGACTTTTCAGTTGCTTTGCGCCTTTTTTGTGCCTTTTCACAAAAAGTCGCAGTTCATAAAATCCTTCCATATCACGTGTATTGCCAAAATCAGTGGATTGCAACTGAAAATCAGCAGAAATATGTAAAACAAAAGGTGCAAAAAAGGAGCAAATAAACCCTGCTTGCGCTTTTTTGTGCCTTTTCTAGACACAAAAAACAGTCTAAAGACAATGATCATTGTCGGCCAGTATGTGTATGGAATGTGTATAGTAACTTTACAGAAAAAAAAGAAACTTATACATCCCATCTTTTTGTACCAACAATGTACTAGCATACAGATATATATCTGTACTGTATGAACAAAAGTATTGGGACCTACACACTACACATACAGGAGATTTTAGGACACTCTATTCTAAACCCATAGGCATAAATATAGAGTGCAGCTTCTACTCATCTGGGAAGATTACAGAGTCTGCCTGTGGGCATGTATGCCTATTTATCAGGGGGAAAAAAACATGTGTAAAGTCAGATACTGATATTTGATGAGAGGGCCAGGACTCTGTATACACTAGTCAAGTTCTTGCACACCAAACTCACCCAACCATGCCTTTATGGACCTTGCTTTCTGCAGGGGGGGTGGGGAGTCATGCTGGGACAGAAAAAGGCCTTCCCCAATGTGTTCCCACACAGTTGGAAGCATAAATTGTCCAAACTGTCGTCTTGGTATGCTGGTCTATTAAGATTTAAAGGGGTATTCCAGGCAAAACATTTATTTATATATATATATATATATATATCAACTGGCTCCGGAGATTTAAGCAGATTTGTAAATTACTTCTATTAAAAAATCTTAATCCTTCCAATAGTTATTAGCTTCTGAAGTTTTCTGTCTAACTGCTCAATGATGTCACGGGACGTGAGTCATCAGAGAGCAGTTAGACAGAAAACAACAACTCAACTTCAGAAGCTAATAACTATTGGAAGGATTAAGATTTTTTAATAGAAGAAATTTACAAATTTGTTTAACTTTCCGGATCCAGTTGATATATATAAAAAAGTTTTGGCCTGGAATACCCCGTTAACTTCACTAGAACTAGGGGCCTAGGCCAACCCCTGAAAAACAGCTCCATAGCATTATCCCTCTTTACAGTTGGCACGATGCAATCAGGCAGATAATGTTCTCATAGCATTTGCCAAACCCAGACTCCTCTATCAGACTGCCAGATAGAAAAGTGTGATTCATCACTCCACAGAACACACTTCCACTACTCCATAGTCCACCACTCCATCCAAAGTTTGGCATTGTGCATGGTGCTTGCATACAGCTGTTCAGCCATTAAAAAAAAAAGACTATGATGCTCCTGGCACACAGGTGCAATCATTTTAATGCCAGATAAGCATTGGAATTATTCAGATATTTAGTCAGTATCCTCAAAACTGGATTGTTCATGGGGTTTAGTTAAGTGGCCACATGTTCTTCTGATTCAACCCCTTTGAATTTTTACCTGTGGGGTCATGTCAAGCTACTTGTTTACTGGCGCATTTTTAACCCAATGTTTGGTGAAAGTTCATCAGGAATGAAAGAAAAGAATTGCCTTAACACTCAAAAATGGTGGTCAGCATGTTAAATACAATGTATAAGTTACACTAATATGAAGCACATCATTGGGTTTCTGGCGAAATTCTGTACCACTACTAATTTCCAATTTCAAAAACTGAAAGTGGATCCACGATGATGGCATTCAAAATGTCCACCATATCATTGAGATGGCCTAACAGGTTTCACCATCTGCCAAACCATTGTCATTTCATATGGGCATTTTTATTTTTTACTTGACGACTTGTTTACCAATCCAATATACCCATTGAGTACATTACTACTGAGGTTTTTCAGGCAGAGAAAGTCCTGGCATAGCAACAGTACACTTGTTATTGTGGTTCACTACTAGGACTTTCCGCTCCTGTGTGCAGCAATGTACCGCGGCTCTCTTTCTCTGAGCCATGAGCAGGGGAGATCTGTAGCCCTGAAGCTTCCAGTGGCAACACAGTGTGATTTAAACACAGAAATCAGCATGGTTTTTGTACGAAAAAAAACATACGGTTAATAACTTTGTTTCTACCTCCCATATAGCAAGGCCTAAACTTGAGAGCAAACAAAGGCCTGGGAAAAGAAGAGGTTAAAAGGAGATTTTTTTAAAACCTGTCCAGAGGAAATGTGGCTGAGGTACCCATAGCAACCAATCAGATTGCAATCTGATTGGTTGCTATGGGCAACTGAGCAACTTTTCTTCTGGACAAGTTTTGATAAATCTCCCCCATTGTGTTTATGCAGAGGAAATAGAATAAAGGATGTAGACTCTTCCTAGGTTAACTTTGAACGAAAAGGATGTGATCACATTACTTCCTTTAAAGTCGCTGATACGGTTCTCTTCCCAAGGAAAGGGATTGTGTGACAGAATGCTGACAGAATATAGGTTGTATAAGTCAGTTATACGTTATTTAGGTTTAAGATCCTACAAAGCAGTTACAGGTTGTTGGAAAACATATCAGAACTGGAGTATTTATCATACCGCATTGTGTCCAAAGGACATGAAAACTAATAAAAACTCATATAGTACATTTGCTCCCTCTTCTGTCAGCTCTTGGTACTGCATGTAAGCAGTGGCTGTGCGACTTGACACTTATTGTAGACATGATTTTGTTACTTTTCAATGATACCACTTAGAGTTAATTGTGGAAGGTCTAGGAGGAAGAACATTTTGTAAACTGACTTGTAGCCATGAGATCAAATTCAGTGAGCTCTTTAGAACAACCCATTGGTAGCTGCGTGATTTTATACTCTTGTGGCAATGGGACTGAATGAAACACCTGAATTCAATGATTAAGAGGTGGGGCACAAAATATTGTCCATATAGTGTATGTTTAAGTTATTTTGATGACTTATTTTGTTGACTGTAAATTGAATAACCATATGTAAAGCTTGCACACATGACTTTCATAATAAAAATAAACGAGAGGCCGCTGTAATACTTTTATTGCACTTTTATCTGCTTCTGTTCATTGCAGACTGAATAGAACACACCCCTTTTATCCCCATAACCATGTCTGGTTATGACAAAACACATAAATCCATTTTAACTGAGCTGGGTGGTGGTCACAGCTTATTTTAAATAACAATATATAAATAACCGCATAACAACTGCATTGCAGATATCCTGAACATCCTATCAATGTAAATCGACCTAATACTTCAGCCGAAGCCTGCCGTTGGTTCCCGACGGGCATCTGTGCCATCGGCCCTTTATCCTCCAGGTCATCACTCTCCAGGCCACTAAGGAGCCAGTGTACCCCTACACGGTGCTCCGACCGCCACCGAGGAGGAATAGCGCTTGCTCCAGACAATCCTGCAAGCCTTATAGAAATATGTCCAGCCCAATCTTGTTGAGGTGGACAACATCCGGTATCCTAGACCGCCTGTTGTCACCCTCCAGCTCCTGTTGATCGACCACCACCCCAGCATTTGATCTCACAAACCGGGCCATCCTTGAATTTACCAAGCGGCGAGACCCCTTAATCAGCATCAGCATTGCGGGCACTTTGCCAGGTGACCCGTGGCACTATCTCGGACCACACCAAGACAAGCTCCAAGAAAAAAAACAGAAAGCCGTTCCACATCAGCATTCATCACAGTGATTAGGTCCGTAACTCTGGAATAACAAAGGTTGTTCCCACCAGCATGCACTACCAGGATCACGACCAGTATCACGACCAGTACCACCTCATTCCCGGAATGCCACGCAAATGCACGGTGACATTACCACAACCCAGGGATCTACCACCGGGCCAACAATCCGCTTTGTGCGATGCCCATTGGAAATAGGAATGCCTCAGGATGAACCCCGTGGTCATCAGAGGATCCAAAAAAGAAATAAAGTTAGAGCAACAGTTCTGGACGCACATACCCCACATAGCAATCTGAGCGCCAGCACCCATTGCGCTGAATAGCAGCCACCGAAAGGTCTGCCCGCGAAGCCTCAGTAGCAGTGCCAATGCAGAACGAGTGCGTACCAAACTCACTGGGGCACCTACCAACCCCAAGCATTGCTTGAACACAGCCTGAAATTGATAGTGCATCAAAGGCAAACTGTCAGCATGCGTGAAAAATGCACCCCAGACTCCCTATCTGCCAAAAAATCCATAACAGCCCAAACGGGGCACGCCTCCCCATCCACCGCCTGCAAGCACACCTAGGCACCTTGCCCCACTTGATCCGTCTTAGATCTCCATATACGCAGCTGCAAAACCCTGTTAGAACACACAACATCCTCCCCTAACACACCACCAGTACCGTTCTTAGACACCGGGACCAGCTCACCCACCCACAATGCACCAAAAAACGCAATGCAAAAGGCAGCAGAATAAAGAACAGATTCACAAGGCGATGAACTGCAATGCCCCGTGGCCCACAGCAGAGACACCAACAAGGAGTAGGAAACCGGTCTACGAGTCTCCCACCGCACATGCGTGCGCTGCCAACCTTTCAAAGCCTGTTGAATCAAAAGCCTCTTAGTCACATCATCCCATCCTAACAACTTGAAATGAAAACTCACCCTGACAAGCGCCACTGCACAACCACAGCAGAAACATTAGCAGCGCGCAGAGACATGAAGTAATCTACCTTAACAGACAAACAGTCAGCAACAATAGCAGCCTCATCACGCCCAGCAACCACTGACCATCAATCCTTACACGCCTTACCATGTCTGGCCCAGGTGGCAGCCGCTACCGAAGATTCAATCAAAGCCATCAGGTGTCGGTCACCAATTCACAAACCAGCGGGTGGGGGGGGGGGGGGGGGGAGTCCCTCCAACGTTGCTTCTGGAAACAGTCGCCGAAATTCCTGGAACTGAAAATGGGAAAGAGCATCAGCAATAACATCAGTCAACCCCCGGCACATGGCGAGATCTGAACCAAATATTCAACTCCAAATAACAAAGGACCAAATGCCGGATCAGAGACAACACAGGAAGAGAGGAAGAGGACAAACCATTGATGCAATGCACAACACTCTTCTTATCTGTCCAAAAACAAACCCGCCAATTCTTAAAACGAACTCCCCATAACTCCACAGCAACAATGATAGGAAACAGTTCAAGAAACATAAGATTACGGCACAAACCATGATCCCTCCACTCCGAAGGCCATGCTTCCGCGCACCATTCCCCCACGAAAAAATCCCCAAAACCACAGGATTCAGCCACATCCGTAAACAAATGGAGCTCAAGATTCGATAACCCAGCAGCCTGCCAACAAGTGTGCCCATTGTACCTCCTCAAAAACTCCCTTCACACCAAAACGTCCGAACACATGTTCCTGGAAATGTGAATATGATGTCCAAACAAAGACCCGCCTATTGTAGCCACAGACAACCTCCTAGAAAAAACCTGACCTATAGGCATCACCCTACAGGCCAAAACCAGATGACCCAACAAAACCTGCATTTGCTAAAGTGTAATCTTGCGCACTCCGCAAAAACTCTCCACCAACAAAAGCAAACTCTCCACCTTTTTAGCTGGCAGACGAAAAACCATATTCAAAATATGCCCAAAAACGAAATAACAGTGTAGAAGGACCTTTCGTCTTCTCTGCAGGCAAAGGAACGCCAAACCACTGCATGAGAAAACAAAAAGAATACAACAAAAACTGACACCTGGAGGACCGCTCAGGGGCAACGTACAAAAAATCGTCCAAGTAGTGGATGATAGAAACACTGCCCGTCTCGAATCGCACCACCCACTCCAAAAATGTACTAAATATTTCCAAGTAGTGACACGAAATCGAACAACCGATGGGAAAACACACATATCATAATAAAACTGACCATCCACACGACATTCTAACAGGTGATAACATTCCAGATGAACCGGCAACAAACGAAATGCTGACTCAATATCGGACTTAGCCATCAAGGCCAATTCACCAGCCCCCTTAACCAGAGCCACTGCCCAGTCAAACGAGACATATGAAACAGATGCATCCTCCTTCAGAATACCATAATTTACCAAGGAACCTTTCGGATACGAAAGGTGGTGAATAAGACGAAACTTCCCCACCTCCTTTTTTGGCACAATCCCAAGCGGAGACATCCGCAAGTTTGAAAAAGGAGGGGAGCAAAAGGACTCATAACACGTCCCAAGGCCACCTCCTTACCAATCTTATACTGCAACACCTCAGGATGTTCCCTGGATGATTTTAAATTGTCCGGATAAGCCGAAGCCAAATTTCCTAAAACAAACGGTATGAAAAAAACAAACCAAAAACCATTAGACAAAACTGCAGTATCCTCCCTATTGGTGTACTGGTCTAACCAAGGGCCCATCACGGCCACGTTCACCGGGGTCCTTCCCCTCAACCGCGGACTGCGTCCAGACGGACTGCTTTGGGGCCAGCGGACAGTGCACCGCTGCGTGTCCTCTGCCACAGGACGAACACTCGTGCTTGTATTTACACAAGCTGAGAAATCTACAATGCTCTTCATTGTATAACCAACAGGCACCGGGTCTGCGCACGGCCACTGACCCAGACACTCCGGATTGACCAGTGGCCCCTGACTGAAAGGATTGCACCCTTTTCGCCATCATCATCCCCAACTACACACCGGTCGCCTTGCCAACCCATCTTTGGCTGCAACGCCAGACGGCGTCGAAATTCTTCATCGTACCGCCACCAAGCAGTACCAATTATAGGCATTGTATACAGAATCCATGTACACAAAAATCTCCAAACAGCATTTTGGATGCTTCTCACCCCAATATCGCAAACGCTCGTAACCAATTTCCCATAGTCTTTGCAACCTGGGGTTTCATAGGAAAAGTTTTTTCAGAATGGGGCCTAAGCTACTTACCTATAGTATGCTGGTCAACCGACACCAGTGACCACAAATCCACGTACTGATTACCCCAAATCTTCTCCTTAATCACTTCCTCAACATGCACACCCAAACGGCTAATACCACAAAAGGCCTCCTTGTGGACGCCCACCCTAACTGGCGACACCCGCCTCCCCGGGGCCAGAACAACCATATTTCTACTTTCTAACCTATTCAAAACAGCTTTCAGAGTGCATAATAAATCAGACGGCCCACCCCCACTACCCCAGGTCCCTGCAAAATTAAACTTACTGATCTGCGCAGGAGCACTAGCGGAAGAAGAGGGTCCACCTGAAGATGCAGCAGGCACAGGCTCCACCGCGGGCTCCGAAACCGCACAGGGCTGACTGCCCCCACGGGAAGAACTCCTAGACGACATGGAATTACGTCGCCACCTCTCACGTCTGTGGGATTGCCGCTCACGGAGCTCAAGGAACTCTCACCGGAGGACGATGGCGATCGCCAGCGGGAGGACCAGGATCTGCGAGAATGCTCCTGGAGTCCCGGTGGGAATACCTGTGATGCCTCTGAGAAGACCCAGCGGACCCCGGAAAGACTACAGCGAACGGCACCCATGGGCACATCCCTCAGGCATACGGTAAACACGGTCACGCGGTGGCTGGCAGACCGGCCGTGCACTGTCTCTAAAAAGCAAGAGGGGTTGGGACACAGACTGTTAGGGCAGGGGGGTATCAGGCTATCCCCTATATAAGCTCCTCTGTGTGTGACTCCCCAAGGACAGGGGGGCTGCAGGGGCATAGAAGGACCCCCTCAGGCACACCAGGGGCAACCACAGTAATAGGAGGGGTGTCTGGGATCTCCTCGAAGCCTGTGAGGGCGCATGGGCACCGGCACCCATGTTCACTGTATTACGGGGTAGTGCAGCAGAACGGGACATGTGGTACAGCATGTGGCTGTGCTGCGCGCGTTGAGATGGGGATCATGTCACCCGAAAGGGAGGAGCCAAGTCCCGGGCCGCGGCTGCAGCAGGGCAAGAACAGACAGAGTGAGAGGCAGAGTGCACAGCGTGCATCCCTGCCTCCCACCAGCAGAAGCCCTGGGAGGGCTAGGACTCAATTGGGCAGGAGGACGTAACAGCCGGGAGGTACGGCGACCTCCCCTAGAGATAGCAGAGCCGGCCGGCTCCATAACTACAGGGACAGGAGATGCAGTAACAGCAGCAGAGCCACCCAGCGCGGGAAGCAGCCGAGAAAGGACGTCCGGATCCGCCAGCACCCGCTCTCGGAGTGCATCCCATAATACCTCGTCAGCCATTCTGCAGACACAACTTCACACAGATGCCGGTGAGTTCTAAAAGGAAGCAGCAAGGGGAGGCATGGCTTAATATAACCCCTGGGCATATCAACCTTAACCCCTCCTTCCCAAGGGAAAAATGGGAGGACCGCTACCTCACCTCGTCCTTAACCCCTTAGGTCCCTGCAGTCAGGATTACCTACTCCTAGGTGGGCAGGTAACCTGCACTCATGTCACTAGGTGGAATCCTGGACTTTATGTGTATTATGTCATTTCATTTTATATTAAATGTAAATCGACATATCTGTAGAGAACAATTATAATTAAGAACAAGTTGCATGGCACTGGTTAAATCAATCAGTAAAACAGTAACCATAATCATAGTTCTGTCCATAGAATACACGATGAACATAAAATGCTCCCTTATCAGCATGCATTGATTAAGGTTACATAACTACAATTACATTGTTTTACTGGATAAACACACTGATCAGTAGGAGTAAAAATCTGTACTATATAGAGGTAAGAAAGTCCAGGTGTAAGTATTGGTGGAAAAGAGCCCATCTCTGGTACAGCCCCCTGAAATGGAGAAAATCATAAAAAGCAATGCTATATGAAGAAGACTCTTAGCAACTTAAAACAGCAGTGAGCAGTGAGAAAATCACTGTGTCATCATTCTGAAGGGTTAATCTATCAAAACAATGCAGGTTGTTATAATTTTTTTCAAAGAACAAGCACGCTTTAAATGTGCACACTTTAAATCATCATCAATCATTTAAAAGCAAATAATGTATGACGAGCCTTTCTAAAATGTGACCCTTCCATTTCTCTAGTAAAACAACCAAATTCCACAAAATGATATCCAAAATGTAAGTAACACATCCAGAAAAGTACTAATGACAATGTACTTCTATTTATTAAATACATGTGATAAAAATAAGAGTACCAAAAAAGATACTTACTTAGATAAGGGATCCATCTGATAACATGAATCCTATGATTGCTTTCTCTCTAAATAACTAACTATCCAGTCTTGTTGCCCAACCCTGATAAAGGAGACCAGAGAGCTTAGAAATGCATTCGATTCTAGCCCCACAGAGCCAGAAGGTAGTGATGTCACTCATACAGCAGAGAGTGGACTCTCCACCAGCAATCACGCAAGGATCCACTAATGCAATTCAATGTAATTACCAAGACATCTACACTGCGAAAGAGGCAGGTAAATCCTGGACCACTTACTCCTTTACATATGTACCAATACTAAGGAGTTCCTAAGTGGGTGGGGTTGGGGGGTGGCCTGGTGGAGACAAGGTCGTTGCAGCCTTTGTATGTTCTGTTTTATAATTGTAATATACAAAATTTATACCCAGACAGTGAATCAATGTACAAACTAGGTAAACAAAACCTGTGTAGAGAAAAAGTTGCCCAGTTGCCCATAGCAATCAATCAGATCGCTTCTTTTATTTTTTAGAGGTTCAACTTTTCCACTGCACAGGTTTTAATAAATCTTACTTAATTTCACAATATCTTTAATGCAAATCTGTCATCAGTATCACCTGCACTAACTTGTCATACAGGCTTGTAGTGCGGGTGATACTGATCAGTATCACCCGCACTACAAGCCTATATGACAGGTTAGCACGGGTGATACAGATGACAGATTTCCTTTAATTAATCTATAATCTTAACAATTATTTACCCTATAGACAGAAGGTAAATATTGTTGTACATTTATTATTTAGTACATACCTGATATGGGTGGAAATTGCACAAGTTTCTAGAGCTTAAAAAAAAAGGCCATATATCACAAAGGCCCACCTTAAAGGGGTACCCTGGTGGAAAACAATGTTTTTAAAATCATCTGGTACCAGAAAAAAAATGACTTCTATTTAAATATCTTAATCCTTCCAGTACTTATCAGTTGCTGTATACTACAGAGGAAGTTCTTTTCTTTTTGAATTTCTTATCTGCCTGACCACAGTGCTCTTTGCTGACACCTCTGTCCATGTCAGGAACTGTCCAGAGCAGGAGCAAATCCCCATACCAAACATATGCTGCTCTCACGGACCGAAGTGTCAGCAGACAGCACTGTGGTCAGACAGAAAATAAATTAAAAAAGAACTTCCTCTGCAGAATACAGCAGCTGATAAGTACTGGAAGAGTTAAGATTTTTAAATTGAAGTAATTTACAAATATGTTTAACTATGTTACTATGTAACTATGTAACCACGCAGACATGGGTTGACCTTACAAACTACATGCAGATGTTGTCCTTGCCTTTTTCTTTCTTATCGGTTAATCAAACTCTTCACAATCAATACTAGACTTTGAAGTTGTGCTCTAGCAATAATGTTAATGAATGTATAATACAAGAAAATAGATAATACACTTACATACTAATAACTAGTTAACTTTGTTATACATTTCAATAATGTGTAAGCTACTTAAGCAGTTAAGGAGCCAGCAATGTGTTTGAACAACATTTTATAAAATGTAGGAATTTGCACTTTGCACCACCTGTTGATGTGGTCCCTAATATCTTGTGTTGGAGACTTCATTTCCATAAACTTTAACCCCCTTAATAAACCAAGATATACATTTACTTAATGAGTCAGGTGATGGAGTATGGCACGGGTGAGGGAGTACAGCTCGCCATACCCTACAGGGGCCAGCTGCTATCTGCTGCTGACACCTGCTGGTAAGTACTGGCATCCAAGATCACACCAGTGATTTAACTGTTTAAATGCATTTAAATGGTAACCCGAGGCCTGTGCTAGATTTACAATCCTACAAAGCAGTTATGTTGTTGAAAAACACATCAGAACTGGAGGTTTTATCATGCTTCATTATGTCCTAAGGACATGAAAATTGATGAAAACATGTATTGTGCATTTGATACCTTTTCTGTAAGCTTTTGGTACTGCATGGAAGCAGTGGCTGTGCAACTTGTACATAGTACTGTATTACCTGTAGGCCCTGTCAGGTTGAGTCCCTCAGTGACCTGGGGGCTCCCCTGCATTGACTCCTTGTGTTATCTTGCTAGTTTATTAAAGGCGGTGTATGTTACCTTAAGACCATAGAAAGGATTCTAATGTTTAGCTAGTATATAGGACCTTTGGAGGACTCCAAGGACCTGTGTAAGTAAGCTGATCAAATGTTATGTTATGATTTGTGCAATATGTAATCCCAGAGAGCACCAGGTTTAACCTATGACCCACAGCTTGACCAATGGGCTATAGTCCAGCCCCCTCACTATACAGTGGGGATCAAAAGTTTGGGCACCCCAAGTAAAAACTTGTATTAATGTGCATAAAGAAGCCAAGGGAAGCTGGAAACATCTCCAAAAGGTATCAAATTACAGATAAGACATTCCTATAATTTTTCAACAAAAATTAGATTTTATTTACATCATTTACACTTTCAAAATAACAGAAAACAAAAAAATGGCCCAAAAGTTTGGGCACCCTGTAGAGTTAATATCCCCTTTTGGCAAGTATCACAGGTTGTAAACGCTTTTTGTAGCCAGCCAAGAGTCTTTCAATTCTTGTTTGAGGTATCTTTGCCCATTTTTCCTTACAAAAGTCTTCCAGTTCTTTGAGATTTCTGGGCTGTCTGTCACGCACTGCTCTTTTAAGGTCTATCTATAGATTTTCAATTATGTTGACGTCAGGAGATTGTGAAGGCCATGGCAAAAACCTTCAGTTTACGCCTCTTGATGTAATCCCCTGTGGATTTCGAGGTGTGTTTAGAATCATTATCCATTTGTAGAAGCCATCATCTCTTTAACTTCAGCTTTTTCACAGATGGCATCAAGTTAGTATCCAAAATTTGCTGAAATTTTATTGAATCCATTTTTCCTTCTACTTGTGAGATCTTCTTATAGCCTTCTCCAGCTTTGGGAGCGTCAACTATTTTCAGTTTCAGATTTCTAGACAACTGCTTAGAAGAACCCATGGTGCTGATTGTTGGGGCAAGGTCAGATGAGTCTGGGCATTTAAAACCTTTGAGATTGACATCACCTGGTCTTCCCAGATGATGATTGAGAACAATCCATGACACTGGCAGGTCTCAGCTTTGCAAAGGGGGCAGTGCATGCTATAAATTCTGCAGGGGGCCCAAACTTTTGAAGATGCCATTTTTTTGTTTTCTGTTATTTTGAAAGTGTAAATGATGGAAATAAAATCTAACTTTTGTTGACATATTATAAGAATGTCTAATGTCTAACTGTAATTTGATGCCTTTTGGAGATTTTTCCATCTTTCCTTAGCTTCTTTATGCACATTAATACAAATTTTTACCTGGGGTGCCCAAACTTTTGATCCCCACTGTATAAGGGGCAGCCATCTTTAATTCAGTCTCTTTTCTCAGACTCTTCTGATTGATAACATCAAAGCCTTTGCTGAAGCAGCTACCAGAGGCCTTAGAGACCAGTTTTCAGCGTATGGAGTTCCACAAAGCTACAACTCTCCAGTGAGTCTCAAGTCTATGTCTGCTGTCTCTGAATTTAGTCAACTCCTGCACATTGTCAAGTCCAGTATAATAACAGTCAAGTCTAAATTACAAGTCCAAGTCAAGTTTATTACAAGTATTGGTCCTACAAGCTGCAAGGTCCTTTGGGTACTGGTCACATCTCTGGGACAATCTGGCCATAGCTGTGAAGATAATTATACCTGTCTTCTATTTAGTAAAGCCTTCGCTTTCCCATAACTGGTTGTGGACTCTTTATTCACTACTAGCCTGTGGGATAGCGGAGAATCCGGGCGTGTGGTGTTCCGGAACCCGAAAACTACACTGGCGTCACGAACACATAGGGGTTAATACCATCCGACCCCCGGGGTTAATAAAATCTGATCCCACCACTCACTGCAACACCCGTGGCCCTGCACTACTCACTATAGTGGCGCACCACATTGAAATTTATTGTAGGCTTGATTTTTTTTGTATTATTGCACCACCTGCTGATGTGGTCCCTAATATCTTGTGTTGGAGACTTCATTACCATTCCTAAACCAAGATATACTTTTACTTCATGAGTCAGGTGATGGAGTATGGCGTGGGTGAAGGAGTATGGCATGGAGTAGGGGTGCCAGGCCATCACCATACCTGGCAAAACAGGTAGAGATAAAAACTACAGCTCAGTAGAGATAAAAACTAGAAAACCAGAAGAGATTAAAAAAAAAAAAACACAGCTCAGGATGCAAAAAAATTAACCCTCACACAACTCCGTAGGTGTAAAGATAAAAATGTATTTCGATTTTTATTCTTAGATGCAAATATTTAGATTTTTATTCTTTTTTTTAGTTTAATTAAGCGTGTCATTTTAACCTGAATAAATTAGTGCTCCACAAAATTGCCCAGTTCAATTCATTTTTATTTACCCTACATGTTATTTATTTCTGGTCCTGTTTCTGGGAAAAGACAGTTATGTTTCCTCTCGTCCTAGATAATGCCTTTAAAGGGGTATTCCAGGCCAAAACTTTTTTTTATATGTCAACTGGCTCCGGAAAGTTAAACAGATTTGTAAATTACTTCTATTAAAAAATCTTTATCCTTCCAATAGTTATTAGCTTCTGAAGTTGAGTTGTTGTTTTCTGTCTAACTGCTCTCTGATGACTCACGTCCCAGGAGCTGTGCAGTTCCTATGGGGATATTCTCCCATCATGCACAGCTCCCGGGACGTGACATCATCATTGAGCAGTTAGACAGAAAACTTCAGAAGCTAATAACTATTGGAAGGATTAAGATTTTTTAATAGAAGTAATTTACAAATCTGTTTAACTTTTTTGGACCCAGTTGATATATATAAAAAAAGGTTTTGCCTGGAATACCCCTTTAATTCCTGTAATATCTGGGTGAGCACATTGTATTTGTAATGGTTATATTAAATGTACTATATAGTATATTGACATTCTTAATTTTTTTTGAATGGTGTTGTTTATAGAATTTTTACAAAATTTACCATATGGATAAAATAGCATATTAACTTTATTTTCTGTGACAGTACATGCAGCAACACCATGTTTATATAGATTTTATTATGTTTTTTTGCTATATATTTTTTAACTCCTTAAGGACACATGACGTACCGCTACGTCATGTGTCCCGGTCCTGCGATATAACGCGGGGTTACATGGTAACCTCGCATCATATCGCGGTGGGCCCGGCGTCATAGTGAAACCAGGACCCGCCGCTAATAGCGTGCGGCACCGATCGCGGTGCCGTGCGCTATTAATCCTTTAGCCGCGCGCTCAAAGCTGAGCAGCGCAGCTAAAAACAAAAGTGAAAGTGCCCGGCTAGCTCAGGGAGCTGTTCGGAATCGCCGCGGTATAATCCCGAAAAGCTGTACTACAGGAGGAAGGTCTCTTACCTTCCTTCCTGCTGTCCGATCGCTGATTGAATGCTTCAAGCCTGAGATCCAGGCTTGAGCAATCAATCACCGATTTCACTGATTGTTGCCATGCAACGGCAAGGCAGCAGTCTGTGAATGAAATCAGCCATTGCAAGCTGATAGGTCTCTATGGCACCTATCAGCTTGCAAAAAAAAAGTGTAAAAAAAAGTTAACCCTTTCAGGTATTCCCTTCTGAATTAAAAGTTTGAATCAACCGGCATTTCCTAGTAACAAAATAAAACAGTGTAAATAAAAATAAAAATACACATATGTGGTATCACCCCGTGCGGAAAAGTCCGAATTATAAAAATATACCACTTTTTAAACCACACGGTCAATGGCGTATGCGCAAAAAAAAAGTGAATAAAAAGTGATCAAAAAGTCTGATCAGAACAAAAATGGTGCCGCTAAAAACTTCAGATCACTGCGCAAAAAATGAGCCCTCATACCGCCCTGAACACAGAAAAA
Organism: Hyla sarda; assembly: GCF_029499605.1. NCBI lineage: Eukaryota > Metazoa > Chordata > Amphibia > Anura > Hylidae > Hyla > Hyla sarda. Next base: position 180,077,703 of record NC_079191.1, read on the forward strand.
TAAAAAAGTTAAAGGGGTCAGAAGATGACAATTTTAAACGTATACATTTTCCTGCATGTATTCATGATTTGTTTCTGAAGTGACACAAAATCAAACCTATATAAGTAGGATATCATTTTAACCGTATGGACCTACAGAATAAAGATAAGGTGTCATTTTTGCCAACAAATGTACTGCGTAAAAACAGAAGCCCCCAAAACTTACAAAATAGTGTTTTTTCATTAATTTTGTCACACATTGATTTTTTTTCCCGTTTCACCGTAGATTTTTGGGTAAAATGACTAATGTCATTACAAAGTAGAATTAGTGACGCAAAAAATAAGTGATCATTTAGAATTTTAGGTGAAAATTTTAAAGAGTTATGATTTTTTAAAGTTAAGGAGGAAAAATTGAAAATGAAAAAACGGAAAAAGCCCCGGTCCTTAAGGGGTTAAAGTTGCTTTGCATTGCAAAGTTTATTTTTAAATTTTTCTGTCAATGTGAAAGGTTGTTTTATTGTGTAATAAGCTGTAGTTTATATTGGTCGCCACTTAGGCATACATAAGACTTCTTGATATCTTTTTATTCAAATATTTTTGTTAATTGTGTGCTTTATTTTATGGCATTTATGGTGCAACTAAAATATCATGATGTTGTGGTTCTAAGGTGATAATCCTGTCTGCAGTTCCACTTATTGTGGAAAATCCTGCTGACTACACCAATTGTGGTTTTAGAATTAGAGTAAAACAAACATGCCCCTCCCCCGATCATGTGCTTTCTTTGTTAGAATCCCCAAAATGGCCACCAAGTATATGAAATGGAAGCAGGAAGTTCAGGCTAAATTTATAGGGCCTAAATATGTTTGTAAACACCCAGAAACACTGATTACGTTTTGTACAACTATGAAATCATTGTTCCAGGTATTTTGGCAGAAATGCCTTGTACCGGCAGTGTATCCCACCAAATTAACAATCACTCGGTAACCAGCAAAGTTGATAACATTTAATAAAACATTAATTAGCTAAACCAAATAAGACACACATACAAGCATTAATACAATAGTACATACTCCATGTTTAGCAAACTAGCCTGAATCTACCCAAATGATACATGACTATTTAGTGTAGAAATGATACAGCAAAATACCATATTTATCGGGGTATACCACGCACCGGCCTATAACACGCACCCTCATTTTACCAAGGATATTTGGGTAAAAAAAGTTTTTTACCCAAATATCCATGATAAAATGAGGGTGCGTGTGTGCGCGTGTATACCCCGATATATCCCCAGGAAAGGCAGGGGGAGAGAGGCCGTCGCTGCCCGCTTCTCTCCCCCTGCCTTTCCTGGGGTCTAGAGCGCTGCTGTCGGTCCTTTTCACCCCCTGGTTATCGGCGCCGCTGCCCGTTCTGTCCCCCTGACTATCGGTGCCGGCGCCGATAGCCAGGAGGAGAGAAGCGTCGCCGACAGCCAGGGGGAGAGAAGGGGCAGCGGCAGCAATTGCCGGCGCCGCTGCCCCATTGCCTCCCCCCATCCCCGGTGGCATAATTACCTGAGTCGCGTCCGCGCTGCTCCAGGCCTCCATCGTGCGTCCCCAGCGTCGTTGCTATGCACGGCGCGGCGCTCTGACGTCATGCGCCGCGCCGTTCAGCGCATAGCAACGACACCGGGGACGCACGACGGAGGCCTGGAGCAGCGCGGACCCGACTCAGGTAATTATGCCACCGGGGATGGGGGGAGGCAACGGGGCAGCGGCGCCGGCAATGGGTGCCGCTGCCCCTTCTCTCCCCCTGGCTGTCGGCGCCGCTTCTCTCTACCTGGCTATCGGCGCCGGCACCGATAGTCAGGGGGACAGAACGGGCAGCAGCGCCGATAACCAGGGGGTGAAAAGGGCCGACAGCAGCGCTCTAGACCCCAGGAAAGGCAGGGGGAAAGAAGCGGGCAGCGACGGCCTCTCTCCCCCTGCCTTTCCTGGGGGTGTATCGGCGTATAACACGCACACAGAATTTAGGCTAAAAATTTTACGGTACTTATCCATCCCAGGCTAAGGAGCAGAAGGTGCTCCCCTCTTGAAGGACGCTCCAAAAAAGAGACAGAGGGCCATATGTTTCCCAGTAAAATCCCCTAATGCCCCACCCCTTTGGCTTAGTGTCCACCTACTCTCCTCACATGAAGTATAAAAACAGGTTCTTTAGCCCCGCCTACCGTGGCTGTATTTGAAACTAAGCTTTAGACCATGGGGGCAGGGAAATGTATACTAAATGGGATATAATGGATGTAAAAACACATAATTTCAATATCCATAACACATGATATTTTAATGGATCTGCTTTTTACAGATACCAATGACCTTTTTTACATTTACAATATAAAACACGAGAGCGTGATTGTTAGTACAATACACTTCTGTATAGGCCCCTGGTTGCTAAGTCAACTGCATATCACCCCACAATTGTGTTAAAGGGGTCTAATGAAATGGTCCCCTGTGTAAATGATTAGATGCTGTGGTTGCTTTGGACTGCGGCATCTAAGTGATTAATTGGGTGAGATCTTAGTTATCCCCAATCCGTGGAGCTCACTGTGCATGGGATAAGTTTAGCTTCTAATCACACTTCATACATCCCACCCAACATGGGATGTGGTTAAATTGACAGTTAAATACATTCATGTAGATATAAACTTTACTATGGTGACAATTTGTTGTTTGGAATAAAAATTGCCTGAAAGATATAGATGAGGTAGAATATAAAATAAGAAAATTTTTTAGTCCTGGAAGAACCTCTACCAATCATAAAAACAAGGTCAGGGATGATTCTAGCTTTTCTGCTGCCTGAGGTGAAAACTGTCATGCCCCCATTAAAATCGAATGTAGGAAAGATTTGCATGCAGAAAACCTGCAATTTATAACAGTACCAGCAAAGTGGACCATATAGCTCTATAACTCTAAATAATAGTTATAGACTTACCAAATTCACCATTGACAAACACACACACACCAACTCACAGACACCACTGACACACACACATGCATATACTCTGGAGAGATTTATCAAAACCAGTGCAGAGGAAAAGCGGCCCAGTTGCCCATAGCAACTAATCAGATCACTTTTCATTCATTTTAACCCGTTGCTGCAAATGGACGTCCATTAACGTCCATCTGGGGGTCCCGAGGTATGACGTGCGCTCAGCAGGTGAGAGCGCATCATACATGGTCGGTCCCGGTTGCTATAAGAAACCAGGACCCACAGCTAATGCCGGACATCGCCGATCGGGCTGATGTCCAGGCATTAACTCTTTAGATGGGGCAATCAAACTTGATCGCCGCGTTTAAAACGAAAGTAAACATTGCCGGTTAGCTGAGAGGTGCTGTTCGGGACAACAGTCAAGCGGTAGAAGCAATGATCAATGCTATGCTATGGCATAGCATTGAACAGTATGAGAGATCAATGAAGATCATTTAACCCCTCCCCTAATAAAAGTTACCCCCCCTTTTCCATTTAAAAAAACAGTGTAAATAAAAATAAACATATGTGGTATTGCCGCGTATGTAAATGTCAGAACTATAAAAATATATTGTTAATGAAACCGCACGGTTAATGGCGTACGCGCAAAAAAATTCCAAATTCCAAAATAGCGTATTTTTTGGTAACTATTTGTATTATAAGAAAATGAATAAAAAGCGATCAAAAAGTCCAATCAATACAAACATGGTACATGGCGCAAGAAATGAGCCCTCATACCGCCCCGTACGTGGAAAAATAAAAACGTTATAGGGGTCAGAAGAGGACAATTTTAAACATTTTAATTTTCGCGCATTTAGTTATGATTTTATTCAGAAGTAAGACAAAATCAAACCTATATAAGTAGGGTATCATTTTAATCATATGGACCTACAAAATAAAGATAAGGTGTCATTTTTACCGAAAAATGTACTGCGTAGAAATGGAAGCCCCCAAAAGTTACAAAATTGTGTTTTTTCTTCAATTTTGTCGCACAATGATTTTTTTTTTCGTTGTAGATTTTTTGGGTAATATGACTGATGTCATTACAAAGTAGAATTGGTGGCGCAAAAATAAGCCAACATATGGATTTTTAGGTGCAAAATTGAAAGGTTTATGATTTTTAAAACGTAAGGAGTAAAAAATGAAAGTGCAAAAACGGAAAAATGCTCGGTCCTTAAGGGATTAACAAGGCCTCTGCAAAATGAAAGAAGCAATCTGATTGGTTGCTCTGGGTAACTGGTAAACGTTTCCTCTGCACAGGTTTTGATAACTCTCTCCATTTGGGAGTACTTAAAATGTTTCTCAGCCTCCCTCTCTGCAATAATGCAGCCCCAAATGCTAGGGATGAGCATCTGAGGGTGATCTGCCAGGTCTTTCATCCCTCTTCAGCACCCACTAACCTCTTAAAGGGGTACTCCAGTGGTCAACGTATTTTTCCGTTTTTGACTTACCCTATTTGTTTTGTTTAATTTCTTGTTCTTGTTGTTTAAGCTACTCTATTACCGTTCTTTGTTGTCTTTTTATCCCCCACTTTGTTTTCCTATCTTTGCTTCTATTTCCTGTTTCTTGCTGTGCTGAAAACTACAAATCCCAGCATGCCACATGCCTTGCTGGTTTGGGGCGGCTCCTTTTTTTTATGTTTGTTTGTTCCGCCCTTTACCCATCCTACTATTTGCCCCGGTCAGCCCCCTTATACACTAATATAATCAGCCCTGGTTGGGATACACTGGCATACACACACAGAAGGGACTACAACTCCCAGCATGTGTCATTCAGGAGTCTTCAGTCTGTGGTATAACACCAGCATGCTGCCTCTGTAGTCTCCTGGGGGCTGCAGTTCACCACACCTCTATAGGGCATACACCAGTGTTTCCCAACCAGGGTGCCTCCAGGAGTTACAAAACTACAGCTCCCAGCATGCCCTGACAGCCTTTGGGCATGCTAGGAGTTGTAGTTTTGCAACAGCTGGAGGCACACTGGTTGGGAAACACTGGTGTAACATGATGTGTATGCTGAATAGACTAGAACAGTGTTTCCAACCAGTGTGCCTCCAGCTGTTGCAAATCTACAACTCCCAGCATGCCTAAAGTCTGTCAGGGCATGCTGGGAGTTGTAGTTTTACAGCAGCTGGAGGCACACTGGTTTGTAAACACTAGAATACACACATAACAGGGACTTCAACTTCCAGCATGTGTCATTCAGGAGTCCCCCCCTCCCCTTCACATATAGAGATCATTCCCATTATGAGATATATTCCCCTGTAGTCCATACATCCCCCCGCCCGTGCACCTTGTCATCCTCTCCTTCAGTTAACACTCTTATCTTATCTGTGTTCCTTCTCCTGTGCAGACCTGCATCTTCAGAAGCAGAGCAGGGGGTGGGGAGGTGAGTAGCTGTGTACTATGGCTTCTCATGCAGACCTCGGGAGGGGGGAGATGAGGGGGCATGGCTTATTTCTCTCATGCAGACAAAAAAAAAAGGTATGACATCTTGTCCACAGCAGACTCAGAACACGGCCGATGCTGTGACAACAGTAAAAGAAAACACTCTGAACTACAGAACTTCCTGCCCAACAAACAGGTAAGCAAAACACACACATGCTGCCAAAACATATAACACATGTATATTGCAAAAAAACTAAACTTACAAAGAAGATGCAGTATAGTAAAAAAATTTACCACCGGAGTCCCCCTTTAAGGACTTAGGGCATACCTGTACGCCCTACGCCCGGTCCCGGTAAATAAAACGGGGTCACACCGTGACCCCGCCTCATATCGGGTCAGTCCTGGCAGCTAATGATAGCCGGGACCCTGGGCTAATAGTGTGTGGCATCGATCGTTGTGCCGCGCACTATTAACCATTTAGATGCGGCGATCATAGTTAATTGCCGCGTCTAAAATGAAAGTGAAAGCTTCCCGGCAGCTCAGTCATGCTGATTGGGACCATCACGATAAAATCGCGATGTACCGATCAGCTAGCACGCGAGCGGAGGTCCCCTAACCTTGCTCCGTCACGTTCGATTGGCGATTGATTGCTCTAAGCCTGAGATACAGGCTTGAGCAATCGACCGCCTATAACACTAATCAATGCAAAGCTATGACTTTGCAGTGAACAGTGTAAAAGATCAGTGATCAGTGCAAAAAAAGTGAAAAAAAAAGTTAATAAAAGTAATGTAACCCCTTCCCTAATAGATGTTTGAATCACCCCCCTTTTCCCATGAAAAAAAACCCAGTGTAAATAAAAATAAACATATGTGGTATCGCCGCGTGCGGAAATGTCAGAATTATAAAAATATATAATTAATTAAACCGCATTGTCAATATCGTATGCACAAAAAAATTCCAAAGTCCAAATTTATATCATGAAAAAATGAATTAAAAGCGATAAAGAAGTCCTATCAATACAAAAATGGTACCAATAAAAACTTCAGATTACGGCGCAAGTAATTAGCCCTCATACCAGCCCATATACGTGGTGTCATTTTTACCGAAAAATGTACTGCGTAGAAACGGAAGCCCCCAAAAGTTACAAAATTGCATTTTTTCTTCAATTTTGTCGCACAATTCATTTTTTTTCCTTTCGCAGTGGATTTTTGGGTAAAATGACTACTGTCACTGCAAAGTAGAATTGGTGGCGCAAAAAATAAGCCATCATATCGAATTTTATGTGGAAAATTGAAAGCGTTATGATTTTTAGAAGGTGAAGAGGAAAAAATAAAAAAGGAAAAATGGAAAAACCCTGCGTCCTTAAAGGGTTAATGCCTTAGAGATCATAATACATGATGGTTATGTGTTGTTCTTTGCCGTCATTTTTGCAAATTTTCAATATAATGTGGGTCTGGAGGCTAAATTTCAGTCCTAGCAGAGCACAGCTGGAGTGAGAACCTCAACCCACCTCATGGACAGAGCAATCCTGCACATGGCATACCGAACAACCATTATTTAATAATACATACAAATGTAGTCATGCACTGAACATATTTCCAATCATTACACACAAAGAAACCAAAACAAATAAGCTCAGAAATTAAGTGTAATATTGTTAAATGACACAGGGAAACGTTTAGAACACGCTTACTGATATTTATTTAATATTTTGTACAAAAACCTTTGTTGCCAATGATAGCTTCAAGACACTTCCTGGATGGAAAAACTAGTTGTATGCATTGCTCTGGTGTGATTTTGGCCCATTATGTTACCAGGGCCGGCCTTAGGTGTTCAGTTGCCCTGTGCGAGCTAACCTTGTGGCACCCCCCCCCCCCTATTACCCCATAAACATACCCCCAATGTTTTTGTTTGGCACCCTCTAGACAATTTGACGCACACAATATGCCACAAACACTTTAAAGTAGGTACATTTTCATGACCAATAATACTGCTATACAAGGAGTACATATACACTACCACACAATAACTGGATGATACCGCCATACTGTACTGAATAAAACCATTATACACAGACCAGTGTACTATACAGGATCTGAATACCATATAAGTGATTATATACAGGACCATATGGTGGTAGATATCAGCTGTACACAGGATGTGTACACCATATAAGTGATTACAGTTACATTTTGGGACTCACAATTATGTCTATTCTGATCAGCTGCGTCCTCTTTCCTTTTCTTCTCCATCCGGATAAGACCGCCATGTGGATCTCTTAACATCTGCAGGAAAAACATGTCAGACTCTGCATTTTTCCAGTGCTCTCCCCTCCTCTACAATCTTTCCATCTATAGGCCCACAAACTGTAATAATGCCCTCCTTGGTGTCCTGCACAGTAAAAGTAGGTAGGTAGCCAGATAAATAGGTAACTAGGTAGGTAGATCAGGAAGACAGATATGTAGGTAGGTGACAAGCAAGGTAGGTAGAGGGCTAGTTAGGTAGCCATGTATGAAGGCCAGGTATGTACATAGGTAGCTGGATATGTAGGTAGTTAGATAACCTGGTATGTAGGCAATTCATTAGGCATCCAGGTATAAAGTTAGGTAGCCCCCCCTTCCCTGTAGGTATAGACAGCAGAGTTAACCCCTCCTCTTCGTGTAGGTATAGGCAGCAGGGTTAGCCTCCCCACCCTTCCCCATAGGTATAGGCAGCAGACCTAACCCCCTTCTCCATAGGTATAGGCAGCAGAATTAAACCCTCTTCCCAATAGGTATAGGAACAGAGTTAACCCCTCTTTCTCCTTAGGTATGGGCAACAGAGCCCCCCCCCACCCCCTTTCCTCGTAGGTATAGGCAAAGTTAACCCCATTTTTCCCCATAGGTATAGGCAGAGTTATACCCCCCCCACACACACACACACATGCACACACTTTCCCCATAGGTATAGGCAGAGTTACCCCCCCCCTCTTTCCCAAAGGTATAGGCAGAGTTACCCTCTCTCTTCCTCATAGGTATAGGCAGAGTTAACACCCCCTTCCCCATTGGTATAGGCAGAATTAACCCCCTCTTCCCCATAGGTACAGGGAGAATTAGCCCCCCTCTTCCCCATAGGTATAGGCAGAGTTAACCCCCCTCTTCCCCATAGATATAGGCAGAGTTAACCCCCTCCCCTCTCTTCCCCATAGGTATTAGCAGAATTAACCCCCCCCTCTTCCCCATAGGTATAGGCAGAGTTAACCCCCTCCATCCTCTTCCCATAGGTATAGGTAGAGTTAACCCCCCTTACCCATAGGTATAGGCAGAGTTAACCGCCCTCCCTCTTCCCCATAGGTATAGGCAGAGTGAAAAAATTTTTAAAAATTATGCTCACCTGATGTCCCACCCAGCGATCTCCTCAGCAGCAGGGGCCTGCATCTTCTCCGCTCCACAGTACAGGCGCCGATGAGTGATGTCATTGGCGCCTGTACTGCGTGCTGCGTGGGGGCGGAGGTCACGTCTCCTCGGTGTAAGCTGCTCACACAGAGGGGACGCCTTCTCCTGTATGTGCGTGTATCGCACATACCGGAGAAGGCAGCGCTGTCTGCTGGAGATCTGGGACGAGTGTCCCGGATCCACAGTAGCGGCGGTGGGCCCTTAAAGCGCCCCTGTTGCTATTGCGCCCTGTGCGGTCGCACAGCTTGCACACCCCAAAGGCCGGCCCTGTCTGTTACACAAACAAGGGGAGATTTATCAAAACCTGTCCAGAGGAAAAGTTGCCCAGTTGCCCATAGCAATTAATCAGCTTGCTTCTTTCATTTTTAACAAGGCCTCTGCAAAATGAAGGAAGTTATCTGATTGGTTGCTATGGGCAACTGGGCAATTTCTCCTATGGACAGGTTTTGATAAATCTCCCCCACAGTCTTCAAATCTTGAAGGTTCTTTGGGTCTCTTCTATGAATCATGATCTTCAGTTCTTTCCATAGATGTTCAATGTTTTTTTTTTTTTAAGTCAAAGGATTTGCTGGGCCATTCCAGCAGTTTTGATTTCTGTGTGGGTTTGGGATCACTGTCTTGCTGAAATGTCCACCATAATTTCATCTTCATCATCCTGATAGGTGGCAGCAGATTTTTGTCAGGAATGTCTAGGTAAATTTGCCTATTCATCCTTCCTTCCATAATGTGAAGTTTGCCAGTACCATTTGCTGAAAAGCTGCCAACACCATGATGTTTCCACCTCCAAACGTCACTGTTGCTATGGTGTTTTTGGGGTAATGTGCAGTGTCATTTCTCCTCCAAACATGGTGTGTTATGGCATCCAAACAGTTAAATTTTGCTTCATCTTTCCACACTATATTCTCCCAGTATTAGGGTACGTTCACACGAGCGGATCCTCAGTGCATATTACGCTGCGGATCCGCCGCTGAAGGACCGCTGTATGCTGCCTTTAGAGGTGCCTGTTCGGAGTGGCAATCTGCCACTACGAGCAGATGCACTGCGATGTGCGAGTTGCCGTGCTCATGCTCAGTATACTCGCACATCACGGCAGCTGTCGGCCATAGAGCATGTGCAGCGACTCGCACATCACTTCATTGTGTCTGCGTATTGCCACTCCGAACAGGCACCTGTAAAGGCAGCTTACAGCGGTCCTTCAGTGGCGGATCCGCAGTGTAATACACGCTGGGGATCTGCTCATGTGAACATACCCAAATGTTGTGCAGCAAACTTTTAGCAAGCTACAACATGCTTTTTATTCAGCAATGTTGTTTTGCATGGTAAACGTGCATACAGTCCATAGTGGCAGAGTGCATTACTTTTTAGAGACAATAGTACCTGCCAATTCCAGATCTTTTTGAAGCTCTCCACAAATCGTCCTTGACTCTTGAACAACTCTTCTTCTGATAATTCCTTTTACTACTCTGACAGAAATCCTGCAAGAGGCACCTGGTCCAGGCAAATTTATGGTGAAATGATTGTCTTTCCACTTCCATAATATGGTCACCTGGCTGTTTAAACTTTGCCTCAGCTAAACAGCTTCTGTAACCAGAAGATCAGAGGCTGCTATCAGACCCCCAGTTACCATGTCTACCATGAGCACCCCACAATCACATCCTGTTAATGTGCATTCCTTTTTATTATTAATATAAACGTTCTGAAAATTGCTTGATATTATGCATTTCACTTATGTATGTAATTTTCCCAATTTTGAAGCAGAGACATGTCACATACATTTATTTACCTGCTCTTGATGTGTTTTGTAGTACCATTCTCTAGCCTGTAGGTGTCATTGTTGTTATTGTCATTATCAAACCTAAGACCTTGTATAAACACTTGTTCTAGTAAAACATAATTAATTACCTATACATGAACATTTGCTGTTTTATACAGTCAAACAGAACTTAACAGCATACATTCTAGAAAGGTATGTTGTCCAGTTAATATGCAGACAATAATTTATTTACATGTGGCGAGGGACGTACCTATAGGGATTGCAGAAGTAGTAGTCACATCAGGGCTCTGGTGCCTAAGAAAGCCCCAAAGCATGTGCATGTGGCTGCTAACAGTTAAAGTCCCATATTTCGATCCTGCGCAATCCTCAGATCCAGCATGGGGCCGCACTGGGTGGTGTGATTGCCAGGGCCTGTTTTAGACTAAGTGTGGCCCTGGGCAAAATTAAAAATAGGGCCCCAAATTGCATGACCAAAGATCTTCCTGGTTTCCTCTGTTTTGTGATACAGAATACACAGCTCTAGGTTACTGATCACGCACCATGGGGGAGATTTATCAAAACCTGTGCAGAGGAAAACTTGCCCAGTTGCCCATAGCAACCAATCAGATTGCTTCTTTCATTTTTATGAAGGCCTGTGAAAAATGAAAGAAGCAATCTGATTGGTTGCTATGGGCAACTGGGCAAGTTTTCCTCTGCACAGGTTTTGATAAATCTCCCCCCATGTGAATACGGCCTGAGATCCCAAATGAGGGGAAAAGCATCAAAGGCCATAACACAAATGTATGTGTTTAAGAGAACGTTCACACGTTCGTAACTAGCAGTAGGTTTCCACTGCGAGTTACGCTACCATTCATTTGTTTGGGCACATGGACAGTCCGTTATAGTGGCAGATTTGCAGATCCGTTGAAATGAATGATAGTGTAACCCGCAGCGTTTTTTCCGCAGTGGGAAACCGGCTGCTAGTGTCTGAAGGAGAACTTCAGTAAAAAACAATGCGTCCACTATATCCAGGCTGCCAGAGTAAAAATAATAAACTTTAACTAACCTTTTACCGCTCCACTGGTGCCGCCAATATCGCAGTTTCATCCACCAGCCCTGGTCTTCTTCTGGCTTTTGGTGCCCGATTAAAATAATATATAATGTTAATGATCCCATACAGTGAACGGCGTATACGTAAAGAAACAACCAACCATCAAATTGCTGATTTTTGGTCACATCATTTATTTCAGAAAATGAAATAAAAAGTTATCAAAAAGTCACATATACGCAAAAGTGAAACCAATAAAAACGACAGATAACAGTGCAAAAAACAACCCTCATACATCTCCATATATGGAAAAATTATAAAGTTATAGGGGTCAGAAAAGGGCAATTTTACATACTGTTTTTGTTAATGCGGTGGCCCAGTACAGGAGTTGCACCCCTATACCCTTGCTGCCTTGTTAGGTCGACTCCATTCTGTGACCTCTGGGCCCCCCTCCATGTACTTGTTTCTATTGTATTCCCCTAAGTGCCTTTGTTACATGGTGTAATGTACATATAATGTTATATACCTTTAAGTATTGTTGTCATGTGATTGTAACCAGAGAAGGTACCAGTGACCATGTGACCTACAGGGTGACCTATGGGACCCCTCCTGAGTCTCCCCCATATAAGCCCTGGGTGGAGCTTCCTCAGTCTCTTTAGTGCTGAGTTGCAGTCAGCAGAGGTCAGTTGAGGTCAAGTCTGGAGAGAGTGTCTGGTATCCTAAAGAGGCCTATAGTCTACCACGCAGCCACGGATCCACAAATCTACTACCCCACAGGTGAAAGTCAAAACCTGGTAATCTACAAATGGGGTGAAGTCTGTCATAGTCAGTCCAAGTCAAATCTGTCTCAAGTCAGCGTGGCCCTGCATCAAATTGTCCAAGTCCACTATAAGTCTCAGCAAGCCCTGTGGTCTCTCAATTCACTGGTCGCCTCCTAGGGCCTAGCCAAGCTGTATAGACTGTTACACCTGTCTGACTCAGTAAAGCTGCCGTTGTTCCGCAACTTGTTGTCGGAGTCATTATTTGCCCCCGTGCTTAGCCCAGGATGCAGCGGTATACCTTTGGGTGGTGTAGAGGTAAAACCATGCCCTTGCATCACGAACACAAGGGGTTAATGCCATCTGCCCCTGGGGTAATTCCATCTGCCCTCATCACACCCTCACCACAACTTTTGGTGTCCTACGAACAGGATACGGGTTTGCACCTTAGGAGAAAAGTACCCACCAGTCTGATCTGTGTCCAGTATTGCTGAAAATTTGCATGCAGATGCAATAAAAATTGCACCAGAAAGTGTACGGGACTTTGTCAGTGAAAGTGTTTATTCCGAGGCACTTGTGAAATAGAGGGGGAGGTGAAGAAAAGTCTGTTATCTTCCATTGTGAACTGTATAGAGTCTGTACCTGAAAGAGTTAATCTGGTCCATCACCACCCACATCAGTCCCCAGTGGTGATGCCTCTTCAATCAAGCATGGAGAAACCAAAAAGCACAGGGAAGATTTTGCTGACCTGACCTAGACAGGAAGTTCCCTGGGCGCAGCCATCTTGGAGGTTCCAGCTGTTGCGCTTGTCTCCGGCAGTCACCTGCAAAGGGGAACGCGCCTCATTCCTCATAACCTCTGAACCCAGCACCAAAGACCAACCGGGCGCCAGCGCCCCTTCATCTCCATCGGTGAGGTCATCACCTGCCTCAGCAGCTAGTGTCCTGGCCCCTGCAAGCATCAACAATCTTGGTATTCCAGCGACAGCACCGGTATTCATGGGAAATTCTGTCCTTCCCACCTACAATTGAGGCCCCTTCACCCTGAGGGAGTTTAAAGAGAGGATCCAGAGTTTTTTTTGTCTTTTACTCTTTCCCTCCTAACCAACAGGTGCAACTGCTAACAGGACAACTCCATGGACCGGCACTAGAGGAAGTCCACACCTGGCCAGCATCTGAAAAGGCGAAAGTGGAGCAGATCTTTGAAGGACTGTACCAGGTATTTGAGTCACATTCTCCATCAGAGGTACATCTCCAGCTATAGGAAAGGCGACAAAAGCCAGGTGAGACCTTGAGAGCATATGCTGTAGCCCTACAGAATGCCCTAGAGACTGTCTAAAAGTTAGATGGTATAACTCCCGAACACTTAACAAAGTGTTAATGGACAGATTTATTGATGGAGCCCATAACAAGTGGGACAAGGCCCAATTGAGAATGTTAGCGGTCCAAAACCCCACATGTCATTTCCTGCTTTTAAAAGACTGACTATCCAAGTGATTGAGTCCGGGACTGAGTTAGAGGAAGTTTGTATTCCCCTTGCAACTGTTCAAGAGCCACTAGGGGCGGTACCCAGGCCTATACCATCACAGTCCCCTGTCCCCGCCCCAGTGCAAACCACTTTGCAAGTCACCGCAGCCATAGATTTACAGAGCATTAAGCAGGACATTGAGCAATTGACAAAGGCTATTAAGGAGCTTGCCACCCGACCTACTCCACCTGACTGAGAACCGCCCTTACCGAGGAAACCTGCCCCTGCTCCTTCTCCCCGCAATCCCAGCTACCGTAATCCTCCACCCAATAGATACTCGGGGACTCAGAGACCTTTTGCACCTATTGTAGCAAGCCCAGCCATTGGAAAATGCAGTGCTGGGATTTAAACAGATTCACCCTGAGGTCGAGGCCCGGCCCTCAGGAAAACAGTCACCAGGTCCAACCCTCGATTGACCTATATCAGGACTTTCACTTTATGTTGCCTCCTGCCCCCTTGTAACAGTTATTGTAGAAGGTGTACCTCTAGAGGCGTTGATAGATACAGGGTCACAAGTGTCTACCATATTTAAAAGTGTTTTTTTTGCCAGCATTGGGATGCTAGTGTATTATGTGAGCGAGGAGGATAATTTCAGGGTAGTTGCAGGTAATGGGCAACCAGTCCCCAGACATGGATACTGGGAGCCAACCATTCAATTGGGTGAACATGTACTTAAAGGGCAGGGAGTGATTGTAACCAATGTGTCAGATAAGGGGTCAGCTGAATTTATATTGGGGATGAACATTATGAAAAACTGTTTCACTGAGATATTAGATGCCTTGTATGCCTCTCTTCCCCATATGTCCCCTCCAGACCAGCGAGCTGCGCAGCAGCACTTGAAAGTTCTACAGGTGGAGCAGAAGTTTGCCAACAAGCAAGGAGTTCAAGATATCAGGTCGGTGACCTTATAACCCAACACTGAAACCATCATCTGGTGTCATGCACGTCTCAGAGTCAAGAATAGGGACTATCAGGCCCTGCTGGAACATATGCAGTTGGAAGATCATCCTCTCGTCCGAGCTGCGAGAAGTCTCGTCACTGTCACCAACGGTAGAGTCCCGGTGTGGTTAGTAAACCTGTCTGTTTCTGCTACTGTCTTGCCCAAATACACTCCAGTGGCTCAGTTGTACCTCCTAGAGTCAAAAGACATTGTGACAGAACATCTGGTGGCCCGACAGCGTTCAGCTCAAGTTACTGGTGGATCCAGTGCTAGCCCCCCAGAGCCCCGATGGGCACAGCTAAAGGTGGGGGACGACACTACCCCAAGGTACCAGGTCAAGAGAGTCATCAATGTCACCAAAAGGTATCACGAAGCTTTCAGCAAACACCCCACAGACTTTGGGAAGACTTTGATGATCCAGCACCGCATCCTCACAGCCCGCCTATCAAGGAAAGGCCCAGTCAATCGCACCAGGCATGTATCAGACTGTCAAGAAAATGCTGGCCAACATGAAAGTCAGAGTCCCTAGGCGGCACCTCTTGTCCTGGTCAAGAAGAAAGACGGAACCATTCAATACTGTGTCGACTACAGGAAACTGAACAATG
This sequence comes from Hyla sarda, assembly GCF_029499605.1. Taxonomy (NCBI): domain Eukaryota; kingdom Metazoa; phylum Chordata; class Amphibia; order Anura; family Hylidae; genus Hyla; species Hyla sarda. The sequence goes on from NC_079191.1 coordinate 180,093,133, forward strand.
TCATGTATAAAGACGGTTATCCTTTGCCAAGGATCAAAGAGTCGCTTACGGCCCTTGGATCTGCTTCTTACTTCTCCACCCTGGATTTAACCAGCGGTTACTGGCAAGTGCCCATGGCTGTGGAGGATCAGGAGAAGATGGCCTTCGTGATGCCCATGGGGTTGTTCGGGTTTAAAAGTATGCCGTTTGGGCTATGCAATGCCCCCGCTACATTCCAGCTTATGATGGAACGGTGCCTTGGTCATTTGAATTTCCAAAGTGTCTTGTTGTACCTGGAAGATGTCATTGTGTACTCCAATCTTACCAGGAACACCTCAGTCATCTGTCAGACGTCTTTCAAGTCTTGATCAAGTATGGTTTGAAGATCAAACCATCAAAGTGTCACTTGCTCAAACCTCAAGTCCATTACCTGGGTCATGTTTTCAGCGCAGAGGGAGTCCAGCCACATCCTGAAAAGGTGGATGCTGTCAACTGACCTACCCCGAGTAGGGTGAAAGATGTCAGGAGCTTCCTGGAATTTGCCGGCTACTTCTGCCACTTCATCCCACACTTCGCCCAAATTTCAGAACCCCTCACAGCTCTCCTACGGGGTATGGCGAAGAAGAATTACAATGGAAGACTAACTATTGAATGGGCAAAGAGCAAGAGACAGCGTTCCGAGCTCTTAAATGTCTGCTGACAGAACCACCCATCTTGGCTATATACTGATGCCAGTTTTGAAGGTCTGGGAGCTGTCCTGCTCCAAGTTCAAGATGGACAAGGGAGAATGATTGCCTACACCAGTTGTAACCTGCGAGAGGCAGAGAAGAACGATGCCAATTACAGCTCATTCAAACTGGAACTTCTCGCCCTGGTATGGGCCGTGACAGAAAAGTTCAAAGACTATTTGGCTGCCACAACATTTGGCTGCCACGACATTTACTGTCTACATGGATATTAACCCGCTGGCTCACCTGAATACTGCCAAGTTAGTTGCTATTGAACAGTGATGGGCTTCAAGATTAGCCAATTACAGTTTCACCATCAAGTACAGAAGCGGCAAGTCAAACGTCAATGCCGATGTACTGTCTCGAGTGACCCCGGCAAAGAACCACCTGTCGAAGACGTGTGGGAAGACGTGAAGATGCCCCCATTTTATCAAAGGTTTGTGAACCAGAATGTTGTGAGCGCCCTCATGGACAGTGAGGCCAGGTCTGAAAAGGTTAAAGAAGACTTGTACACCTGGAAAACTCTACAAGATGAAAGTCGAGTTATGGGGGATCTGTTGGACTACCTTCTGCTGAAAAAAGTACCAACCCATCTACGCCGGGCCCAGTGTGACTACAAGTTGAAATGTCTGTGGCAACAGAGGAAGCGACTGTTTGTGCACAAAGGACTGTTGTATCAAAATTCTTTGGATCCGGTCTCTGATGATTGACTTTATCAGATTATGATTCCCCGAAGAGATGCAGCGATGGTCCTCAACGCATATCACAACCAGTCGGGACACTTTGGAGCCCACAAGACCGAAGCCACTGTCAGGCGAAGATTCTGTTGGATCGGAATGCGGAACGACATTGAGAAATGGTGCAGTGAATGCTCTGTCTGTAACTTCACCAAGAATGTGAACAAGGACGCAAGAGCGCCCCTCCACTCCATCCAGAGTGACAGGCCCAAAAAGCTGGTTGCGCTAGACCATGTGAAATTGTCTCCTACCCGTTCTGGGTATACCTATTCTCTCACCATGGTGACTCATTACTCCAAATGGATGGTCGTTGTACCAGTCAAAGATCTCACAGCCAAGACAGCGGCCCAGATGTTCTACTCCAACTGTGTGCAAACCCTTGGATGTCTGGAGTCTGTCCTAATGGACCATGGAAGGCCTCCGAGGCCCAACTCTTTCAAGAACTATGTCCATTCCACGACTGCAAGAAACTCTGTCTCACCACCTATCACCCTCAGGGAAATAGGCTCTGTGAACATATCAACCAAGTCTTCATTCATATGCTGCAAGCAGCTTCTGTGTCCACTACCGAAAAACTGGACGTTTGGGTGGCAGGCCCCGATGAACAATTCTCCACAAGCATCTCTAGAGTGGGTTTCTGACCATCAGAGAAGAATTTAAGAGGCCAAAGAAATTGTCAGCAAGAAAATGGGCGAGGCCCGAGAAAGACAATAAGAAGACTACAACCGCCATGCCTCCGCCAAACCACTCCAGGTGGGTGACAAAGTCTGGCTACGGAAGTTCCCAAGAACTAACAAATTAGATTCCATCTGGGAGACAGAATCCTATATGGTGACATATCCATATAGGCCATACCCTAACCTGAGTCCGATGTGTAAGAAGTACAGAAGTCTGGGTATGAGCCACAAGTCATTCACCGAAATTGTATCAAAGTCTGTCTAAAAAAAGATTTGCCAGTACTTCCATCACCGCCTCCCCCGGATGTCGACATGCAAGGGAGTATGTTCCTGGCGAGGGGATCCACCCATCCATGGATTTCCCCATGTTTTCTCCAAATCAGCCAGCATTCTTCTATGTGTCTCCAACCCCTGGACTAAGCCACCCAATGTTAGTCAACACGCCAGTTCCTGTTCTATCACCGTTGGCTCCAGCTTATACACCTTTCCAGAGCATCAACAATGTCTCCAATGTCTCTGGTACAAATGCCAGTGATCCTGAGTACAGCAAGTTCTGAACCAATTCCAGCTCCTGAGTTTGCTGAGGAAGAGCCGGCTGAAGCTCCAGGAGCTCTGAGGTTTTCTGATTCTCCAGAGGTGGTGTTGCACAGATCCCAAAGGTAAAAAAAACAAAAAGACCCAAAAGAGGGTAAGGGGTCATTAATTGCTATACCACCAACTCCTGGGCCGAAGCCCGGAGAAACTCACACCCCTATATAGTGTACCCCCCTATAAAATGTAACTTCTATTAAATCCATTTAAGACACTTAACTGGATTTAATAAAAGTTACATTTTATAGGGGGTACACTATATAGGAATGTGAGTTACTCTGGGCTTTGGCCCAGGAGTTGGTGGTATAGCAGATCCCAAAGGTATACACAGGGACAGTTACCAGCTAGGTACAGAGAATAATGGTGCCTTTGCACAAAAGTTATTTGTCCATAGTATACTCGTGTTCAGTATAGAATAACTAATTCTAGTGTACATAGCATTGTGTGTATCTTAATTAGTCAAATGTCATGTCTAGTTAAGACTGTAGCTAACAGTTCATATTTCCAGTCCACATCAGTCATCAAATGTTATATCTAATGTCTAATTATTTTCCTGTCTCTATTGGCCAGAGAGTTCTCCTGGAAGCCTAGGTAAACACGTACAGTGACAGAGATACTATGTGTATAGGTAATATTGTCATCTTTTATCAGAAAATGTGTATTTGCATAATGTTCTGGGGAGAAGTAGCCATAGCCAAAGGGCCCCTGCAGTAAAAGGCATTCGTGTAGAAAGCCTCCGGCAGCCCGATCCGAATTAAATATGTGCTAAAGTGTGCAGTTAAAAGTCCTAAAAATCTCACATGTTTACATCTTAAGCCCAGTTATTCACACCCTCATCAATTGAGCATGTATGGATGTTAAGAAATATACCACATGGACTCTTCCCCAGTTGTTTATTCACAAGCTCTGAGAAGGACATTGTCTTAAAATGCCCCAGGAACTGTTATTGCTATCAACAGGCCTCAGTGGCCACTTCATGTCGTCCCCCCTCCAGGACTGGGCGCCGAGAACGGCTGTTGTTAAGAGGGGGAGTTTGTAGTGGCCCAGTACAGGAGTTGCACCCCTATACCCTTGCTTCCCTGTCAGACAGACTCCATTCCATGACCCCTGGGTCCCCCCCTGTACTTGTGTCTGTTGTATTCCCTTAAGTGCCTATGTTATATGGTGTAATGTACATATAATGTTATATACCTTTAAGTGTTGTTGTCATGTGATTGTAAACAGGGAAGGTACCAGTGACCATGTGACCTACAGGGTGACATATGGGACCCCTCCTGATCTCCCCCCATATAAGCCCTGGGTGGAGCTTTCTCAGTCTCTTTAGTGCTGAGTTGCAGGGAGGTCAAGTCTGGAGAGAATGTCTGGTATCCTAAAGAGGCCTAAAGTCTACCACGCAGCCACGGATCGACAAATCTACTACCCCACAGGTGAAAGTCAAAACCTGGTAATCTACAAACGGGATGAAATCTGTCATAGTCAGTCCAAGTCAAATCTGTCTCAAGTCAGCGTGGCCCTGCATCAAATTGTCCAAGTCCACCATAAGTCCCAGCAAGCCCTGGGATCTCTCAAGTCACTGGTCACCTCCTAGGGCCTAGCCAAGCTGTATAGACTGTTACACCTGTCTGATTCAGTAAAGCTGCTGTTGTTCCGTAACTTGGTGTTGGAGTAATTATTTGCCTAGCCCAGGATCCAGCGGTATACATTCGGGTGGTGTAGAGGTAAAACCACGCCCTGGCGTCACGAACACAATTGGTTAATGCCATCTGCCCCTGGGGTAATTTCATCTGCCCTCATCACACCCTCACCAAATTAAAAAGTCTGAGTTTTTTTTTAAACTAGTACAATAATACCCATGGTTATCATTTTAATTATGGCCTTTTTAACATAAAGTGCACTGCTTAAAAATTGCAAAATATTTTGCAACAAAATTGTGGTATTCTTTTACATTTTTCCACAAAATAATATTTTTTTGGGGTTTGCTGTACATTTTATGGTAAAATGAGCAATGTCATTACAAAGTACAATTGATCACGCAAAAAACAAGCCTCATATGGGTTTGTGGATGGAAATATAAGAGTTATGAAAAAATGAAAATGCAAAAATAAAATAAAACCTGGCTGTGTCCTATGGGGTTAAAGTATTAAATCCCACCCCCACACAAGGGCTGGTAATGGTTCCACACTGGTTAGGCTGCACTATATGAGCTATAATTGAATATTTCTATTTACCTGCTCTCTCTCTCTTTCTCACTATATATATATATATATATATATATATATATATATATATATATACTAGCTGAGTACCCGGCGTTGCCCGGTTTTTCCTTCCTAATCCTTGTTGGGGAGGAAAATAAACAAAGGAGGAAGCTTTTGACTTCACATCCCGTCCTTCATTATGTTGTCATATCCCAACCCCATATCCCGACCTCCTATCCCGTCATCCTATCTCGACCTCATATGCCATCCTCACATCTTGTCCTCATATCCCGACCTCTTATCCCATCCCCATAGCCCGTCCTCCTATCCCATCCTCCTATCCCGTCCTCCTATCCCGACCTCCTATCCCGTCCTCCTATCCCGACCTCCTATCCCGACCTCCTATCCCGTCCTCCTATCTTGAACCTCCTATCCGGACCTCCTATCCTGACCTCCTATCCCGTCCTCCTATCCCGACCTCCTATCTCGACCTCCTATCTCGACCTCCTATCCTGTCCTCCTATCATGACCTCCTATCCCGTCCTCCTATCCCGACCTCCTATCTCGTCCTCCTATCTCAACCTCCTATCTCGACCTCCTATCCCGTCCTCCTATCCCGTCCTCCTATCTCGACTTCCTATCTCGACCTCCTATCACGACCTCCTATCCTGTCCTCCTATCTCGTCCTCCTATCTTGACCTCCTATCTCGACCTCTTATCCCGTCCTCCTATCCCGTCCTCCTATCCCGTCCTCCTATCTGGACCTCCTATCTCGACCTCCTATCTCGACCTCCTATCCCCTCCTCCTATCCAGTCCATCTATCCTGATCTCCTATCCCGTCCTCCTATCCCTTCCTCCTATCTTGACCTCCTATCTCGACCTCCTATCCCATCCTCCTATCCCGTCCTCCTATCCAGTCCATCTATTCCGACCTCCTATCTCGACCTTTTATCCCGACCTCCTATCCCGTCCTCATATCTCGACTTCCTATCCCATCCTCCTATCTCGACCTCCTATCCTGACCTCCTATCTCAACCTACTATCCCATCCTCCTATCTCGTCCTCCTATATCGACCTATCTGAGTACCCGGCGTTGCCCGGTTTTTCCTTCCTAATCCTTGTTGGGGAGGAAAATAAAGAGAGGAAGCTTTTGACTTCACATCCCGTCCTTCAAATTGTTGTCATATCCCAACCCCATATCCTGACCTCTTATCCCGACCTCCTATCCCGTCATCCTATCTCGACCTCATATGCTATCCTCACATCTTGTCCTCATATCCCGACCTCTTATCCCATCCTTATAGCCCGTCCTCCTATCCCGTTCTCCTATCCCGTCCTCCTATCCCGTCCTCCTATCCCAACCTCCTATCCCGACCTCCTATCCCATCCTCCTATCTCAACCTCCTATCCCGACCTCCTATCCCGTCCTCCTATCCCGTCCTCCTATCCCGTCCTGCTATCCCGACCTCCTATATCGACCTCCTATCTCGACCTCCTATCCTGTCCTCCTATCTCGTCCTCCTATCTTGACCTCCTATCCCGTCCTCCTATCCTGTCCTCTTATCCCGTCCTCCTATCTCGACCTCCTATCTCGACCTCCTATCACGACCTCCTATCCTGTCCTCCTATCTCGTCCTCCTATCTCGACCTCCTATCTTGACCTCCTATTCCGTCCTCCTATCCCGTCCTCCTATCTTGACCTCCTATCTCGACCTCCTATCTCGACCTCCTATCTCGACCTCCTATCACGACCTCCTATCTCGTCCTCCTATCTCGTCCTCCTATCTCGACCTCCTATCTTGACCTCCTATCCCGTCCTCCTATCCCGTCCTCCTATCCTGTCCTCCTATCTTGACCTCCTATCTCGACCTCCTATCTCGACCTCCTATCCCATCCTCCTATCCTGTCCTCCTATCCAGTCCATCTATCCTGACCTCCAATCCCGACCTCCTATCCCGACCTCCTATCTTGACCTCCTATTCCGACCTCCTATCCCGACCTCCTATCCCATCCTCCTATCCTGCCCTCCTATACCGAACTCCTATCCCGTCCTCCTATCTCGACCTACTATCTCGACCTCCTATCCCGTCCTCCTATCCAGTCCATCTATCCCAACCTCCTATGTCGACCTCCTATCCCGTCCTCATATCTCGACTTCCTATCCAGTCCTCCTTTCTCGACTTCCTATCCCATCCTCCTATCTCGTCCTCCTATCTCGACCTCCTATCACGACCTCCTATCCCGTCCTCATATCCCGTCTTCATATCCCATCCTCGTATCCCGACCTCCTATCCCGACCCGTAATATGTGTACCAGGTAGAGATGAGTGAACTTGCAGTAAATTCGATTTGTCACAAACTTCTCGGCTCGGCAGTTGCTGACTTATCCTGCATAAATTAGTTCAGCTTTCAGGTGCTCTAGTGGGCTGGAAAAGGTGGATACAGTACTAGGAAAGAGTCTCCTAGGACTGTATCCACTTTTTCCAGCCCACGGGAGCACCTGAAAGCTGAACTAATTTATGCAGACTAAAGTCATCAACTGCCGAGCTGAGAAGTTCGTGACGAATCAAATTTACTCTAAGTTCGCTCATCTCTAGTACCAGGTATTGAAATTTCTCCAGCCGTACGGAAGTTATGTGGGAACATACATTTCCCATTGATTTCATGGGACTTTAAACAAAAACCTCGACCCTCACATATGGGGGTAGTTAAGGGTTAAATTAACTATCCTATATTTTAAGTGGACATATAAGTAACATGTGACCAAGTATTATCAAAATATCTCCAGCCGTTTGGAAGTTATGCAGTAACATATATTTCCCATTTAATTGTATGGGACTTTAAACATAAACCCCGCCCCTGGCAAATGGGGGTGGGTAAGGGTTAAATTACCTATCCTATGTTTGTTGTTGACATATTAGTAACATATGTGCCAAGTTTCATGTTAATATCTTTAGCCGTTTGGACGTGATGCTGGAACATACACACACACACACACACACACATTCACACGTTGAGTTTTATATATATAGATATAATTTCTAAGGTGTAAATGCACGCTGGTCCCTATGGCAACCCCCCCCCCCCATCCTTTCCCCTGTTACCTTCTAGTCTCCCCTGCTATGTTTTTTGAGCCCGTTTTTTCCTGGGATTTGCTCAAATCGCGGCCAAAATGTGGCGATTTTACAGCGATTTTGTGTTCAGGGGGCCTTCTTTTGGATGGGGGCCCTCCTATCCCGTCCTCCTATCCCGTCCTCCTATCCCGACCTCCTATCTCGACCTCCTATCTCGACCTCCTATCTCGTCCTCCTATCTCGACCTCCTATCCTGTCCTCCTATCTCGTCCTCCTATCTCAACCTCCTATCCCGTCCTCCTATCCTGTCCTCCTATCCCGTCCTCCTATCCTGTCCTCCTATCCCGTCCTCCTATCCCGTCCTCCTATTCCGTCCTCCTATCCTCCTATTCCGTCCTCCTATCTCGACCTCCTATGTCTCTCATAGTTGAGGTATACCTATGATGAAAATTACAGGACTCTCTCATCTTTTTAAGTGTGAGAACTTGCACAATCGGTGGCTGACTAAATACTTTTCCCCCCACTGTATATAAAAATAATTTTAAAAGTATAAAAAATAAAAATAAAAGGAATTAAAAAAAAGTCACATCTGGTGATGGAGTGATGACCTAAAGACTGTTGGGGACCCGACAGCTGGCATACTGATTCAGCAGGAAGAAGAAGATCAAGATGTATGTTTAAATCAGTTAAAGGAAATATGCAGCGAAAACAATTTATAGGGGATAAGTGTTTGATCTCGGGGGGTCCGAACGCTGGGACCCCTGCGATCTCCTGCACGGGGCCACAGCTCTGCTGCAGCTCTCCAGTGCAGGAGGTGTGTCAGCCGCAACATGATGCCCCCTCCATGTATCTCTATAGGACAGGCGGGGATGCACCGTTCGTGGCTCCCTGCCTCTCGCATAGAGCTGCATGGGGAGAGGGCGTACTGTCTAAATCACTGAGGTCAACGCTACGCACATCAGCCGGTGCACAGTGCGGCAATGTGGGGGCCCTGCTCGGGAGATCGCGGTGGATCCCAGTGGTTGGACCAACCGCGATCACACACTTATCCCCTATCCTGTGGATAGGGGACAAGTTGTTTAAGCTGCAGATGTCCTTTAACTGCTAAGCAGTTGTTCAAGTTGTTAATACTTTATAAGAAAATAGCTGTGACAGACCACCCAGTCCAGTAAAATGTTATATGATTGTTATGTGTGGTTATTTATGTGGGAAGGCTAGAAGTTGGTGCAACCTTGTGGGGGAAGCCAGTGTTCCGGGCATTCAGTAGCAGTCAGCAGCACTCACCGTCTATGAAGAGAGCAAAGCTTGTGCATTTGCTTCATAGACTTTTTGCAACGTGCAGTAAATATCTGGCACCTTGTGCAATAAGGCCCAGGCAGCCGTGTCATACATGCACATGTCATCTAGAGGTTAATAAAACAAAAAGCTTCCTCAGCCAGGCTGTTATGCTGCAGCTGCTGCAAGAGGATGAAACCACATGAAATATCCCAAATAGAGCAGCCATTAGCCATTGCAGGTGAATTTGCTATTTGCCATATGTGATAGATGCCGCTTTCTGAAACTTTTCGAGCTAATAATGAGCCTTACCACATTTCACAACAGGCAATAATTCTGCTCCTAAAATATGACGCAATTCTGACTCAAAAACATTTACGGAATATGGCATGAGGAGTGCATGGAAGAGATTCAAGAGCTGACACTGTGCTGCAACAACCAGAATTGGAGGTTACTTCAATCCCAGCTGTTTAAATATTTATAAGTCAATAGTGGTCAAGACATCTACATATTTAAGCAGAGGGAGGGATCACCCAATCACCATGCTTGCAGGGTACCGATAGATAATCATGGCACCTTGACTTTTTCCTCTCTCTCCCTTTTTTTTTTCTCTTTTCCCTTCTCTCTCTCCCTTTCTTTTCCTTCCCTCTTCCCTTTTGTGGTCGGTTGTGTTTGTCTTCTGTGTTGTCTGTCAACTCCACTCCACCCCCTCCCTTGTTTTTGGCTTGCCAAGCCTTTTCAGTTATGTCACCTGGCGGTGGATTGCTCGATTACCCTGACTACTTTCTAGTTATTGATTGCTGGGCGTTTGTTTTATTGCTGCCTACGAGCTTGATCTGATTGCCTGCCTGCCTGTATATGCTTCATATCTTGTGGATTGATTTGGGGCCTTGGCCTCTGCAATGTTCTTTTTGTGTTACATTCCTGTCTGGATTTATTCACATGCATAATCTTTAATAAAAATTACAGTTTAAAAAAAAAGATAAACATGGCAACTGGGGGGGGGGGGGGGGGGTAATAAATGCCCCCAATTCTGCCATCTTAGTACTGCTATTAGACTCTAACAGAGACAATGCTTAATAGGATAGAAGGACAGTACACTGCAATACTTCTGAAGTATTGCAGTGTATTATGCAAGAAAAATATAATAAAAAGTTCTGATATATATATATATATAAAAAACTTATATTAAAATCTAAAAAAAAACTTTCCCATGTATTATGTAAACCTACTGTATAAATGTTGTTGCATTCATAATCATTCACAGTATCAAAATATATTTTTATTTCTCCTTTATTGAGACAAAAAAGCAAACAATGCAAAACTAAAACTGACCATGTGGAAGTTTCTGTTAAAGTCGCTCTGAGGGATTTTTCTCAGCATAAAAATGTCTACAACATTACATAACTCAGGGAAGGCTTTTGGATGACTAAAGTCTGGTGGCTGTGTATCAGATTTCGAGACTGATGTTGAAGTATCTGTAGACAATGCCATAAGCTGAAGTATTGTGTTACTATGAGTATTCTATGATGCAGGAATTACAGCGGACAAGCAAATAGCAAGGATGCAAAAATGTTCACACTAGTTTAGACATTGCGCAATTGAAATAAACGAAATTTGATTTCTGTTGGGAATTCATTCTTTACATGATGATATCACTACTATCGGAATGTATTATTGAAACCAGGTAGAACTGATCCGTGGATTAATGACGGTTTCTCATATCGCAGACATATACATTGACATGACTAAATAGTTTTTTTTTTTAAGGCAAAATGGCATTTCAGTGCTTTTGTGTATGGCAATTGTAATAACAAATAACCATTTTTTTTTTACTTGCGGAGAATCAAGAGTATTAGGTCATGTTCACACACTATAAAATTTGTTGGTGTAAATTATGTGCACATTTTTATTCATAATTATCGGCCGCATTTTTGCAGAATACGGATGAAAATGTCTGCATAAAATAAAATATGCCAGTATGTTTTAGCACAAACAATAATTGTCTAAGAATTTGCTATATAGCCGTTGTACTAAACTGGCAGATCTTGGCCGCCAATCATCCGGACTGGCAGGCAACTTCTCTACCCGAGAGGAGGAATTTGATCTCCCTAAATTCAACTGTTTCAGTTTCTTTAGGGGCACAGTGGCACAGTTCTTTGGGGTACAGTAGCACAGTTCATTGGGGTACAGTGGCACAGTTCGCTGGGGTACAGTGACACAGTTCATTACAGTACATGGTACAGTTTGTGGCTGTATTATATGCACCGGCACAGTGTGTAGCAGTAATCAGGTCATATTGGGAACTTTAGATTTACATCCACCACACTTCAGTATCTCATTTAACCCTGTGTATTAGAGTAATAATATAGTAATAATGTTTCAGCAAGAGACAGCACCCCTTTCTTGCATGGCAGTGCAGCCACTAGGTGTGAAACAGGCCATAGCATTCAGCTTGGACATGCAGTTTGTATGACAAGTAGTTTGGTACTCCTGCTATATAGTGTGGCGTGTGGAGGTGCAATGTAGTGCAGATATTATTAACCCCTTCTTGTCGTGACGCCAGGGCGTGGTTTAGCCTTAACCACCCGAAGGTAATACCGCTGGTCCTGGGCTAGGCAGGGGCAATGAAGACACCGACGCCAAGTTACGGACAACGGTAGCTTTACTGAGGGTAGACAGGTGATCTATTCAGTACAGCCAATATCCCAAGGAGGTGACCAGTGACACAGGGGGACCTCGCAGGCTTGCTCGGACTTGCAGTATGTAGAGAGACTTTAGTGCAGGCCACATTGACTATATAGAAGACTTGACTGACTTGACAATTGACATGAAGATGACATTGAGCTTACTTGAGCTGACTTTGTGGCTGCAGACTTTAGGCTTGAGGCCTTCAATGCTCTGGGCACACACTGAGATGACTGCACTGGACCTCAGTAGGAGCAAGAATGCTGGAAGAGAGAGATTGTAGCTCCAACCCTGGTTTTTATAGGGGTGTCCAGCTATGTGCCCATAGGGGTTAAGGGGTCACCTGGTCACAAGTGCCTCCTGGGTAACAAGCACATGGTCACAGTAATTAAAGAAACATTACACTTTTATCATATAACATATGTACATAGGGGATAACACTGCTGGGGGCCCTGGAGACATAAAGGGACTCTGTCTGACAGGGCAGGAGAGGGGTACGGGGAAAAACCATCCCGTACTGGGCAACCACAAACTACTCCTCTTTAATGAAGTCACAGGGCCACAGACATTTCCTGGGGCATTTCAAACAACGTCCATACCCAGGTCTGGTGGTAATAAACAGGTGAACAAAAGGAGTCCATGTGGCATAAAAATGTCCTTACACACTCAAAACATGTGGAGGCTTAGTAACCTTGTAACTGCTGTAGTAACATGATCAAAGGACAACATACATAACAATATACATGACTCTTTCGGATTGGGCTGCCGGAGGCTATTTACCCAATGCCTTGGCTACTGAATCCCTCGGTTGGACAACATTGGACATTTGTTATCTTATTTTTGTACGTGTGCAGAGGGTTAACAGGAATACCTTCTGGCCAGTAAAGTATCCTGGGCACGTGGACACAAGATAATATTAGACATTAAACATTCTTATCATAGACACTTGTGGACTAGTACTTACAGTAAATGCTACAGCCCTAATGTAAATATAGACATATGTAAACTATTTAATATGGTGTTAGTTACCTATGTGTGGTACATAACTTTAAGTGGGAAACTAATCCCTATACTGTTGTCCTGGCAGTCAGGTAGTAGGGACGTCCATCCTGACTGGGTCAGTATACCTCCTATAAAAATTGCCAGACACAAAAACACTGTACACTTTGACCTTGATGTACAAACAAGTTATATACATTTTATTACCTTTGCTGTAGAAACCTGAAACAACAAAAGTATTCTCACATAGAACACAGTTAGCCTTTTAGACCAAAAGGGTAGTTACTTGACTGACAAGATGCTCCTCAACATGGCATCTTTCCATCCCAGCCTTGGCGGTGGGTTTGGTTCCCAGGTGGTGACATGAACCTAGGGCCATGAGACTGAGCCCCCTCCATGGGGTTGACATGTGTGTTCCATGAGACATGGGACAAACGGGACTCGCGGATGGTCTGACTCACACTGACCACCACCTGCACCCCAGCAGCTTGCGCCACTGGGGGATGAACAGTTGGTGCCTGGTGAACCGGCCAAACCTCTGCATTAGCTGGAGTAGGCCAAGGCACTTTGGTTGGTGCCTGCTGATTAGGCCAAGCCTCCTTGACCACAGAAGTAGGCCTGGGCACATCCTCAGATGACTCTGGCAGGTATCTTGGAGCCATAGCAGGCTCCTCGGGCATGAAGACCTCCTTTCGGGCGGTACCTTTAATTTTCGGTGGCAGCAACCACAAGGGATCTGCGTCCAAATCGTCCGAAGGAAAATAAGCGAATGGAATCTGCATTGGATGCTTCGGACGGGTCACCACAGCTGCCCACTCTCCTCTCATGCTCTGCACAGGCGTATACTCCACAATCTCCCTGCTCTCAAGAGAATGCATTGCTGGGGGGAGATAGTCCCTCTGTAGGGTAACTAGGATGGTTCCTACATGACGGCAGTCCATAAGGATACCAAACCCCCGTACCTTGTGAAACTTCACCACCGTCGTGTGGCGGCATTCCAGGGGGATGCTCCAATTTTCTTATCTACAGGGCCTCCAGGGTATTGGTGTCTTGTTGCTGTGCCTATCGCACATTAAATGGCAACAGCTTAGGCTCATACTTCTCCATTCTCTGAGCCCTCAGTCTCTTTTGGCCCTTTCGGACTGGGCCAAAGGAACTGGGGGATGGGACTTCCCTGGCAGGGGAAGAAGGTGCTCCCTCATGTATTGGATCCAACTGGGCTCATCGCCGAATAACCACTTAGGCAAAGGTGGTGATGGTGGCTGGACAATAGACATTGGGGGTTTGCTCAGAGCAAGGGGTGGAATGAGGGTAGAAAACGCAGCGTCAGCCGGGGTACTCACTTCCGATTCTTCCATCAGGATTAGTGTTGAGCGGCACAGTCCATATTCGAATTTGCGATATTTCGCGAATATATGGATGAATATTTGTCATATATTCGCTAAATTCGCATATTCGTAATATTCGCGTTTTTTTTTTCGCATAGGCGAAAATTCGCATATGTGAAAATTTGCATATGTGAAAATTTATGAACTTTATATGTATGTTGCTAATCTCCGACAACTGTATTTGCATCATTCTCATTGGCCTACAAGCTAAAAGAAGGGAGGGATCAATATTTGCGAATATTCACATATGCGAATATTCGCCCGGAGGTCTCACACAGTAGTATTAGAGCCTTCTTTAGATCACACAAGCTGGAAGCAGAGAGGGATGATCACTGTGATGTGTACTGTGAAAAAAAAAGTGAATATTCGTAATTTTGAATATATAGTGCTATATTTGCAAATATGTGATATTCACGAATAAAATTCGAATTGGGAATATTCGCGAGCAACACTAATCAGGATTTCGGCCTAGGATCCCCAGGTCCGGTGGTGAGGGGACAGCCTCTCCGGCGATGATGCACCTGATGACTTGGATGTTCCCTCCTCTGGGGTTGCTGTCCAGTCCCCGTTATCCTCTGGCAGTGGGACTAGGTGGCAGGCCTCCTTGGGAAAGACATTGCAAGCGGTCAACCAGTTCTTGGAACAGCTGCGCCGTGGCAACTTACCAGGCCTCCGGCGCCATCATGGGACTGTCCACATGTGTGCTCACTTGTTCCTCCATATTACTCCTCTCTGCGTCTTCCGGTATACTGTGTAACTCCGGCCGCGTGGTACCTTTTATATTGGCTCCAAGAAAATGGCCGCCGGCCGGAGGGACATCAGCGGTGCAGCGCTGGCTTCCTCTCCCCCAACAACAAAGGGCGGATCTTCACAGTTCCACTTTGGCATGGAGACAGCGACATGATTTCCACGCCCAGGGGTGGGACGTTGGACAGTTGACTTTAACAGTATTCAAAACAACAGGCAGCAAACTTTTCTTCACCTTCCCCTCTATTTCACAAGCATCTACTTCAAAAATCGCATGCCAATGCGACAGAAGTTTGCACCAGAAAGTGTATGGGACTTTGTCATTGAGATGTGTTTTAAAGGGTTACTCGGCTCCTCAGCATGTTACTCCGCTCCCCAGCGTCCGGAACATTGAGTTCTTGAACTCTGTGTGTGGGCTTCCGTGTTCACGCCCGCCCCCTCGTTACATCATGTGATGTCACGTCCCGCCCCCTCAATGCAAGTCTATGGGAGGGGGCGTGACGCCCGTTGCATCCCCTTCCCATAGACTTTCATTGATGGCGCAGGCGGTGACGTCACGAGGGGGCGGGCCTGAACACGGAAGCCCGCACACAGCGTCCAGGAACTCAATGTTCCGGTGTGAGGTGGAATTTTGCGGCTGCTGGGGAGCGGAGTACCCCTTTAAAATACATCTCAATGACAAAGTCCCGTACACTTTCTGGCGCAAACTTCTGTCACATCGGCATGCAATTTTTGCAAACAGTATTGGAAACGATTCAGACTAGGGGGGAGGACTTGTGGCATATGGTGCACACCATAGCCTGTTCGTGACTCCAAAAGTTGTGGCGTGCCGGGGTGCAATGTAGGGCAGATGTTATTAACCCCTTGTTGTCGTGATGCCAGGATGTGGTTTAGCCTTAACCCCCTGTAATACTGCTGGTACTGGGCTAGACATGGGGGCAATGAAGACACCGACGCCAAGTTGCGGACAACGGTAGCTTTACTGAGGGTAGACAGGTGATACAGTCTATGCAGTACAGCCAATATCCCAAGGAGGAGACCAGTGACACAGGGGGACCTCGCAGGCCATGCAGTATGTAGAGACACTTTAGTGCAGGCCACGGTGACAATAAAGAAGACTTGACTTGACTGACTTGACAATTGACATCAACATCACTTTGAGCTTACTTGAGTTGAATTTGTGGCTGCAGACTTTAGGCTTGAGGCCTCCAATGCTCTGCACACACACTGAGACAACTGCACTGGACCTCAGGAGGAGCAAGAATGCTGGAAGAGAGAGATTGTAGCTCCACACCTGGTTTTTATAGGGGTGTCTAGCAAAGAGCCCATAGGTCACTTGAGGGGTCACCTGGTCACTAGTGCCTCCTGGGTAACAAGCACATGGTCACAGTAATTAAAGAAACATTACACTTTTAACATAAAACATATGCACATAGGGGATAACACAGCAGGGGCCCTGGGGACATAAGGGGACTCTGCCTGACAGGGCAGGAGAAGGGTACGGGGAAACACCATCCCATACTGGACCACCACAATAGGATACTGCAGGTATAGTATACATAGTAATTCATTGTTTTTGTTTGGAATCAGGTGGAATAATTTGAACAAAGGAAAAGTACTGACATGCTGATTGGATCAAGTTGAAATGTATACATACAGACGTTGCAAAGGAAACAATCACAGTCATTACACAATATCTTTATATCACTGCAAACAATGCAAATGGAGCAGTCCGCTTACTGATAACATAACACAGAGACTTGTTAACATAATTCAGAAACTGTTCACATTGGTAACTCTGCTACATCTTTTGCAACTTGCACACTTAGGTACAGTGGGGCAAAAAAGTATTTAATCAGCCACCGTTTGTGCAAATTCTCCCACTTAAGAAGATGAGAGAGGCCTGTAATTTTCATCATTGGTATACCTCAATGAGAGACATAACGAGAAAAAAAAATCCATGAAATCACATTGTCTAATTTTTAAAGAATTTTTTTGCAAATTATGGTGGAAAATAAGCATTTGGTCACCTACAAACAAGCAAGATTTCTGGCTCTCACAGACCTGTAAGTTCTTCTTTAACCTCTTAAGGACTCAGGGCGTACCTGTACGCCCTGAGCCCGGTCCGGGTGTAAAAAACGGGGTCACGCCGTGACCCCGCATCACACCAGGTCGGTCCCGGCTACTAAGGATTGCCGGGACCCTGGGCTAACAACGTGCGGCACCGATGGTTGTGCCGCACGCTGTTAACCCTTCAGACGCGGCAATCAAAGTTGATCGCCGCATCTGAAAACGAAAGTAGACGCTTCCTGGCAGCTCAGTTGGGCTGATCGGGACATTGCGATAAAATTGCGATGTTCCGATCAGCTGGAACGCAGGAGTAAGTCTCCTTACCTCTCTCCGTGGCGTCCGATCGGGGTTTGATTGCTCCAAGCCTGAGCTACAGGCTTGAGCAATCAAGCCCCTATCTCACTGATCCCTGCAAAGCTATGGCTTTGCAGGGATCAGCATAAGAGATCAGTGTGTGCAGTGCTATAGCTCCCTATGGGACCTATAACACTGCAAAAAAAAAGTGGAAAAAAAAATTAACAAAGGTCATTTAACCCCTACCCTAATAAAAGTTTGAATCACCCCCCTTTTCAAATAAAAAATTAAAACTGTGTAAATAGAAATAAAAATTAACGTATGTTGTATCGCCGCATGCGTATATGTCCAAACTATAAAATTATATCATTAATTAAACCGCACAGTCAATGGCGTACGCGCCAAAAAATTCCAAAGTCCAAAATAGCGCATTTTTGGTCACTTTTTATATTATAAAAAAATGAATAAAAAGTGATCAAAAAGTCCGATCAACACAAAAATGGTACAAATAAAAACTTCAGAACACGGCGCAAAAAATGAACCTTCATACCGGCCCGTGCGCTGAAAAATAAAAAAGTTACAGGGGTCAGAAGATGACAATTTTAAACTTATACATTTTCCTGCATGTAGTTATGATTTTTTTCAGAAGTGCGACAAAATCAAACCTATATAAGTAGGGTATCATTTTAACTGTATGGACCTACAGAATAAAGATAAGGTGTAATTTTGACCAAGAAATGCACTGCGTAGAAACGGAAGTCCCCAAAATTTACAAAATGAATTTTTTTCTTCAATTTTGTTGCACAATGATTTTTTTCCCGTTTCGCCGTGGATTTAAAAGCCATCATATGGATTTTTAGGTGCAAAATTGAAAGCGTTATGATTTTTAGAAGATGATGAGGAAAAAATGAAAATGCAAAAATGGAAAAATGCTGAGTCCTTAAGGGGTTAAGAGTCTCCTCTGTCTTCCACTCGTTACCTGCAATAATGGCACCTTTTTGAACTTGTTATCAGGTTAAAAGACACTTGTCCACAACTTCAAACAGTCACACTCCAAACTCAAATATGGCCAAGACCAAAGAAGTGTTGAAGGACACCAGAAACAAAATTCTAGACTTGCACTAGGCTGGGAAGACTGAATCTGCAACAGGCAAACAGCTGGGTGTAAATAAATCAACTGTGGGAGCAATTATTAGAAAATGGAATGGAAAAATTATCACAAGAACAGTGAGCAAAAATACCAGAACCACACGGGGGGACCTAGTGAATGACCTGCAGAGAGCTGGGACCAAAGTAACAAAGGCTACCAATCAGTAACAATCTCTCTATGGGGGAGATTCATCAAAACCAGTGTAGAGGAAGAGTTGTGCAGTTGCCCATAGCAACCAATCAGATTGCTTCTTTCATTTTTGAAAAAGCCTCTGAAAAATGAAAGAAGCAATCTGATTGGTTGCTATGGGCAACTCAGCAGCTTTTCCAGGAAAGTAAAGTTAAACCGCAACACTGTAACACTCTACCCCACCCCGGGACCCGAACCAATTGTGGTCTCCCATTCCACTGTGCTGCCGAGATGCTTATCTTACTGTTTTACATGCCGTGTGATCCCCATAGACCACAATGGGCCTATTGGTTTCAACGGGCAAAAAATTACAGAGTTAATGCACTAGTCATAGTTCCCTATACCATTAAAGAAGGGAAGGCTCAATATTCACGAATATAACGAATATGCGAACTTTGTAAATATATGACGAATATTTGTCCATATATTCGCGAAATATCGCAAATTCGAATATGGCCTATGCCGCTCATCACTAACCATGACGTACATTTACGTCATGAACATGACCGTGAGCACTGAACCGACTCTCATCACGCGCGGCAGGTCCCGGCTGCTGTCAGCCAGGGACCTGCCGGTAATGGCAGACATCAGCGATCGTGTTGATGTCCGCCATTAATCCATCAGATGCCGTGATCAATACAGATCACGGCATCTGTGGCAGTGTGGCACTTAAAATGGATGATCAGATCGCCCGCGGCTCTGCCGCGGGGATACCATCATCTGTAATGACGGACAGAGGTCCCCTCACCTGTCTCCGTCCATCTCCAGAGGTCTTCTGCTCTGGTCTGAGAAATAGCTCACCAAAGCAGAAGATAGTCAATAACACTGATCAGTGCTATACCCTAATGATTGCAATAAATAAAGAAAAGTCCCTTTATCCCATTTTACCCCAAAAAGCGTAAAAAAAATAAATCATAAACATATTTGGTATTGCCACGTGTGTAAATGTCCGATCTATCAAAATATAATGTTAATTATCCCGTATGGTTAATGGCGTTAATGTAAAAAAAATTGCTGCTTTTTTTGTCACATTATATTCCCCCCAAAAAATGTATTAAAAATGTATTAAAAGTTTTATAGACACAAATGTGGTATCAATAAAAAGTTCAGATCACGGCGCATAAATTAGCTCACATACCGTCGATTATACATAAAAAATTTTATGTTATAGATTGTCAAAATAGAGGGATTTTAAATGTACTAATTTGATTAAAAAGTTTGAGGTTTTTTTTTTAAAGCGGTACAATAATAGAAAGGTATCTAGCCATGGGTATCATTTTAATCGTGATTTGACATTTTAATGTCATTTTTAATGTTATTTGTACAGCTTGAAAACAAAACCTTCCAAAATTTGCAAAATTGCGGTTTTCTTTTCAATTTGGCCACACAAATAGTATTTTTTTGGTTGCGCCATACATTTTATGGTAAAATGGGTGATGTCTTTACTAAGGACAACTGGTTGTGCAAAAAAGAGTTATGATTTTTAGAAGGCGAGGCGGAAAAAACGAAAATGCAAAAATAAAATTGGCCTGGTCCTTAAGGGCAAATGGGCTTGGTCCTTAACACCTTGGGGACGGAAAGTTTTTCCGTTTTTGCACTTTCGTTTTTCCTCCTTACCTTTTAAAAATCATAACCCTTCCAATTTTGCACCTAAAAATCGATATGATAGCTTATTTTTTACGGCACCAATTCTACTTTGAAATACTCTGACATCAGTCATTTTACCCAAAAATCTACGGCGAAACAGAAAAAAAATATCATTGTGCGACAAAATTGAAGAAAATATACCATTTTGTAACTTTTGCGGGCTTCCATTTCTACACAGTACATTTTTCGGTAAAAATTACACCTTATCTTTATTATGTAGGTCCATATGGTTAAAATGATACCCTACTTATATAGGTTTGATTTTGTCGCACTTCTGGAAAAAATCATAACTACATGCAGGAAAATTTATACGTTTAAAATTGTCATCTTCTGACCCCTATAACTTTTTTATTTTTCTGTATGGGGTGGTATAAAACTGAAGGCATAAACTGAAGGTTTTGCCATGGCCTTCACAATCTCCTGACCTCAACATAATTGAAAATCTATGGATAGACCTTATAAGAGCAGTGCGTGACAGACAGCCCAGAAATCTCAAAGAACTGGAAGACTTTTGTAAGGAAGAATGGGCAAAGATACCTCAAACAAGAATTGAAAGACTCTTGGCTGGCTGCAAAAAGCGTTTACAAGCTGTGATACTTGCCAAAGGGGGCAGTACAAGATATTAACTCTGCAGGGTACCCAAACTTTTGCAGATGGCATTTTTTTGTTTTCTGTTATTTTGAAAGTGTAAATGATGGAAATAAAATCTAACTTTTGTTGACATATTATAAGATTGTCTGATCTGTAACTTGATGCCTTTTGGAGATTTTTCCATCTTTCCTTGGCTTCTTTATGCACATCAATACAAATTTTTACCTGGGAAATGTATGCACATCAATGAAAAATTTTCCTGCAGAAGTGGTAGCTGCAAATACAGTGAAGGAGTTTAAAGCGCAACTGTCATTCGGATTGGGGCATATAACCTAACCACAGTGTGTGTGTGGTGTGTAAAATATGTCTCACAGAATCATAGACTTAATAAAATAAAACTTTTATTCCATGCCCATAAAAAAAAGGGGGGTACCAAAAAACAAAATAAACACTAAAAAAACTGTGTGGATGAGCCCCTCAGTGGCTCCTCTGATACATCAAAGTACATAACACAGTCCGTATCCATCCACACCAATCATCATATAGATAATGCCACAAGATACATCAAAATATAAGCTATTATGGTATAGTATAAAATACAATGATATGCATCTATTATACGCTGCCCCCAATGGCTCAGGAAAGGATAAAGTGGTGGGCCGGGGCCGGGAGCCTATCACTCCCTACAGCTAATACTGCTCTAAGCCCTAAGCCTAGGTGGATTTGTCATCCTAAAAAAATGTAAAATATGTCTCCAGCCTTAATTGTATTCCTCTAATTATGGCTTTTATTTTCTCAAAAAGCACAGCCTGTCCCCTGTACACCAGCGCTGGAACTGCTGTGTGATTGACACACAGGTCCCAGCGCATGCGCCCCTTATCTTTCATATCTGAGCGCTGACCAACATTACTTTACAGAGCGAGCGCTCTTTCTGACATCTCCATGCGCCCGGGCAATACTAGGGGCAGAGAGTGAGCACTCTCTGCCTCTAATGAATGCAGAAGCACTCAGCACATCTCCCACACAGGGAGAAGTAAGAGGAGGACGGGCACTGCCCGTGCACACAGTCGCATCAGACAGTGGGAGTGAGCGCTCACGCTCTGTAAAGTTAAGCCGGTCGGCACTCACATATGAAACATAAGGGGCGAATGTGCTAGGACCTGTTTGTCAATCACACAGTGCCGCGGGGCATAGCGTACCCCTGGTCACGTCTATCCGACTGTCAGTGACTGCATATAAAAGTGTTTTTTGAGGTAATAAAAGCCGTAATAAGAGGGATACAAGTAAGTCTGGAAACATATTTTACACACCATACACACACTGTGGTTAGGTTATATGTCCCAAACCTCATGACAGTTACACTTTAAGCATGCATAGGATAGGTCTAAGGCTATCCTTCATATAAGAAAGGACCAGGGACTATTGATAGTATTTAGAATATTGGGCAGACTAGATGGACCAAGTGGTTCTTATCTTCCGACATATTCTATGTTTCTATGTTTTTATGTTTAACTTTTGCTACAGAATGGTTAGCCACTGTAGTTGTTGATCTCAGCACACAGAGCTTGCCTCCTTGATTTCACACTTCATGCTCAAAGGCTCAAAGGCCACTACATGACATGCAACCACATTTCTATTTTGACAATTATTTTGCACTGTAGTGCATTTGTCTGCCCTCATACGTGCATAACACATGCCTACATCAAAGCAGTCTACTAATC
The DNA here is from genome assembly GCF_029499605.1 of Hyla sarda. Taxonomy (NCBI): domain Eukaryota; kingdom Metazoa; phylum Chordata; class Amphibia; order Anura; family Hylidae; genus Hyla; species Hyla sarda. The sequence goes on from NC_079191.1 coordinate 180,115,876, forward strand.
TGTATCTGTAACAAGTCTAGATACAGGGAAAGTCCTGACTCCTGGCAAAAGTAATCACCTGCTGGTGTTTTTAAAAAATACTTATTTTTTCTGCGTATAGTTGAGCATATTACTGCCCTCATCAGTGCATACAGCATAGGTACATCCAAGTATTGTACCATTTAGTACCTGTTAATCTGTCAAGGTGCTCCATACTGTCAAAGTCCAAACAATAGTATCCACCGGCTGGTGTTTTTAAAATATACAGAATTTTTTCTGCGTATAGTTGCACATATTACTGCCCTCATCAGTGTATACAGCATAGGTACATCCAAGTATTGTACCCTTTAGCACCTGTTAATCTGTCAAGGTGCTCCATACCGTCAAAGTCCAAACAATAGTATTCACAGGCTGGTGTTTTTAAAAAATACAGACTTTTTTTATGCCTATAGTTGTGCATATTACTGCCCTCATCAGTGCATACCGCATAGGTACATCCAAGTATTGTACCATTTAGTACCTGTTAATCTGTCAAGGTGCTCCATACTGTCAAAGTCCAAACAATAGTATTCACCGGCTGGTGTTTTTAAGAAATACAGAGTTTTTTCTGTGTATAGTTGCGCATATTACTGCCCTCATCAGTGCATACCGCATAGGTACATCCAAGTATTGTACCATTTAGTACCTGTTAATCTGTCAAGGTGCTCCATATTGTCAAAGTCCAAACAATAGTATTCACCGGCTGGTGTTTTAAAAAATACAGAGTTTTTTCTGCCTATAGTTGCGCATATTACTGCCCTCATGAGTGCATACCGCATAGGTACATTCAAGTAGTGTACTATCTTGTACCTGTTAATCTGTAAAGGGCCTACATACTGTGAAAGGACAGCCATAAGTAATCAGTTGCTGCTGTTCTAGACAAATACTGTTTAAAGAGTAGTGTAGCACATTGTAATACCCTCATAAATGCACTAAGTATGTCAGGCAGAGAAGTGCCAGGACGTGCACAGAGGAGTGGCAGAGGCCTTAAAACTTCAGGCAGAGTTGGCAGCAGACTTGGGGCGAGTGGCAGCAGGAGTCGCAGCGAGAGGCCTGAGCTCCCATTATCAACCAGCGGTCGTGTCTCGACCAGCAACCCATCTGCCGTCGTTTATTGGTTAACACGCTCATCCACATCATCACAAGTGACATCTGACACCCCCAGTCAACAGTCGATGGGTTCCTCAGACACAACCCTCAGTTGGCATGGCCCGGGAGCAGTCCCTGTCCTCCCATTGCCTTTGTCCTATGCTGTTCCCTCTCCTAAAGAAGTATCTTATGCTGTGGGTTCAGCTCTACTATTTACTGAGGACGATCTAATAGAGGACAGCCAGCAGCTACTGGCCAGCCAAGAAGGGGAGGAGACATGCTCCGCTTGCTCCGCTAGGCGGAGCCAAGTAGTGATGCGGAGAGTGACGTGGGAGGCGGTGTTGCAAGGGTTCAGGGTCCTGAAGCAGACACTGTTGGGGAACCTGAGGAGGACATCAGTGACGTGCACACACCTGTTGATGATGATGAAGCCGATCGCAATTGGGAGCCGGGTGCAGAAGGGGCATCATCAACATCAGGAGAAGAGAGCTGACGGTTGCCCTTGAGGCTGCAAGGCGGTAGCACGGTTGGCAGTCAGCGTGGTGGCAGGAGTGGAAATTCAGGAGCCAAAAGTGCCCGGGGGAGACCACCTGCTTCGCGGCAGCCTACCTTTCAGGGAGGTAGTGGAACAGGGGTTCCTGGAGACGGCGCCAGTAGCAGTCAATTAGTGCGGACTGAGGGTGGGAAAATCAGCTACTCGGCGGAGTGGAAGTTGTTCATAAGGCATCCGGAGGAGGTTCACGTAGCCACATGCAAGATCTGTCAGCAGAAGGTGAAGCGTAGCCACGGTCCAATGTCAGCACCACGGCCCTGCGTCAACACATGCTTCGCCACCATAAAGCGGCCTGGGAGAACCGTGGCTCCTATGTAGTGGTCCAGCCTGCTGCATCACCCAGTGGCCATCCGCTCCCTCCTTCATCCAGCCAAGGTTCCACCACCTCAGCCATAGGGAGCTGTGTGTCAAACCCTCCTTCTGTCGCTCCTGCTTCTCCCGCTTTTAGTCAGCCATTCCGCCAACAATCCATCGGCGAAGCCATGTCCAAGAGACAACAATATGCGCCCACTCATCCAACGGCACAGAAGTTGAATCTGCTCCTGTACAAGTTGCTGGAGTTGCAGTCCCTCCCTTTTCAAGTGCTGGACTCGGCACCTTTCAGAGAATTGATGGCTTGTGCCGAGCCGAGGTGGAGAGTCCCAAGCCGTCATTTCTTTACGAAGAAGGCAGTACCAGCCCTGCATAAGTTTGTACAAGAGAAGGTGGGCCAGTCCTTGAGCCTGTCAGTGTGTTCAAAAGTGCACAGCAGTGCCGATGTGTGGAGCTGTAACTACGGGTAGGGACAATACTTGTCTTTTACGGCCCACTGGGTAAATGTGGTTCCTGCACAGCCACAACAGCAACTTGGACAGGTCACACTGCTTCCTCCTCCACGCTCTCGCTCTCAGGCAGTTGGTCCTGTTACAGTGTGCGACGCTGCCTCCTCATCCTCCAGCGTGTCCTCATCCTCCACTGCACGTCCAAATCTCGGTGGCCCTTCATCGTACCATGTGTGTAGGGGACGGCGGTGTCAAGCTGTTCTTCACATGGTTTGCCTTGGCGAACGGAGTCACACAGGGGAGGAACTGCTAAAGTTCATTCGTAAAGAAATCCGAGTATGGCTTACTCCACGAAATCTGGAAATGGGAGCCATGGTGACCAACAACGGGAAGAACATTGTGTATGCGCTGCGACAAGGAAGTGTGAAACATGCGCCCTGCTTGGCACACGTGTTTAATCTGGTTGTCAAGCACTTCCTCAAGTCTTCACCCCATTTGCAAAACATCCTGAAAATGGCAAGGAAACTGTGCATGCACTTCAGCTACTCGTACACCGCTGAGCAAACCTTCCTTGAGCTGCAGCGTCAGAACGGTATCCCACAACATAGTCTTATTTGTGACGTTGCCACACGTTGGAATTCCCCCCTCCATATGTTGGACAGACTATACGAACAAAGAAAAGCCATCACTGATTTCTTGATGATCCAAGCAGATAGTAGTACTCCCCTGTGTAACTTCAATGTGAACCAGTGGCAGCTCATACGTGACACCTGCCGTTTGCTGAGGCCCTTTGAGGAAGCCACATTATTTGTAAGTCACCTGGATTACGCCATGAACGATGTAATTCCACTCCTACATTTCCTACAACAAATGATTGAAACCATGGCTGGTCACGGCAATGGAGACGTTGCGCCTACATCTCAAGGCTACATGAGCCCTGTGGGGGCTGAACTGGAGGAGGAGGATGATGAGGGGCAGAGCCGAGCACAGTTTAGGTTGGATGAGATGGCTGGTGTTTCTAGTCATCGGACAGGAGAGGAGGAGCAGGAGCAGCCAGAGGAGCTGGAGGGTTATGAGGAAGGCGAGACAGAGGACCCAGACACACCGTGGCAGTATGCAGGGGAGATGGAGGCAGGTAGTCCCTCCGAGTCACTGGCACAAATGGCATGATGCATGATCAGTTGCTTGCGTAGTGACCCCCGAATTGTCAAAATTCGTCAGTGGGATGACTTCTGGATCTCCACCTTATTAGACCCTCGCTACCGTCCCAGAATGGGGGCCTTTTTTACACCCACTGAGAGGGAGGACAAACTGACCTACTGCAAAGAGATTCGACATAGTCAGTTGGCCGATGCCTATCGGCCACATCGTCCATCCACTCGCAGGTCTGACTCGGGGGGCCCTCATTGCTCACCTTCCACTGCCATGGCTGCTGGGGAGGGTAGGGGTGGCAGGAGCAGTACCAGCTCAATCAGCAGCAGCCTGAGTCTACAGTCGCTGATGAGTAGCTTTCTTCACCCGCATAGTGAAGCAACTCATCAGCAGCAGGTAGACATGGAGCAGGACCTGAACCAGCAGGTGGTGGCATAACTTGACATGGCCATGCCAACAACCATTGAAGATCCTCTGGACTTCTGGACAGCCAAACTTGATTTATGGCCGCAACTAGCAGAGTTTTCCATGGAAAAGCTGTCCTGCCCGGCCAGTAGTGTGCCATCAGAGCGGGTGTTTGGTACGGCCGGGGCCATAGTCACCCCAAGGCGAACTCGTCTGTCCACTAAAAATTTTGAGAGACTGACGTTTGTCAAGATGAATCAGGGATGGATCAGCCAGGATTTCCAGCCACCACTGCCAGATGCCTCAGAGTAGATTGACCATGCTGCTACACCAACATTTCCCAATTATGGTTGGTTATGAAACTCTCTGGGGTTATCAATTAGGGTTATGAAACCCTCTTTGGTACTGTGATTGCCTGCTCCTGGCTCATCCTGTGTCTTTCAGGAACTACTTGCCTCACTGATGCTTATGGCCTTGGGCCTTTAGTTTTTGGATGTTTAGCAGTAGCTAAATATATGCTTAATGCAAATGTCAACATTGATCTTTAAATGTAAGGGGTTATGAAACCCTCTTGGGTACTGTGAATGCCTGCTCCTGACTCATCCTGTGTCTTTCAGGAACTACTTGCCTCATGGGTTCTTCTGGCCTTGGGCCTTTCATTTTTGGATGTTTAGCAGTAGCTAAATATATGCTTAATGCAAATGTCAACATTGATCTTTAAATGTAAGGGGTTATGAAACCCTCTTGGGTACTGCGCATGCCTGCTCCTGACTCATCCTGTGTCTTTCAGAAACTACTTGCCTCACTGACGCTTCTGGCCGTGGGCCTTTAATTTTTGGATGTTTAGCAGTAGCTAAATATATGCTTAATGCAAATGTCAACATTGATCTTTAAATGTAAGGGGTTATGAAACCCTCTTGGGTACTGCGAATGCCTGCTCCTGACTCATCCTGCGTCTTTCAGGAACTACTTGCCTCACTGACGCTTCTGGTCTTGGGCCTTTAATTTTAGGATGTTTAGCAGTAGCTAAATATATGCTTAATGCAAATGTCAACATTGAACTTTAAATGTAAGGGGTTATGAAACCCTCTTGGGTACTGCGAATGCCTGCTCCTGACTCATCCTGTGTCTTTCAGGAACTACTTGCCTCACGGGTGCTTCTGGCCTTGGGCCTTTCATTTTTGGATGTTTAGCAGTAGCTAAATATATGCTTAATGCAAATGTCAACATTGAACTTTAAATGTAAGGGGTTATGAAACCCTCTTGGGTACTGCGAATGCCTGCTCCTGACTCATCCTGTGTCTTTCAGAAACTACTTGCCTCACTGATGCTTCTGGCCTTGGGCCTTTAATTTTTGGATGTTTAGCAGTAGATAAATATATGCTTAATGCAAATGTCAACATTGAACTTTAAATGTAAGGGGTTATGAAACCCTCTTGGGTACTGCGAATGCCTGCTCCTGACTCATCCTGTGTCTTTCAGGAACTACTTGCCTCACGGGTGCTTCTGGCCTTGGGCCTTTAATTTTTGGATGTTTAGCAGTAGCTAAATACATGCTTAATGCAAATTTCAACATTGATCTTTAAATGTAAGGGGTTATGAAACCCTCTTGAGAATTGCGAATGACTGCCCTTGACTCATTCTGTGTCTTTCAGGAACTACTTGCCTCACTGATGCCTCAGGCCTTGGACCTTTAATTTTTGGATGTTTAGCAGTAGCTAAATACATGCTTAATGCAAATTTCAACATTGATCTTTAAATGTAAGGGGTTATGAAACCCTCTTGGGTACTGCGAATGACTGCTCCTGACTCATTCTGTGTCTTTCAGGAACTACTAGCCCCCCTGATGCCTCAGGCCTTGGGCCTTAAATTTTTTGGATGTTTACCAGTAGCTAAATATATGCTTAATGCAAATTTCAACATTGATCTTTAAATTCTCGGCGCTCTGCCAGGGCCTTCTCCTACCCTGCCGGGGCCAATCCGAGGACCTCACTAAACCATCCAATCGGTAGTAGAGACATGCGGAGTGTACAAAGGGCAGGGACTTAATGAACCCAAGCTTATGATCCGCACTTAGTTGGGATTCTTCTTTCCTGGCAAATAATTGCAATCCCTGATCCCTATCCCGAACGGGGTTCAGCGGGTTACCCGCACCTGTCGGTGAAAGATAGACACATGCTGGTCCGTTCAGTGTAGCGCGCGTGCAGCCCTGGACATCTGAGGGCATAACACACCTGTTATTGCTCGATCTCGCCATTGATCGTGCAATGTAAGGGGTTATTAAAGCCTCTTGGGTACTGCTGATGCCTACTCCTGACTGCTCCTGTGTCTTTCAGGAACTACTTGATTTCATGATGCTTCTGGGCTTGGGCCTTTAATTTTAGGATTTTTGAAATACATACATATATGCTTAATTTAAATTTCAAAATTTATGGTGCAATGTATGGGGTTATGAAACACTCTTGGGTAGTGTTTTTTTTTCAAATTTTCTGATAATTATCACAGTAATATACTTGAATTTTCCAGAATAATAACCATTACACCATTGAACGCTTGTTGCGTGTGATTTTTTAAGTACAATTTTCTAAAAAAATACGGAGAGTGATGAACTCTGCTTCTTTATTTCATAAAAAATTATTTTAGAGAAGAATGTCTTTTGGTGGTCCACCGTCCTGCATTATAGAGTCTTCTGGACTCTTGGATATGCACTTGTTCTTAAACAAAGGTACAAAAACCAAAAATGGCCAGTCATCCCTGTGTGTGCTTGTGAGATTAGGTCCTTTGTACCCACATGGCGGGGTCCGGGACACAAATTTTGATTTAAATTTCAAATTAAAAAAAATCACACTTTTCAATCGTCTCCTCATGCTGCAGCTGCGTCATTCAGGTAATATATAGAGAGCACCCGCTTTCCAAAATTTTCATCAAAATTTTTCATCAAAAATGTTTGTCTTTTTTTATTAGGGATTGTGAAGCTTTGGTGTGTACTCATCCATCAGCCAACTCCAGCCTGTGTCATTCAGGCAATATATGGTTTACTGATGCCGCTGCTGGGCCTGGGTCTGGGGATTTCAAATTTTCTCATAGGTAGCACACGCTATCCAAAAGTCTTCTTCATAAATTTCTACAATTGTTGTGTTTTTTGGTGGGGTTTGTGAAGCCCTGGTGTGTACTCATGCATCAGCCAACTCCAGGCTGTGTCATTTAGGCAATATATAGGTAGCACCCGCTGTCCTAAATATTCTTAATTTTTTTTTTTAATGGTTGCTTTTTCTTTGGGATTCTGAAGCCCTGGTGTGTACTCAATGCTGCTTCCTGCTACACTCTGTCAGCCCATTGGTCCTGTGACAGTGTGCTACTCCGCCTCCACATCCTCCACTGTGTCTTAAGCCTCCACTGCCCGGACAAGTCTCAGTGACCCTTCAGCATACCATGTGTGCAGGGCACGGCGGTGTCACGCTGTTCTTCACATGGTTTGCCTTGGTGAAAAGTCTTGGAAACAATGGCCGGTCAGGGCAATGGAGACGTTGCGCCTACATCTCACAGCCACATGAGCCCTGTGGGGGCTTGTTGGGTTTGGTCCTTCGTACACACACGCTGGGGTCCGGGACACTGAAAGTTTGTTTTAAATTTCAAATAAAAAAAATGATGGTGCTGCTGGGCCTGGGTCTGGGAAATTCTAATGTTCTCATAGGTAGCACCCGCTATCCAAAATCTTTTTCAAAAATTTCTAAAATTGTGTTTTTTTTGGGGGGGGGGGGGGGGGATTGTGAAGCCCTGCTGTGTACTCGTGAATCAGCCACCTCCTGGCTGTGTCATTCAGGCAATATATGGTTTACTGATGTTGCTGTGGGGGCTTGTTGGATTTGGTCATTCGTACCCACACGCTGGGGTCCGGGACACTCAAAGTTTGTTTTAATTATCAAATAAAAAAATTAAGGCGTTGCTGGGCCTGGGTCTGGGAATTTCAAATTTTCTCATAGGTAGCACCCGCTATCCAAAATCTTTTTAAAAAATTTCTAAAATTGTGGTGTTTTTTCGAGGGGATTGTGAAGCCCTGCTGTGTACTCGTGCATCAGCCAACTCCAGGCTGTGTCATTCAGGCAATATTTGGTTTACTGATGCCGCTGTGGGGCCTGGGTCTGGGAATTTTAAATTTTCTCATAGGTAGCACCCGCTATCCAAAATCTTCGGTTTAAATTTCTTAATTCATCTTTTAATCTTAGGGATTGTGAAGGCCTAGTGCCTACTCATGCTGCTGGCAACTCCGGGCTGTGCCATTCATCCACTATATGGTCTCCTCATGCTGCCAACACCACGCTGTGCCATTGAGCCACTATATGGTCTCCTCATGCTAACACCTCCACGCTGTGTCATTCAGCCACTATATGGTCTTCTCATGCTGCCAACATGTCCGCACTGTGTCATTCAGCCACTATATGGTATCCTCATGCTGCCAACACCACGCTGTGCCATTGAGCCACTATATGGTCTCCTCATGCTGCCAACACCTCCATGCAGGGCCGGTTTTAGACTAAGTGTGGCCCTGGGCAAAAAAAAAAATGGGGCCCATGACCAAAGATCACCATGTTGAATTGTGCTGCATCTCAGCTGAAGGCCATAACACAAATGCATCATAGGGTCCAAATCTAAGCTATATAGGGGATGATTTATTAAAACCTGTGCAGAGAATCAGTGGTGGAGTTGCCCACAGCAACCGATCAGAAAAATCAGAAAAATGAGAGTATCATCCTCTATATAGGCTTTCATAAATCTCCCCCATAGTGAAAACTTTTTGTTTAAAGCGCAACTGTCACATAAAAATAGGTCAATAACCTGTCAGCACAGCACAAGCCGATCACTGGTATACTGCAGCCATACATTTGTTTTGGCACTCCTTGTCTTCTATTCTGTTTAAATGACATTTATCTACAGATGCCAAAAGTCAGAGAGGCGTAGTCAGGGATCTGCAATCTCTTTTCCGACATCACAGCACTGCCCCGGCACCACTCACTGACTGAGAAAAAAACTGAGCTGCATGCCAGTCAGTGCTGTGATGCCAGAGAAGAGAGGCTTGGCAGCCCAGGGTATTGTAGATATCTGGCCACTCCTCTCTGACTTTTGGCAACTGTGGGTAAAAGTAATTTTTACAGCATAGAAGACACAAAGTGCCAAAACAGAGAGATGCCTGCAGTATACCAGTGATCAGCTCGTAGGGCGCAGTATACCAGTGATCAGCTCGTAGGCCGGTATACCTGTGACCAGCTAGTAGGCTGCAGTATACCAGTGATCAGCTCGTAGGCTGCAGTATACTAGTGATGAGCTCGTAGGCTGCATTATACCAGTGATCAGCTCGTAGGCCGCAATATACCAGTGATCAGCCCGTAGGCCACAGTATACCAGTGATCAGGTCATAGGCTGCAGTATACCAGTGATCAGCTCGTAGGCTGCAGTATTATCAGTGATCAGCTCCTCGTAGGCTGCAGTATACCAGTAATCAGCTTGTAGTCTGCAGTATATAAGTGATCAGCTCGTAGGCTGCAGTATATCAGTGATCAGCTCGTAGGCTGCAGTATACCAATAATCAGCTCGTATTCTGTAGTATACCAGTGATCAGCTCGTAGGCTGCAGAATATCAGTGATCAGCTCGTAGGCTGCAGTATACCAGTGATCAGCTCGTAGGCTGCAGTATACCAGTGATCAGCTCGTAGGCTGCAGTATACCAGTGATCAGCTCGTAGGCTGCAGTATATCAGTGATCAGCTTGTAGGCTGCAGTATACCAATGATCAGCTCGTAGGCTGCAGTATATCAGTGATCAGCTCGTAGGCTTCAGTATACCAGTGATCAGCTCGTAGGCTGCAGTATACCAGTGATCAGCTCATAGGCTGCAGTATACCAGTGATCAGCTCTTAGGCTGCAGTATACCAGTGATCAGCTCGTAGGCTGCAGTGTATCAGTGATCAGCTTGTATGCTGCAGTATACCAGTGATCAGCTCATAGGCCGCAGTATACCAGTTATCAGCTTGTAGGCTGCAGTATACCAGTGATCAGCTCGTAGGCTGCAGTATATCAGTGATCAGCTCGTAGGCTGCAGTATACCAGTGATCAGCTCGTAGACTGTGCTGATGGTTATGGACTTATTTTTATATTACGCTTTAACCATTAAAATAAATGAGACCCTAAAACAGTCCAGTATTGTGTCCATGTTAGAGCAGCTCTCACCTGATCAGGAGCAGTCACAGCATACAGGACTATTAAATCCAGTGACCACAGGGGGCATCTTCTCTGATTGTATATGTTCTCTTTCCCATCCAGCCCAGGCAAATATGATGATGTCTCCTGATGACTAAAGACTATACCAAGACATCTGTGGCCCCTTCTGCAGTCTACCCAAAACTCTATAGTAACACAACCCCCATCCTTTACACGGACAACCTGCTTTGCTTGCTTCTGCCACATGACCATGTCTACAGCATACCTAGGGGACAGTGTAAAAATCTAATCGGTAGGATCCGACCACTGGAACCCCTGGGTGATTAAAGAAAAAGCACATGAACCCATGTCACTCCATTCATTCTCTATGGGGTCTCCATACATGTGAGTGCAGAGATCAGCAATGCTTATAAGTCCCATAGAGAACAAATGGAGCTGCAGGTGATCATGTGCTGCTGCTCCATTCATTTGGGGGACAAGGGACCTCTCTCATCATTGGTGGTGGTCCCAGGGGTCAGGTCTCACGTGATATTCTGTGTATTGGTGATAACCTTTGGTGTACAGACCCCAGACTGGACCAAAAGACCCTCCCCCTCCACACATTGCTCCCCATGGCCCTCTCTCATATATATACTTTTCTGTATGACCCCATATGTCACATATACTGCTCCGTATGACCCCTATCTCATATATACTGCTCAGTATGTCCCCTATCTCCCATATACTGCTCCGTATGTCCCCTATCTCCCATATACTGCTCTGTATGTCTGTCTATCTCACATATAATATTCTGTATGACCCCGTATTTCACATATACACTGCCCTCTATGACCTCCTATCACATATATACTGCTCCCTATGACCTCCTATCTTACATTTACTGTTCTGTATGACCCCGGATTTCACATATATACTGCTCCCTATGACCTTCTTTCACATATATACTGCTCCCTATGACCCCCTATCACATATTTACTGCTCCCTATGACCCCCTATCACATATTTACTGCTCTCTATGACCCCCTATCACATATTTACTGCTCTCTATGACCCCCTATCACATATTTACTGCTCTCTATGACCCCCCATGTTCTGCTCCCTATGGCCCCCTTCTCCCATTATACACTGCTTACTATGCTCCTCATATACTGCTACCTATAACCCCATATATTGCATATCACATTTTGTCCCATACGGGACCGCATACGGCAGTGGGAGCTGAAAACTTGCGCTCCCGTATGCGGTCCCGTATGTAATTCATTTCAATGAGCTGACCGGAGTGAAACGCTGACTCCGGACTCATTTTTGCCCTGTATGCGGTTTTCCACGGGACCTAAAATCGTAGTCGACCACGATTTTAGGTGCGGTGGGAAAACCGCATACGGGGCAAAAATGAGCCAACCGGAGTCAGCGTTTCACTCCGGTCAGATCATTGAATTGAATTACATACGGGACCGCATACGAAGGCATACGGGAGCGCAAGTTTTCAGCTGCCCCTGCCGTATGCGGTCCCGTATGGGACAAAACGTGATGTGAACCCAGCCTTACTTTACCCCCTATATATGCCCCTCATCACATGTACTGGTCTCCCCACCTTACCCCCTATATATGCCCCTCATCACATGTACTGGTCTCCCCACCTTCCTCACAGCCCCCTCCCCCATGCTTTTCCCTATTACCCCCTCCTATTCCTCTTTGTACACTGTATGAGAAAGGACCTGTGATGGCATTATCAGGAAGGTCCTTTACCATATACCTCAATTGCCCAGGTTGTCCCCCCCCCTAAAACTGGCCCTGCCTCCATGCTGTGTCATTCAGCCACTATATGGTCTCCTCATGCTGCCAACATGTCCACATTGTGTCATTCAGCCACTATATGGTCTCCTCATGCTTCAGCCTCATCCAAGCTGTGTTATTCAGCCACTATATGGTGTCCTCATGCTGCCAACACCTCCACGCTGTGCCATTCAGCCACTATAGGGTCTCATCATGCTGCCAACACCTCCACGCTATGTCATTCAGTCACTATATGGTCTCCTGACACTGATGCCACCACCAGGCTCTGTCATTGTGCTGCTGGGCGGCAGGGATTCAAAAAGCGATGCCGATAATCTGCATGTTATTCTGAATAACAGTATAATTTCACTACCCCAGCACACTCCATATGCGTTTTAGAACACAGCAAAGAAATAGCCTTTTTTAATATAGATTCGTCGCGAAAAAATTCGGATTGAAATAAACTTTTTAGGAAAATTCGGCGAATCGGCCGAATCGAATTTTTTAAAAGTTCGCTCATCTCCAGTTACCACCATTTGGATGGACATGGCTTGCGCCACTGGGGTAGGGATGGTTGGTGCCCATTGGGCATGCCAAACCTCCGCAACAGCATGAGTAGGCCGAGGCACTTCTGTACTGGACTTAGTTGCTCCTTGACTGGCTGCATATTTGGGAGTGTTCCACTTAAAAAGGAGGGGGGCTCAAGCTAATACAATAAGATATCGAAGAGGGGTGCAATCCGGCATACAAAACCATGAGGATGACAAAAGCAACCAGACTGAAATGCCATGAAAGGATGCACACCCTAAACAGTTGTTGAAGAATGAAAAAGCTTTATTATGACATCAATCAAAATAAATGATATGGGACAGCACAACATTAAAAACACTTAAAAAAGCTCCAAAGAGCCACACTACAACAGTGGGGCCAATGGTGGCCACCACAGGACATGGGTGTAAATATGAATTCCTCCTTGCACTCACGAAAAAATAATAACAAAATTAATGACAGTTAAGGAGTGAGCAAATCCAGTGTGCAAAATAACCCCTAAAGCCAAAATATGAATAATGCAAATGTAAAGAACAGGCATAGAGGGAAAAATAAACAGAAATTCAAACCATCAAAAAAATGAAGTGGAATAACTGGAAAGGCAGACCCCAGATGGAGGAAGGAGGAAAATAGCTCAATCAGCCCATGTCCACACAGAAAGTCCCAACGCGCTCCGTCACTGATGTGACTTCCTCAGGGATGTCAATATTTGGGCATATTTGGGAGTGGTCACAACCATCCCAGGTAGTAATGGCTCTTTTTCCAACCCTACCTTCGCCTTAGGAGGTAGAAGACCAAAGGGATCAGAGTCCCAATCCTCAGAAGGGAAAATAAACAAAGGAGAGCTGTGTAGGATTCTTGGGATGAGTCACAGCTCCTGCCCATTCCTCTCTGGCACTCTGTACAGGTGTGTACTCCCCTATCTCCCTGCTCTCTAGGGAGTGTAGATGGGATGGTAGATAGTCCCACAGGGGTTCTCATGCTTTATTCCTCGGTGGCAAACTCAGCCCAGGATCCCCAGGTCCGGTGGTGTGGAGACAACCGCACCAGTGAGTCCCCTCTGGATGAGAGCGGAGTCCCTCAGGGCATTCCGCTGACTGGAGTCGCTTGCCAGCTGCTGTCGCTCTCGGAGAGTGGAACTGTCATGACCAACTGGGGGAGAGTGAGCTCTAAGCTGTCCCTAGTAACACTCTCCCTGCCTACTTGCCCATACACCCTAAGCAGGAAATCGACAACTTGTAGCCGGTCCCTCCATGCGCTACAGTGCAGTGGCATAAAAACAAATAATATACATAATCGGTCACAGACCAGAAACAGAAAAGGAAAACTGCCAGACAACCAGATATACCAGACAGGATACAAATACTAACAGGGCAGAATATAGTATATCAACAAACATTTCATAAACCAGATATCAGATAAATGGCAGACATGATATAATTAACAAGATTAGGTATTGAACAGGTATACAGAAGAATCCAAGAAATGCAGGGGATGAACGGAAGAACTGAAAGCTAGACACTAAACTGATCAGGAACATAGAACACTGTTCACACTGGGACACAGAACAAACAAACTGGAACTTCATAAAAATGGATACAAGAAAACCAAATTCTACAATGTAGAGGAACACTGGTCAGAATACTAGACAAGATATTTCTCAATATTCAAAACAGGATATATTTCAAGATACAAGACAGGATGAATTCAAAACCAAACTTCACTATGTGGAGGGACAGGATTCTAACAGTGTGAACACAGACTAAGCAGAATAGACATACATCCCATAAACCGACAAATAACATAGGCTAAAATCTACAATAAACAAGACTATTCAAGGCTGGGTTCACATCACATTTTCAGCCATACGGGACCACATACGGCTGGGGGGAGCTAAAAATGGGCACTCCCGTATCACTGACGTATGCCGCCCGTATGTAATTCATTTCAATGAGCCGACCGGAGTGAAACACTGACCCCACTACAAGTCTCAGCCAAGGAAAAATGGAGATAGTCGAGGCTGGGATGGGCAGTTCTCTGCAATTTGAGTGCGAAAAGCACCTTTCTTCACTAATGTTTGTTTCTCTGAAGTAAAGTGACTGGTGTGCTGCTTTGTTTTCTCTATTTTTCAGTTTGCAACGTTAAAAAAACTGTGTCTTGTGCAACTTGCCAAGAACTTTTACAGTAACCCTATCCTTAAGTGTATGTACCTGGCTAAGGTCATGAACTACATAAGACTTACAGTACCTAGAACTTTCATAAGGTACTACATTGAATCACAAGGTAAAATATCAAAGATAAATAAATATATATCACCCGCGCTGGAGGATGCTGTGGGCTATATCCTTGCTGCGTTACTCCTGTACGCTTTTCTGTAAGGAGTACAGCTAATGAATGATACAATATTAGAAAAGGTAGGAGTACGCGCTTGGAAAAATAGCTAATTGTGGAATGACAAAATAAAATAAAAAAAAACAATATCCTATCTTCCAATTAGTAAGATTTCATAGAACTGGAACAATAGTCCTCTGAAATATGAATACAAGATTTTTAATGATTGAACGAGTGGTTACAATGAATGATGGAATAAATAATAACCATTCAGGTACCTGATGTAAGATATGCTGTATATTGCTAGCGAATATAATTGTATTGTGGCACTTTCTAAGAGCAAAAGGTAATGAATCTTTCCATAGTGGGCCCCTTTTAGGGGTGCTCCAGCGCTGCAATTGTAATAAAAAAGAGAGGTTCCTAAATGCCTTCGGCACAGGTAAATTGTAGCATTCTAGTAGGAATGAGTACCTGATGTCCGTTGCTGATCGGGAACGTCACTTTTCGGGGTGATGGTCCTCAAGCGGAGGTAGCAGGAGAACGCTCCGTCCGGTAGCGTCTCAACCAGCTTCCGTCCTTGTGGTAAGTAGCTCGGTGTTGTGAGCAGCTGATAGTGACGTCACTATGGGACGTAGGGACGAAGGAAATTCGAAAGTTTCCGAAACGCATTGAGAGTCTTATGGACTCTCTGTGCCCCCATAGTGATGTCACTATCAGCTGCTCACAACACCGAGCTACTTACCACGAGGACGGAAGCTGGTTGAGACGCTACCAGCCGGAGCGTTCTCGCGCTACCTCCGCTTGAGGACCATCACCCCGAAAAGTGACGTTCCCGATCAGCAACAGACATCAGGTGCCAAAGGCATTTAGGAACCTCTCTTTTAATTACAATTGCAGCGCTGGAGCACCCCTAAAACGGGCCTACTACGGAAAGATTCATTACCTTTTGGTCTTAGAAAGTGCCGCAATACAGTTATATTCGCTAGCAATATACAGCATATCTTACATCAGGTACCTGAATGGTTATTATTTATTCCATCATTCATTGTAACCACTCTTTCAGTCATTAAAAATCTTGTATTCATATTTCAGAGGACCATTGTTCCAGTTCTATGAAATATTACTAATTGGAAGGTAGGATATTGTTCCATTTATTTTATATTGTAATTCCACAATTAGCTATTTACTCCTACCTTTTCTAATAAAATATCAAAGATGTTGCAGAAGTGTGCGAACTTAAAAAGAAATCTATCTAAGATGATGGTTAAAGGGGTACACCGCCCCTAGACATCTTATCCCCTATCCAAAGGATAGGGGATAAGATGTCAGGTCGCCGTGGTCCCGCTGCTGGGGAGCCCCAGGATCGCCGCTGCGGCACCCCACTGTCATTACTGCGCACAGCGAGTTCGCTCTGCACGTAATGACGGGCAATACAGGGGCCGGAGCATCATTACGTCACGGCTCCGCCCCCTCAATACAAGTCTATGGGAGGGGGCGTGGCAGTCTTCACGCCCCCTGCCATAGACTTGCATTAAGGGGACGGGCCGTGATGTCACGAGGGGCGGAGCCATGACGTCACGCTGCTCCGTCCCCTGTATCACCCGTCATTACGCACAGAGCGAACTCGCTCTGTGCAGTAATGATAGCGCAGTGCCGCATCGGCGATCCCGGGGCTCCCCAGCAGCGGGACTGCGGCGATCTGACATTTTATCCCCTATCCTTTGGATAGGGGATAAGATGTCTAGGGGCGGAGCACCCCTTTAAGTGTGCCAAAATACATTTATATGGGCCAAATGATAAAAGTATTTAAAGGGGTTATCCACCATAAGGTGATTTTAGTATGTACCTGGCAGGCAGTAATGGACATGCTTAGGAAGGATCTGTGCTTGTTTTGGGGCTAAATGGCTATGTCGTGAGATTACCATAAGACTGTGGCTAGCTTTTTGTGAACTTGTATTTCCTGTTTGACTTTTCTTTTTTTGACTACAAATCCCACAGTTCCATTTTCCTCCCTCCCACACATCAGCCACCCCACCCATTGAAACAAAAGACCTGTGGTTTTCAATCAGGGTGCCTGTAGCTGTTGCATTAGTTGCAGTTGATCTCTCTCCCACCAGGCGATCGCTCCCCCCATTGAAGCAGACAGGCTCCCTGTCATCAGCTGACTAGGGAGTCAGGTCTCAGCTGCATTGCAAGCTGGGAAAAATCCGAGACAACAGTCATTTTGTATGCTATTAAAAATAAATAGTGGGGTGAAAATCACAGAAGAATTGTGAGAAAATCGTCACACACAGGTACATACACTATATTATAAACTACACTAACTTTACAGCCTCTGTAGCGCAGTCAAATAAAAAAAAAAATCCTGGAATACCCCTTTAAGATGGTGTTGATGATTGTAGTACTAATGGGCTAGAACTGTAAAAAAAATGTATATAAAATGTTTATGTAGACTTATAAAGTGTCTAATATCTTTATTTCAGCTGCACAGGGACAATTACCTGCTAGATATAGATAATGAATAGAACTATTGTATATATTTGTCAGTAATAAAATGTATATTACTATAGTAGGATTGCATGTCTATGGTTTCATGTATACTTATGTTGTTGTCAGTAATTGAAAATGTTCATAAGCTTTAAATGACAGTATCAGTAATACAAGGGTTAAGTGTTAGTATAAAGGTATCAATGACCCGTTACCAATGACCCGTTACTTTCCTTTTGCTTTACTACAAAGGACTTTGTTACATTCATCTGAAGTCTGTAAGGACATTTGTGATTAAAAGGCCACATTAACTCTTACAACTGTTTATACCCCTGAGAAGGACATTCTAATCAATGCCTCAGGAATTTCTTCATAGCCCTGTGGAGGATATTCTTACTAATGCCCCAGGAACAATTTTTGATTGTTTTAACTGGGCCCATTAGGCCACCTTATCACCATCCCTCCAGGACGTTATCACCATCCCTCCAGGACAGCTTATATTTAGAGAGGGAGTTTGGGGTGACCCAGTACAGAATAAAGCATCCTGCCCGCCCTGTGTGGCAGATGTTGCCTTCAGTGTCCGTCTTGGGCCCACACCACTCAGGACTCAATATATCATAATGTTATGCTATGGTTGATGTATTGGTATTTTCTATGTACCTGTTGCTTTAAGCCTGTTAAACCTTATGTTAGGGGAGTGTGCATGAGGTGCACCATGTGACTTATCTGCCCAATGGGAGACGTCCAAATCTGCTCTTTGTATAGTTTGGTAGGAGTTCAGAGTTCAGTTTATGCTGAGGTACAGTTTGGAGGAGCCTGAATTGATTCTGTGAGATATTCTGAGGAGACCTCAAGCTTAATCTTGCAACCAATCATCTGCTAAAGAATAACCCCATACCCAGGTGAATGTCAAGCCTAGTGGTAAGCACTTAACCCCTTAAGGACCAAGGACGTACCGGTACGTCCTTGGTCCTGCTATTCTGATATAACGCGGGGCTACACAGTAACCCCGCGTCATATCACGGCCGGGACCGGTCTCTAATAGCGCGCAGCGCCGATCACGGCGCCGCGCGCTATTAACCCTTTAGCCGCGCGCTCAGAGCTGAGCGGCTAAAAGTGAAAGTTCCCGGCTAGCTCAGTCGGGCTGTTCGGGATAGCCGCGGCTAATCGCGGCATCCCGAACAGCTGACAGGACAGCGGGAGGGCCCCTTCCTGCCTCCTCGCTGTCCGATCGCCGAATGACTGCTCAGTGCCTGAGATCCAGGCATGAGCAGTCATGCGGCAGAATCGTTGATCACTGGTTTCTAATGAGAAACCAGTGATCAATGATGAAGATCAGTGTGTGCAGTGTTATAGGTCCCTATGGGACCTATAACACTGCAAAAAAAAAGTGAAAAAAAAAAGTGAATAAAGATCATTTAACTCCTCCCCTATTAAAAGTTTGAATCACCCCCCTTTTCCAATAAAAAAAAAACACAGTGTAAATAAAAATAAAAATATACATATATGGTATCACCGCGTGCGGAAATGTCCGAATTATAAAAATATATCATTAATTAAACCGCTCGGTCAATGGCGTGCGCGCAAAAAAATTCTAAAGTCCAAAATAGTGCATTTTTGGTCACTTTTTATATCATTTAAAAATGAATAAAAAGCGATCAATAAGTCCTATCAATGCAAAAATGGTACCGTTAAAAACTTCAGATCACGGCGCAAAAAATGAGTCCTCATACCGACCCATACACGGAAAAATTAAAAGTTATAGGGGTCAGAAGATGACAATTTTAAACATATTAATTTTCCTGCATGTAGTTATGATTTTTTCCAGAAGTCCGACAAAATCAAACCTATATAATTAGGGTATCATTTTAATCGTATGGACCTACAGAATAAATATCAGGTGTTATTTTTACCGAGAAATGTACTACGTAGAAACGGAAGCCCCCAAAAGTTACAAAACAGCGTTTCTTTTTCAATTTTGTTGCACAATGATTTTTTTTTCCGTTTCACCGTAGATTTTTGGGCAAAACGACTGACGTCATTATAAAGTAGAATTGGTGGCGCAAAAAATAAGCCATCATATGGATTTTTAGGTGCAAAATTGAAAGAGTTATGATTTTTTTAAAGGCAAGGAGCAAAAAGCGAAAATGCAAAAACGGAAAAACCCCCGGTCCTTAAGGGGTTAAGTCCTGGGGATTCAAGTTATTCAAGTCAGTCATACTAAAGTCAAGCATGGGTTGCCATACAGCAAGTCAGTCATACACAGCAAGCTGATAAGCTTCCAAGATTCATCTTGCACCTCTCTTTATACCAATCTGAGCTGTAACATATTTTACCATCTATCCTGCCTCAGTAAAGTCAGTTTTTCCTTAACCTTGTGTCGGAGTACTTATTGCCCCATGCCTGGCCCAGGAGAAACTGGCTCAACCTCGGGTGGTGTATAGGTTAACCACGCCCTGGCATCACGAAAAGGTTAATTGCACATTACCGTTACCCCACACCACAGTGTAACAGTGATTTTGTAAGTACAATGCAAAGGGACAGGTAGGGAGAGGGCAGAGACTCGGGTTTAAGACAGAGGTGGCTTTTGGGCGTAGACCTACTGCGTGCAGGCAGAAGATGCCGGCTTAAGTGATGTCCCAACGTGTCTTTTCCTCTCCTTGCTGAGCACCCACCGACGAGGAGTGCAGCGCACAGCTAAAAGATTTTCGGTGCACTGCTAAGCTGTCTGCTTGTTGAAGAATAATTACAAGGAACTAGGTGCCAAGCTGAAGGGAAGGACCTCTAAGGTTGTGTTCTCTGGAATACTTCCTGTGCCATGCGCATCGCAGGAAAGACAGCGGGAGCTTAGGGAGTTAAATGCATGGCTTAATTCGTGGTGTAAGGGGGAAGGGTTTGGGTTTTTAGAGCACTGGGCTGACTTTTCATTGGGGTACAAACTCTATTCTACGGATAATTTGCACTGAATGGAAGGGGGTCCACTGTGCTGGGGGAGAGAATCCTGGAAGGGGTGGCTGAGTATTTAAACTAGGTGAGAGGGGGAGGATAATAAAGCAAAGAAAGCAGACAGTGGGATGAATACGTTAGAGAGGGGTCAGGACATAATGGTGGGTGGAGAGGAGTCCTGTGGGGGGAGGTTAAGAGCAGTGGATAAGGAGATCCATGGGTTACAAACCAGCCGTAAAAATAAATGTAGCCCGAAAAATTGTAATACCAATTATTCAAAAAATTCCATTAGCCCCAATAACTCAATAACTACAATAAGCCCCATTAACTCAAAAAATACCATTAGCCCCAATAACTTAAATAACAACGTTAAACCCAATAACGCAAAAAATACCATTAGCCCCAATAACTTAAATAATAACGTTAGACCCAATAACTCAAAAAATCCCATTAGCCCCAATAACTTAAATAGTACAATTAGCCCTTATAACTCAAAAAAATAACATTAACCCCAATAACTCTGATAATCCCATTAGTGAGACTATGGCCCTCATTTACTATTCTAAACCCGACCTCTTTTGTCGGGTTTTTTTGTCGCATCTTTGTCTGCGCCATGTCGCAGACATCGTGCGCCAGTCTGCGACACCATGCGACATTTTTTCCCGACGGACCCGATGTGGATTCTCCCAAACCCGAAAAAGGGGCGTAACCCGACATTTCTGAGCTTTCCCACGTATTTATAAAGGTTTCCAACCCGAATTTGTTGTATTGTTGTGGATTTTTTCCCGACAGCTCAGAGGAGTTGGAAACCAAAACCAACAAAACCCACGTGCGACAAATAGGATGTGACATAATAATAAATACCAGGGGAAAAAAGCAGTCGGGTAAGAAAGCAAGATAGACTTACAACCCGATTTTCTTAGTAAATGAGGGCCTATATGTGTAAAACTTAATGGAAATGTAAAGTGTATGTTCACAAATGCCAGAAGCCTAGCAAATAAAATGGGGGAGCTTGAGGCCTTGATACTGGAGGAACATATTGATATAGTTGGGGTCACTGAGACATGGCTGGACTCCTTGCTTGACTGGGCTGTTAATCTGCAGGGGTTTACATTGTTTCGCAAGGATAGAATGAAAAGAATAGGTGGTGGAGTCTGTCTGTATGTAAGAAGTGTTATGAAAGCCAGTGTGAACAATGCCATAGTGTGTGATGATTCTGAGGATGTGGAATCACTGTGGGTAGAATTACAAAAGGAGGGAAATACTGAAAAAATAATACTGGGTGTAATCTACAGACCCCCTAATATCACTGAAGAGATAGAAGGTCAGCTGTATAAACAAATAGAGAGGGCCGCCCGGGCAGGTACAGTGGTAATAATGGGAGATTTTAACTATCCAGATATAGATTGGGGCCGGGGGCTGGCTAAAACTACAAAGGGGAGAAAATTCCTAAATTTATTGCAGGATAATTTTATGGGCCAGTTTGTGGAGGACCCAACAAGAAGTGATGCCTTGTTGGATCTGATCATTTCCAACAACGCAGAGCTGGTTGGTAATGTAACTGTGAGGGAAAACCTTGGTAATAGCGACCACAATATAGTTACTTTTGACTTAAAATGTAGAAAACAAAGACAGGTGGGGAAGGCAAAAACATATAACTTTAAAAAGGCAAACTTCCCTGGGCTGAGAGCTGCACTACAGGACATAGACTGGGGGGAGGTGTTCTCAAATACTGATACAGAAGGTAAATGGGACATCTTTAAATCAACTCTAAATAACTATACAGCTAAATATATACCAAAGGGGAACAAATATAAACGATTAAAATTAAATCCTACATGGCTGACAAATGATGTTAAAAGAGCAATAAACAACAAAAAAATAGCCTTCAAAAAATTCAAATCTGATGGGTCAGCTATAACATTTAAACAGTACAAGGAGCTTAATAAAATCTGTAAAAATGTAATAAAAACAGCAAAAATTCAAAATGAGAGACAGGTGGCCAAAGAAAGCAAAACTAATCCTAAATATTTTTTTAGATATATAAATAAAAAAAAACAAGGACAGAGCATGTAGGACCCCTTAATAATGATAATGGGGAGGTTGTCACGGGCGATCAAGAGAAGGTGGATCTACTGAATGGGTTCTTTAGTTCTGTATATACTAAGGAAGAAGGAGCTGACATTGGACAGGTCAGTGCTGGTAACACATCATGTAATGTACTGAACTGGCTTAATGTAGAGATGGTACAAGGTAAGTTACCGTATATACTCGAGTATAAGCCGAGTTTTTCAGCACGATTTTTCGTGCTGAAAACACCCCCCTCGGCTTATACTCGAGTGAACTCCCCCACCCGCAGTGGTCTTCAACCTGCGGACCTCCAGAGGTTTCAAAACTACAACTCCCAGCAAGCCCGGGCAGCCATCGGCTGTCCGGGCTTGCTGGGAGTTGTAGTTTTGAAACCTCCGGAGGTCCGCAGGTTGAAGACCACTGCGGCCTTCAACATCATCCAGCCCCCTCTCACCCCCTTTAGTTCTGAGTACTCACCTCCGCTCGGCGCTGGTCCGGTCCTGCAGGACTGTCCGGTGAGGAGGTGGTCCGGTGGGATAGTGGTTCCGGGCTGCTATCTTCACCGGGGAGGCCTCTTCTAAGCGCTTCGGGCCCGGCCTCAGAATAGTCACGTTGCCGTGACAACGACGCAGAGGTGCGTCATTTGCGTCATTGTCAAGGCAACGCATCTATTCCGGGCCGGAAGCGCGGAGAAGAGGCGCCCCCAGTGAAGATAGCAGCCCGGACCACCTCCTCACCGGACCACCTCCTCACCGGACAGTCCTGCAGGACCGGACCAGCGCCGAGCGGAGGTGAGTACTCAGAACTAAAGGGGGTGAGAGGGGGGCTGGATGATGTTGAAGGCCGCAGTGGTCTTCAACCTGCGGACCTCCGGAGGTTTCAAAACTACAACTCCCAGCAAGCCCGGACAGCCGATGGCTGCCTGGGCTTGCTGGGAGTTGTAGTTTTGAAACCTCCGGAGGTCCGCAGGTTGAAGACCACTGAGGGCGAATGATGAGAAGAGGATGATGAAGGGGGGGTGTGGGGATGATGAAGGGGGGTGGGGATGATGAAGGGGGGGGGATGATGAAGGGGGGATGTGTGGGATGATAAGGGGATTATGAAGGGGGGATGTGCGGGATGATAAGGGGATGATGAAGGGGGGATGTGCGGGATGATAAGGGGATGATGAAGGGGGGATGTGTGGGATGATGACAAGGGGATGATGAAGGGGGGATGTGTGGGATGATAAGGGGATGATGAAGGGGGGATGTGCGGGATGATAAGGGGATGATGAAGGGGGGATGTGCGGGATGATGACAAGGGGATGATGAAGGGGGGATGTTGGATGATGACAAGGGGATGATGAAGGGGGATGTGTGGGATGATAAGGGGATGATGAAGGGGGGATGTGTGGGATGATAAGGGGATGATGAAGGGGGATGTGTGGGATGATAAGGGGATGATGAAGGGGGGATGTGTGGGATGATGACAAGGGGATGATGAAGGGGGGATGTGTGGGATGATGACAAGGGGATGATGATGAGGATGTTAATGACGGGTCTGGATGATGACAGGGGGGGATGAGGTATTTCCCACCCTAGGCTTATACTCGAGTCAATAACTTTTCCTGGGATTTTGGGTTGAAATTAGGGGTCTCGGCTTATACTCGGGTCGGCTTATACTCGAGTATATACGGTAAGTAAAGTAAATGTAAGCAAATCTCCAGGGCCAGATGGGTTGCACCAAAGAGTTCTTAGAGAGGTAAGTTCAGTAGTATCTGTACCCCTGTTCATGATATTTAGAGATTCACTGGTGTCTGGTATTGTGCCAAGGGACTGGCACAAGGCTAATGTGGTACCATTCTTCAAGAAGGGCTCTAGGTCTTCCCCAGGCAATTATAGACCGGTAAGTCTAACGTGCATTGTGGGTAAATTGTTTGAAGGACTTATAAGGGATTACATACAGGAATACATAGGGGATAATAGTATTATAAGTGATAGCCAGCATGGGTTTACTAAGGATAGAAGTTGTCAAACCAATCTAATTTGCTTTTATGAAGAGGTGAGTAGAAGCCTTGACAGAGGAATGGATGTGGATATAGTGTTTCTGGATTTTGCCAAAGCATTTGATACTGTCCCTCACAAACGTCTGACAGGTAAGTTAAGGTCTTTGGGCTTGGAAACTTTAGTTTGTAACTGGATTGAATACTGGCTCATGGATTGTACCCAGAGAGTGGTGGTCAATGATTCGTACTCTGATTGGTCCCCGGTAATTAGTGGTGTACCCCAAGGTTCAGTACTGGGCCCGCTGTTGTTTAATTTATTTATCAATTATATAGAGGATGGTATTAACAGCTCTGTTTCTATCTTTGCAGATGACACCAAGCTTTGTAGCACGGTACAGTCTATAAAGGATGTGCATAAGTTACAAGATGACTTGGATAGACTAAGTGTCTGGGCATCCACTTGGCAAATGAGGTTCAATGTGGATAAATGTAACGTGCATCTGGGTACTAAGAACATGCATGCATCGTATGTCTTAGGGGGGATTAAACTGGCAGAGTCACTGGTAGAGAAGGATCTGGGTGTACTTGTAGATCACAGACTACAGAATAGCATGCAATGTCAGGCTGCTGCTTCCAAAGCAGGCAGGATATTGTCATGTATAAAAAGAGGCATGGACTCAAGGGACAGGGACATAATACTCCCCCTTTATAAAGCATTGGTACGGCCTCACCTGGAATATGCTGTTCAGTTTTGGTCGCCTGTTCATAAAAGGGACACTGCGGAGTTGGAAAGGGTGCAGAGACACGCGAGTAAACTAATATGGGGCATGGAACATCTTAGCTATGAGGAGCGATTAAAGGAGTTACAATTGTTTAGTCTTGAGAAGAGACGTTTAAGGGGGGATATGATAAACGTATAGAAGTATATAAATGACCCATACAAAAAATATGGAGAAAAACTGTTCCAGGTTAAACCCCCCCAAAGGACGAGGGGGCACTCCCTCCGTCTGGAGAAGAAAAGGTTTAGTCTAAAGGGGCGACACGCCTTCTTTACCGTGAGGACTGTGAATTTATGGAACGATCTACCTCAGGAACTGGTCACAGCAGGAACAATTAACAGCTTTAAAACAGGGTTAGATACATTCCTGGAACAAAATAACATTAATGCTTATGCAGAATTATAAAACTACATCCCTTTCCCTTATCCCCTTACACCCTTCACTTCAATTCCCTGGTTGGACTTGATGGACGTATGTCTTTTTTCAACCATACTAACTATGTAACTATGTAACAGGTATTCACGTATGTGTGTTGTTATTAAGGCACTAAGAGTATATTAACAAAGGAAGCTGGGTGTGCTTGGGTGCATCTAAGGGTGTAGTTAGGGGCATGTCTGAGGGCATGATTGGGGCTATGGCCTCTAGCCCTGGGTCTTTTGGAGAACTAGCAATGCCCATGATTATGAATATGTTTGATATATGTATGTTTGGGAGCTTTCCCAGCCCATACACCAGTTTGGCAAAATAATCAAAATTATGCATTAAGCCTTAGAAACAATTTCAACAGAGCTGCCTTTAAGTTTCTAATTATCTTAATAAAAAGGCCAATAAATAGATGGAAAGTTTTCAGCAGTTTATTTACGTAATAAATACATTCAACATTAATAATTAAATTGCACAGTCGATTTGCATTCAACAAAAGCACTATAAATAATACACATTCCTCAAAGAATTGGTGGGGTAAAAAAAAAAAAACAGAACAAATACGTGTGTATGTTCATACATTCGACATATTAACCCACACTATGCATGTACATACTCTATGTACATATAGTTTATCCCTACATCCATATTGTAACCTTTGTCACACAACTTCTCATCCAAATCTACAAAAAATTATCTAATGTCTCTGAAACTATACCTGTTGAGCAATGCACATATGCAGTCTCTATTTAGAACATCTCCCAAAATTGTGTGCTGCTTCCAGGCACATTTCTGGAACTGACCTGTCTAGGTCTTGGAGGAGGTAGAACGTAGTTTTGCTTCTATACAACACATAAGCTAAATTGTGAAAGTAGGGCCCTCAAAAAGTCACATATTATATTGTTACAGGCACCTTAGGCGTCCTGTGTCCTTGCAGTGATAAGTGTAGCACAATACTGGGGGTTATGAAGTCCTCTAGTTTTGCAGTTAGTGTAACATCTAATTGTCGGCAAAAGCTTTGGTTAAAGTTATAATATTACATAGTCCCATAGTTGTCTAGAAACTAAATTGTCAAGAGAGTTTTTGGCACCAGAAAGTCTTGTAGAATCCCACAAAGTCTGCAGTTGTCTTGAGATGTTTGCCAGATGATTTCACTGTAGTTCTGTAGGAGTTCTGTACTATCCGAAGATGGTTGCAGTAAGCAGATATATCTGCCATGCCATAGTCTTGGTATAAGATGAGTTGAAACAAACTATTAGCTCATTGATTCTATCTTGAGGTTACGGCATTGCAGTGGCCAGGAAAAAAACTGATGACATCACAGTCTGGCAATTGTCTTGATGCTTACCAAGGAAAGATAAGTCCTTCATATGTCATAAATTGGTTACAATTTGAAGGTCCTGTAAAGTGGAGTAGATATGGCATCACATACCACTAATACAATAAATTCCATAGCCACGGTGGAATCAAATTCCAGCGGTTGTGTTCAAATACAACTTTTTGTAGTAATCTTCTCATCCCGCACTGAATAGAGTCCTCCTCTCTAGGTCTAGTAGCTCCATGTACTCCCAGGTTGTTCGTCAGCTGTATAAGAAATATAGTAATGGTTTATTTTAGATAATTAGATCAATGCAGTTTAATACAGAATGGCAACATATGATGGCTTTGTTAAAAAAAATTGCTGCTATCGGCAAAACCTTCCCTTATCCCTTGCACTAGTTTTAAGAAATCGCCCTATTCTCTGCACAAGTGAAAGGAATACAATTTCTAGCACTGGCGGTTGCACTGGTGTATAGACTCACCTTCGCAGTCACTGCAGCAAATGCTGTCTGGCATTTCAGTACACTCAGGATCAGAGCATTTCCATTTCTGCTTTTCACACTGAGGAACCCCATCCTATGAAGATAAATATAACTTTAGATTTAGCTTGTACTTTTTCTTCATAATAAGTCTCATTTCCCTTTTTATCTGCTTTATAAATCCCGTTATTTCTCCTCTCCCACCATTGTTTGCCATTCCTGCCTACTTACCACACAAACACAGGTAACACATTTCACCACACCATATGTTGGCACTGTAGGATTCCATTTTTCATTGTTTGCGTACAGCTGACCCATAACTTTGCACTGTCCTGGTTGATCAGATTGCATTCTGTCTGCCAAATCCAAGGGGTTTTTCTCGTCAACTATGGGGAGAAACAATATATTAGTCTCATATATTAGAAATATTTAGAAAAATTTGCAAGAAATTTGACTACAATACACAACTTTCATCATTTTGTTTTTACCTGGGCATTTCTTGCAGCAGTCCATTGGATTGGCACGGATAGGGTTGGCACAAGTCAGACGAGGACAGGTTTCTCGCACACAGTGCAAGTCTTGTGAGGAACTCTATAATAAGTAGATTAGGTCAGTGATGTCGTGGTACAAACTGCTGCAAAAAACATAGAGAGTAGTACAAAATCTCACCTTGCATGAACAAGTTGCACATAATACCAGGCCAAAGGGTTCAACCACAGGATGCCAGCGTGTGCCAGCTGCTCTCCATAAGCCATTAAAATAACAACCTAAAAGAGAATTGATGAGTTATGAGATGGATTGGTGTGGCAGAAATTACATATGGTTGAGGGGAATTTGAAAGGAGAAAATTAATAGCAGAAAATCTTTACCTTCATTTTGAGGTTTTCCATTTTTTTTTACTTCTTTGTTTTCTTTTTTCTCTGTAAAAAGAACATGAAAAATTGTTGATGTGCCATAAATTAATAAGATGGGAAAACAAGTAGTAAAATAGGCATTGGGATAGCACATCAAAAAGTAGACTTCTCAATATTTGCTAAACAAAAAAAGAAAAAAAAAAAAAAAGTTTCCTTGAAGTCCCAAGTAGAGAATGGCAACACTAACAAACAGGATCTTTATTTAACCAAGAATCAGTTCAGCCTCTATAGGCTCTAGTGTACAAGCCAATTTTTACAATTGAGTTGGTGCCCTTCTTTATATCGGGTCTTAGGCTATGTTCACACAGTGTTTTTATGCAGATTTCATTTGTAAAACAGGTGTCGCCAAAATTACATCTGCTTTTTTATAACATTAATGTGCTCTATATAAGTCTATGGGAAAGTGGTTGTCCGTGCACACATGCAGACAAATTTTTGTAGCCGTTTAAATGTGACATGTCCCTTATTTATCCGGCTGCAAAAAATTTTCCACATTTTTTTAAATATTGTGCACAGACAACCACTTTCACATAGACTTACAAATGTGGACACGATTTTGCAGACGTATTTCTTATAAATGAAAAACGCCTGAAAAAACACAGTGTCATCACTAGCCTGAAAATGGATGTATAATTTAAATCCTTTTATTTCACACTGTATTATTATACAAAAATATGGTTGCTAAATATCCCAGTATCTAAGTAATGTCAGGGTTCACTTACCTTCACAGACTGGGCAGCACTGATCAGGCAACTGGATGGACTGGGTGCAGTTTACAGGTTGGCAAACAATAGGGTCACAGATAACTGTGCGCTTCTGCACAAAAGGAGATAGAAAACTGTGTTTGTAAGGTATGTCGGATCATAGGAAATAAGAATAGCAATAATGTCATGCAAGCCTTAATATAATAGTGTATAGTGGTAATGTAAGCATATACTGTAGCTATTCTTACAATGCTAAAGAAAGTTAGCTTGAGAAATGAGAAAACATAATAACTATGTGCACAAGCAAAGAAACACCCAGACCATAGACCCAGAGACAAAATAAATCTATTGCACATATTTTCTCTCCATTTGGGGTTGGTCCCATATATATTGAGACATGGTAAATATTCTGTAATTGCATTACAGCACATTTAATGTATGCCAGATGCCTGTGCTGACCTGAGTGATGGGGCTTTTACAGTTTAGGAGAGAGAAGCAAAGCTGTTACAGATCACATGGCTCATTACTAATAACTGTATGCAATGAAAAGAGGCACCAAGTTACCTTTCAAAAGAGACACAGAATCATATGTAGATTTACAAAAGGAACAGCAATAGCTTATAGTTGGTTATTTGTATTTACTATAGCTGTAAGCAAAATAACAATTCCTGACTACAGTGCTTCTCCAGTATTGCAGACATGCAATGGTTAACTTGGGTGGATAAAATATATAGTCACATGGACCTCACATCCAGATGTCTGCCCTGAAATCCCTACTGTGATTCACACCAGGTTTGCCCCATTTATCATGATGACTATTCTGTAATTTGGCAGGTTTACCTCAGGATACTGTCTTTTTTGATACACTCAATAACATAGTTGTGACATATGGCTTTTGAATACTGTTGGCTATGAATTGTAGCAGTGTATAAAAAGATGTATATCACAACTGGAGTATAAATACTAAATCTATGCTTTTATTCACAACAGGCTTCCTTATACCATACCAATTCAGATACACAGTGCTGGACAATCCTTACCTGACAGCTGCATACAGAGCACTTTTTGTCATAGTCAGGGGCCCAACGACTTCCATGGGCCCTCAATTTTCCTTCAAAATGGCAGGATCTTGGATCTTTCTGGAGATCTTCAGGGTGGCGAACATTCACCTTTTCAGTTAACTCACGTTCTATATCTTCAGGAGACTGTGTTGCACCTCCTGATTCACAACTGTTCGCAATATGTACCTGTCATAATAAAAATAAAGGAGGGAGCATGAAGTACTAAATAAAGTCCAATGCTTTATTCACAAGTTTACATTAGAAACATTTCTGTTTTCCTGTGTCAGATAATGCAGCTCATTGACATTTACAAGACATGACTTAATATGTTGCCATTTGTAAAACAGGGAGCTAGTATATCAAGTGAAAACACTATATTATCCGAAAGTGTTACTCACCCGACCCCGAATCTCTCCTCGTGGGTTTAGTTTTGTGCTCACTTGAATGAAGGCTGTTCCATCGTTTAGGTGTCTAAAGAGCTGTAGATCAAGGTCCTTCACGCTGCCCTGAGCCTATAAGAAGTAAGCATTGTTATGTTTTCTGTAATCCAATAAATCAAACACTTACGAGTTAGGAATTCCCCAACATTTATTCTTGCTATGAGTTTCAACTCAACATCTTGCATTTCAAGATGTTAAATAAAGTTTCATTTGACAATTATGATAAAAAAAACTGCACAGAGAAATGTTATACCAAAACAACCGAATTAATCTTACCTCTGAACCATAGAAGCCTTTCAAAAGTCTCTTGTGTCCATGGGAGCTCTCACTGACCTCGCCCAGTTCAGCAAAGCCATGTAAGTGAGCATTTAGTGCTGCATCCTCCACACGTCCCAGGCCAGTGACTACAATCTGATAGTGCAAGTGACAATGCTCATCCAGAGATACCCATGCATGCCCGGCTGATCCTGTCTTGAGGGGTGGTGACACAAATTGTCCAGCCAAAGGTATTGGAAGTTCTGCATAAGGAAGAAAAAAAAAGATACAATAAACTCCAAGCACATAGATATTTCAAAACAATGACAGATAGTATGATTCTCATAAACAGTCATGCAAAGGGTTACATGAGAGAGACAGAATTCTTGTCATGGCCCACCTACCTCCCCATGTGAAGGACAAAGAATATGAGATTTGTGTAAAAAGGAAGGCTTGAAAAAGGAGGGAAAATGATGACCGTGTTAGGGAAGGGGTTAGGTAGAGAATGACTAGGAAGGAAAGATCACCAGATGGATAGCTAAGTTTACTTTAAGAAACGTTGTATAGTTTTTCAATCAAAAAAGTTGAGACACAATTGTGAAGGTAGGAAATGAAACTGAACCTGAGTGTAAAGTTCTTCAGGACCAGGATCACAGACACATGTGGCACAATACAATAAAGGAAAACACTTAAAACTTCATATAACTTGTAAGTGACTTCTTTATATATACCGATCTGGAAACTCACCTTCATGTCTGGCCCACAATCCACTGTACGTCAAAGGTGTAATCTGCCCCCTAAGTTCGCCTTCTGGGAAATCCTTTGTGGCTACATTTAAGAAAAGCTCGCTCTGGAGCAGCATATGCAGATCTCTGGCATTGGCACCTGTCCAGAATCCCCAAGCCTGTTTTGTAGAAGATACAAACATTATACATACTGGTATGCATCAACTGTGGTCTCAAGATCTGTAATTTCCACAGAAATGTATGCCTAATCTGTTTCATTTATTACCTATGAAACTGGCCTGAGTTTATATGAATTAGAGAAATCAAATAGTGAGCCCCACCTTAGACAGGAACTTAGGAGGGATAGCTGCCAATATATGGTATTACACAACAGCCATTAAAGCAGGTGTCTCAAACTCCCAGCCCGGAACGAAATTTTGCGGCCGAAATGCTGACGTCCTGCACGGCGCATGTGATGACGTCACCTAACGCGCACATCACCGCAAAGAAGGCTCGTTTTAGGCTGCAGCAGGGAGATGTAAGTACTGTAGCTGTGAAACTTAACTTGCCTAATTACTTGCCTAATAAGGGAGGACCTGCTTATCACCAGGGGCTAACTTATCTTCTTAGGGGGCATAATTTTTTAAATAGGAGCCCTACCTCCCGAGGGTAATATCTATGTGGGTGCCTGTTCACCTATTGGGAACCCCTACCTGATCATCAGGTAGGGCTCCCCAGTAGGTAGACAGGCCCCCAGATAGATATGATGCCCATCAGTGATGGGGATCACATCTTTCTGGGGCCTCTATACCTACTTGGGAGCCCTACCAGATGGGGGTCATATCTAAATGGAGGCCTATCTACCTACTGGGGAGCCATGGGGGCCTGTGTACCTATTGGGAGCCCTACCTGATGGGGGTCATATCTATATGGGGGCCTGTGTACCTTCTCGGGAGCCCTACCACATGGGGGTCATATCTATTTGGGGGCCTGTCTGGGGGCATAATGAGGGCATTATATGTGAGGAGCGCATGATGGGGGCATTATATGTGAGGGGCGCAAGATCTGGGCATTATATGTGAGGGGCGCATGATGGGGGCATTATATGTGAGGTGTGCATGATGGGGTCATTATATGTGAGGGGCGCATGCAGTCCAGCCTCACCCAGCCTCTATCTCCAGTGGCTCGCAGATAATTTGAGACCCCTCCCTGCATTAAAGTCTTGTGGATCGGCTCCCAAAGAGAGTCCCTTAGTAGGCTATATGGCCAGTGGTTGTACTTGGCAGACAACCCATTTACAGTAATTGTCACACCTTATGATCTATCAGATCGCTGAAGTTCCCAGTAAACCACTCTTTTTTTATTGTATTAAACTATACACCATCTGCTCTTTGCTTATACCTTTCCATCATGGTAGTCCTTCGTCAGATCATGCAGAATGTTTCTCTTAACTTTTCTTCTAGGCTTAGTCTCTAAGGTCACTGCTGTCACTACACTCATAATGCCAGCAACTTGAAGCTGTAAACAGACAAAATGAGAATTACTTCAAATTGTTACCCAGAGACAGTGGCAAAAAACATCAATTCTGTGAAAAATGTAATTTAATATAATTAAAAAGAAAAGCAGAGGCGTTCCATGTGGAGTATCGCTAGTATCCAATCAAGAGGGGTGAGGTTAGGCAACCGCTTACCAATACAGGTTGTGTACCCGCATACACAACTATGGAGAGCATTTGTATGGAAAGCACATTCCTGTCTGCAGCCTTTCTCATTGTAACGTATACCAAATAGTAGACCAGGACTTCAGAATGGTTTAGGAACTGTTCGTCACTGACCATGAAAATTATAGCGGGACACAGGATCGTCTGAATGAACACTTTAATAACCACAATGCAATGCGTTTTGCTGCGCATGCGCATTGAAACGCATAGGATTTTGTTCATTAAAGCATTCATTTGGACGATCCTGTGCTATATCCCTGCTATTTTTTTTCTTATGATGAACAGCTCCTAAACCATACCAGTCCTAGTCCCCTCTTTGGTATACATTTAATATAATTGACCATTAATCCTCAGATACACATCTACATAACATACCTGATACTCCAGTGTTCCATTTTCATGTAGCGTAACAGTTGCTGATCCCACTGATCCTGTCTTTGTAGGGTTCAAAGCATCCCCTCCTGACAACACACTCTGTAGCGCTATGGTAGAAGATAACATGCGTTAGTGTCTAAAGGTAACACTTAGCAACAAGGTCAATATGAGAATAAATACATAAATAAGACAGATGACGTCCTAATTTTAAATCATCAAACCGTTTTACAAAGGTACTAAACTTACTGTCACATGACTTTCTGACGGTGATAGGGCCGGATATACGTTGTCCGTGTCTTCCCTCTGTCTGTACTGCAATCTTCAGATGACCCTGAGCAAGCCATTGCATTTCACGGCTGGAGAGATCAGGTAAAACCTCTGCAAAGTCTGGCTCCTAGAATTGGAAATGCAAACATTGAGCAAAGTAAGAACAAAGAGGGAGATTGATCAAGACTTGTGCTGAGGAAAAGTGGACCAGTTGTCCATAGCAACCAATCAGATCGCTTCTTTCATTTTTGAAAAAGCCTCTGAAAATATAAAAGAAGCGATCTGGTTGGTTGCTGTGGACAACTGGTCAACTTTTGCTCAGCACTGGTCTTGATGAATCTACCCCAAAGATTTTATAAATCATACAAACCAAGTCTGAAACCTTTATTTGTATTTTGTAAAATTTGTGTTATATATGTATGCGTGTGTTTTACAGATGTATACATATTGGGGGAGATTTATCAAAACCTGCCCTGAGGAAAAGTTGCTGAGTTGCCTATATTAACCAATCAGATGGCTTCTTTCATTATTTACAGGCCTCTTTAAAAATGAAAGAAGCGATCTGATTGGTTGCTATGGGCAACTCAGAAACTTTTCCTCTGTACAGGTTTTGATAAATCTCCCCCAATATTATGTACACCATAACTTACAAAACCTGTGTATGACTTACCTGTGCTGTAATATTAGCATAGAGCTCTCGTATAACATGATTTTGATGAATAACTTGCACAGTTATTGGAATCCTTTCTGAAATGGAAAAGAAAAATCATGACTGTAACAACATACACACTAACCTTATCCTATTTATTGCTTGATCACATTTAGTTTTCAGTTCTATGATATAATATCAATCCACTCCAATATATATATATATATATATATATATATATATATATATATATATATATATTGATATAATATCAATCTACTCCAATATCAAAACGTCATCTTTTAGAAGCATCAGCATCCTATTAAGCCCCTACTACAGCAGGTACATTGTGCTGGCTTCCATAGATACCTTAATAAATAACATTTAAACAATTTTTACACTTCCAGTGCATAAATGCTGCATTCTCACCTTTTTCTCCTCCTTGCATTCCCCTGAGCATAAGGATAAAGTGCAGATTGTCATCCACATCACTTAGTGTCAGCATAGCAAGACCTCTCTGTATTGCCTCCTCTGTGGAGTCCGGTGTTAGAAGGGCACTAAAAGACTCTGTTAAGAGTAAATTACATTAATTTACATATTATCAACTACTTCTATCCCAGAACATTTATAGTCTATACTAATATTTCCAATTTTTTTTAATCTGTATTTTTATTTATTTTACATGAATATGCATAATGTCTAAATACCTGAAAACAGAGCTTTGTGACGAACAATCTTGCCGGAAATTTCAGATTCAGAAAGTGTTGTAACCAAGGAAACAAGAATGTGCCCCAAACGCAGAAGATGTAATGATGAGCGAGGGACAGACCTCCATATACCACAGATCTGGTTAAAACAATATGTAGTTAATGAGAATGAAGCAAGGTAAAGTAAAAAGGAAATAAAACAAAGAATATGTCATTTACTTACTGTGTCACTTTGCGGGTAGCCTACTCTGTGTACTGGATGCTCAAATAACACATTACCATCAGAATCCGAGAAACGGACACGGGAAAGGCTATCCATCCTACAGAAAGAAAATAGAGGACACCCAGTGTGAAAACAAAATAAGGAAATTCCCTTTCTATGTTTATGTTTAGAAATATTTGAATAATACCACCACTTGATAATGTGGAATAAGATGACACGACTGCAACCAATGAAAATCCTCCTGTGCTGTCACTAGAAATAGACAGCCTGGGTGCTAAGAGGCACTACTACCACATTCTTTTCGGCAGGGTTGTCAGGCAGCATATCCCTAGCAACCAATCTCACATTTTGCAGGTATTATTAAACCTTGGCTTAGTCAGTAGTCAAATTTGTCTCAAACTTTCAGACTTTTTCTGCCATTTGAAATGTTTTTTTTTTGTTTTTTTAGACAGTTTTTCCAGATTTTTTTTCATCATCATATTTTGTACTACAACAAATGCTAATATGCAAAAATGTGCCAATTGTTTTGGCTGTAAATGACCCATTCAACCCATATACCACAGTAAAATTTGCTAATTTCTTACATGTTGATCTTGCTGTCTTGTGTTGCAGATTTTCCATTTTGCAAGACAAAGAGCATTTAAAAAGAAAAAGAACTCTACTGATCTCTGCTGGCGTTCCCATCGCATCACTTTCCTGGATCCTGGGTGGTCTCTGTATAGTCAATCTTCAGCAATGATGCATCATCACATACAACCACTGTGATTGGCTGTGGCAGTAATATGTTGATAAGTCATCACTGTAGTGTACAGAGGCCAGCAGGGGCCAAAGAAGCATTGCCATGAAAGCACAGGGGGAAGTAAGTATAGTTTTTTTTTATTTTAAACTTTAAATAATTATAATTTTATTTTATATTTTACCTTCCAAAAATCTGCAGTGATTGGCCAAGATATACTATTGCATATGTCTTACAATTCTTGCACATTGCAAATTTATTGCACATTTATTTTGCGTTTTAGACACTTTTTACAGCTGCAAATAAAAGTGATCTAATGCATGTGTATTTGAATAAAAGAATACAAAAGATGATTATACCAGTACGTACCCTTTGTAGGTGATGGAGAATAGTAAATTGGAGCGCTGTAAGTTAAATTTAGCCTTAGCAACACCACTGTTAACTGGAGGCCACACCAGACTGGAAGCAGTCAAAAATGCCACATACTCTGTCAAAGTAAACACAAGCATGAATACAACACAACCTGTAAAAGCGTAGTAC
The DNA here is from genome assembly GCF_029499605.1 of Hyla sarda. Classification (NCBI taxonomy): domain Eukaryota; kingdom Metazoa; phylum Chordata; class Amphibia; order Anura; family Hylidae; genus Hyla; species Hyla sarda. The sequence goes on from NC_079191.1 coordinate 180,152,531, forward strand.
AACTGAAAAAATAGCAGTGCATTATATCATTGGATAACTTAAGAAGATTGAGGACATTTTAGTGTAAAATTCTAATTTGCCAAAATTATATTATTAAGAAATAAAAAGTAAAGCAACTTATAAAGAAAAAAGAACACTAATATATAACATAAAAACTTCAGTATCAGAATTGTTTGCTTAAAAAAGCACCAAAAGAGTTAATATATGGGATCCGAGCTCTGTTCACAAACCATTGTGCACATTTGGCTCTTGTCCCTAGGCCACACTCCATTTCTTAATAAGCTAAAGCTGTATTAAGTATGTATTCAGTTTAATCCATGAACTTGCATTTTTTTCCTCAACATCTTTGCCGGTTTTACCTGTGCGGCTGTCTTCCACACCGACATCATCCGAGCTTAGGTAGGAGCGATCATTATAAAGATCATCATCTTTTTCTTGGAAATACTCAAAGTCCTCAAATATAAATTCAGATTTTTTTTTCAGAGAAGGAGGGGGAGGAAGAGCTGAATAAAAAACAGGAAAATAAAGTTAACACTGAAAAAAAAGGGTTACACAAGTTGGCAAGAAAAAGACAGTACATAGTTCAAGAGAGAGGCATAGAGCAAAATGGAATGTAGGAAATTATAACAGAATGATGGAGCTAAAAGTACAGAGCAAATAAAGAGAATGTCAAAACTTTACAAATCTTACTTTTTGGGCACACCCGACAGCACTGTCCAGGGATTTCAATGGGATTAGCACAGGTAGGTGAAGGGCAGTGACTCTTAATGCTCTTACAGCTGATCTTCCCAGATTCTTTTCCCCAACGATTTCGTTGCTATAAAACAAATAAACTTTTTTCTTAATTTTTCATTTTTTGTATAATTAAGGTTCGTCCATGCCCTGCCTCGCTCTGTTGTATTGCTTCTGGCATGTTAATACTTTCAGTTTAAGCAGTAAACCCACAATGGCATAGGCTCAGATAGTAACTCCTTAGGGGATACCTTAGGGGAACTACTATGTAGAGAGAACACCATGGGATGGATGGATGTGACGTCATCCATCATGGAACCATGGAATACAAAGCACAGCAGAACACAGCTTTGGAGGGTGCATCTGAAGAATGAGCCAATTAAATGTTTTCTCTTCTAGCTATTCTAAGATTAAAGGTAAAAGAATAAAAGTCTCTGAAAACCCCTTCAAGTATAGAGTGAGACTAAAGGGGTGTCACATGAAAGAGAAGTGATGTGGAGTTGTCCTCTTGCCCAGCAGCAGGTCTTTGTTGAAGACCTTCCAGTATGCCATCTTTAACCAGGAGATAATAAGTTTATAATGACTGACTACATCTTCCTATTACCACTCACTAATTGCCATCACCTAAGCCTTTCAATATAGAATACAAAGCCTTCCTCCGCACACATTACTCATGCTCCTACCGTCCTCCTAATTCATTATGCATCTAGTAATTAACAATCAATGGCCATACCTTACTACGTTCTGAATAGCCCCAAACTACAAGTACCTGTGGCTACACGCTTATGTACATACAGGCATATAAATTCTGTCTGTCACCTGTACTGATGAATTCAACCAAGGAGTTATTAGATTTTTACGTTTTCCCCCACTGTCACCTTGCAGAATATGTCACCACCAGAACCGTTCCTTACCACTTCACACCGGCATACAACACAGTGAGCTACTCCAAATGGTTTTCCCAGGTCTGGATGCCATGTATCTTCCAGGGAGTACATTTTATCTCCAAGATAACAACCTAAAAGAATAAAATACATATATAAGGAAATACAGTAATGGTTCACAGTGTTGCATCATTTTGAACAGAAACTAAAATGTTGAAGTGATGGTTATTATTCCACACAATGCATTGAAGACCATAAACAGTCCCATAGAATAAGTGGCTTGTCTCCTTTCCCTTCTGGAATATATTACAGTGAGGTTGGCTGCTCTGTGTGCACTGATTCCTGGCAGAGATTGCGGGTGTGTGAAAAGAATATGCCAAAGCCTAGTGCTGCCTCTGAGGGTCTATAACCAAACAAAAAACAAAAACAAGTCACTGTGTAAGTCAGTGTTTCCTGACCAGAGCGCCTACAGCTGTTGCAAAACTTCAACTCATGGCATGCTGTCTGGGCATGATGGCAGGTGTAGTTTTGCAACAGCTGGAGGCACACAAGTCTGGAAACCCTGGGGTAACTTTATGCACAACCTGCCAGAGAACATGAATGCCCAAAACACAAAGCATATAACACAGTGTTCTAGAAAGATCCAATAAATCTAAAAAAAATGCCACCCAAAACTGCAAAACTATTTTCTAGAACATGGAACTTGTAGTTTAACAATATCTAGAGTCATAGATGCTCAAAATGGAACAGGATCATGCGAAAGGTGGAGAACATCCAATACCACCTGCAGTTTATGATATTTGTACAATTCTGTGAATCAGGCATTGCCTGTAGTTATGTTGTGTTACAAAATCGTGAGGAATTTGATGGGGAAAATGTGACACAAAGTGCAGAACCCCCGAATAACCGACTGGGACATGACTGAATGAAGCTCTGGCAGCTAAAGAGCTCTGTGTAATGGGGCTGAGTTACATAAATATTTCCTCATAGCAACTAAAAAGTAATGTTCTTCCTATGGGAGTCATTACTGTGACACAACATTCCGTGAGTCTCCTCAGTGCATTTGCTGCAGTATATGATATTCATATTAATAGTTATAATAATTCGAATAATTTAGAATAATTTCTGCTACATCCCCTGTCCTTCACAGGCTACAGCTCAGAGGCCACATTTGCCTCAGAACTCGTTAAGTTTACCTGCAGTCCTATGTAAAACCACATCTAACAAATTGTTATATTTGTAGGAGTTCTGTGGATGACAAACTCAGCTCTGCTGCATGTGTAAGCCAGTAGGCTGTTTCTCTTTTGTACAATACAACATAGAGGACTGTTAATATGTCAGCGCCCTAACATCACCTGCTGCACCTTACACATACACACACATAGTAACCCAACTTAACACAGACTTGTAGTGCCACTCACCGATCTGTGACTTGGATGGCAGATGATCCTGCTCAGGTTTAATGGGCAGAAAAAGCTTACGTCGTGAAGCATCAGCACATAGTATCCATAGAGTGAGCAGCAGCAGGAGATGGGCATAGGATACCTGCATTATACCCTGCTGCAATCAGCGTCGTAGCCCCTTGAATGAGTCCAGTACCCTGTACCCTTCCAGTTCTGTGCTCCAGTTACCAATGTGTGGGACACCTCTTCTCCTTGTCACTTTTTTCCAGCTCTGTTAGTGTCACTCTCCCTTGCACAGGTCACTCTTTAGAGGGCACAGTTCAGTCCAGTTGCCGAGGTACCTTCTGATAGCTGAGAGGGTCAAGAGCTGGATTTATAGGGAAGGGCACTGTTAGGAAACAAAGCCCCCCCAGCTGCCCGGCCCCCTTTGCAATCTTACAGAAGTATATTGCACTCACTCTGAGAGTTGATGAGATGCTCAGCAGGGTCTCAGCCTGAGGAAAGTGTCTGTTAACAACATTGAATAGCCCAGCGGGGACTCTAGGCTCCCCCCCAAGCTGACACACTCAGACACAGCATCCTGACTCAGCCTGGACCCACCCAGGAGAGAGGGAAGAGGATGAGCACAGAGGGGAGAGAGGGATGCACACAGACAGAGAGAGGAAGTACAGACACAGGGGAGACCACAAGTATGGGGAGACACATGGAATGGGGAAATAGTCAGCAAACAGAATGACAAGAATACTATGGGATACTCGAGAGACTTGCATATATTGTATGCACTTGAATAGTAACAGTTATTGATTTATAAAATGTATATAGCACCAACATATTCCAAAGCTATGTATATCCCTCACGGCTGTCTCTGTGTTTAGTACAGGAATAACCTTTAATACACATTAAATGAACTTTGGTGAAAATAGTTGATTTAACCATTACGAACATTTATTACATGAAATTTTGGCAAACAAAAGTTTTAGTTGACTGATGATAGACTGTCTTTGTCATGAGTTGTATGTGTTGGAAATTTTCATCTGATAGTTGGACATAAAATCTTCCACGCAAAATAATCAGCTACCCCTATGCCTGGTGGCACTTATCATGCATAGCCAATCTTAACAACAATAATGGCCAATGTAGAATAAAATGTATATGACTACATTGGCTAAACAATCATTCAGCAGACAATTAACCTACATATATCTTCTATGTGTGGCCATCTTTCTGGTCATAGAGAGAACTATGAGAGCACAATGAAAAGAGTATGTGTACATGTGCTATATAGTTAGTAGGGGATTCTTTGCCATATCTTCCTCTGGTAGGAACAGTGTTAAGATGCCCATAGACCCTCGGCTGATATCTATCTCATCCTAACATACACACAAATGATCAGCTTGGTCGAACGTTCATGTGTTGTAAATGGGCTACTAGACAGCTATGGCGGTTGCATATCTTCCCAAAAACAAATGGATCAGACAGTTGAAATCTAACTGTCTCCACAGACATATGGCAGTCGGCTGATCCTGCTGAAAACAGGGGACTCAACTGACTTTACCCTACGACAAATGAAACTTGGTTACATTATCATGTTGCACCAGTGTGACCCCAAACATTTATGATGCTAACTAAAGAGATGACGGCATTTTGAAGACATTACTTCCTCCTTCATTTTAGACAACAATAAGTGAATGATAGTTGTATGTAAAATAAAACAGCATCAGACACATATTCCAATATGTCTCATACTATTTTCATAACTCCTGCAAAGATTTGGTCAAGCCATTGGGAAACTTTGGAAAGATTCCTGATGTCTACCAGTTAATGTATGATGTAGATAATCCCTAATAATGCCATACAAAAGAAACCACCAGATTATGTGGGGGCTGACAGGAAAGGTGCACTATTTGTACCAGGGGGATCAATGATTGAGACAGGGAAATTATATATAAAGAGATTAGAGGTTTTTGAAGAATGGCTATTGTGCCCGCTTTCTTAATACTAGCCTCATCAGCATTGCTAAACACGTATGATCTGTTTGGAGACAAATCATTGGACCCCCTTTCTTAGTCTACTTTCACACTATGTGAAAGGCTCCGTTACAAACGGACGTTAAGGGCTCTTTTTCCCCCCTTTGACCGCCATTAATGTCCGTTTTTGTAACGGAGCCTAACGGGAGGCATAACGGGGGCAGAGGACCCCATTCACTTGAATGGGATTCTCTGACATCCGTTATTACTGCCTGTATTCTGCCAGAAGATAGCGGGAGAAATAGACGTTGCAAGCAAAATTTTTCTCCCGCTATCTTCCAACGGCCGTCACCCTGCCAGGCACAAATGGCAGTGTAAAAGGAGCCTTAGAATGAGGGTTTCTGGTTATCTACGTAGTCTATAATAGAAATGAAAACAGCTAAACAAACTGACTTAACTGTGTCTAACAGCGTAAAGGACATTGCACCTATGTTCTTGAGATTGTTGGGGTTCTAGAGGTAAGATCTCCACCAGTTAGACCCTGATGACATATCACATATAAAGCCAAGATCCTCATTTAAGACCCATATACATTGTTAAGCCTTGGCACTTTAATTATCACTGGAAGACTAGCAATATACAGTATAGTTCTGTGCTAAGACTCAACACACAAAATTCCCACAGATCTTCTGCCATATCTTCTGAACTGGTTTTTGCATTTCTTGTCTACTTTCATATATTTTATTGTTTTCTACAAGTTATTACTATCAGCTTAACATATACATTATCTCTTTTAACTAGAAGCAGTAAAACATTATGAAACTGCATAACATCCAGATAGGCTGATAATTTATTTGGTAGCATGAGAACGTGATTTATATATAGTGACAAACATATGGAAGTGTTTGGATGAGAGATTAGTGCTGTGGTGGTGGCAGACTTGTCTGGAAGTAACTTGTTATAGAGAAGTATTAGAATTGCTGCTGCTACTTCCAGGTAGAAAAGAAACTGTTTCCATGTGAATGACTTTTATCTGTGTTACATGAAATACATTTAATGAGGCCAAGTTCAGATGATAGCTGGTAAAATCTACAATGGGAGCTGATCTGTGGCTTTGTGGAATCTATGGGAATAACAATCATGTTGTGGATTATAAATGGTGGATTTTTCTGGAGCATGAAAATTCCCATTCACATGCATTCTGTCCAGATTTCGGAATGTAATTTACCCGATAAACTGGGCAAAATCCAAAAATGTGCACATAGACTAATTGTTTTTATTGGCCAATCTTTGCCATGAGTTAAATCAGTTGTCTAGAACAGACATACATGCTACAATATCTTTTCACCTTTTTACATAACTATTTTTGAGAGCTTGGATGCTTGTTGAAATGCACTCAGAAAAATGACTCCTAAAATCATGGAGTATAAAAAGAGCTAGAATTGTACTTAAAGGAGGCTTCCATCTAAGGCTGGGTTCACATATGTCCGGCATCCGGCCTCGATGCAATTGATGCCACAACTGATGTCAACTTGTCGTCAGTTGTGTGGCATCCAACGTCCATTTTTTTGGGGCAAAGGACAGAGGAACGCAGCAAGCGGCATTCCCCTGTCCCGTGCCCTCTGGTGTGTCCAACCATCAGGCATCAAAATTAAGATGCTGGATAATTGTGAACTGTCCCATTCAAATGAATGGGATAAGTTCTAGCATCAGTTTCCCTCTGCACACCGGAGGGAAACTGTGCAGGACACCGGACATATGTGAACCCAACCCATATGTGAACCCAGCCATTTCCTGGATAACCTCAGAATCTGCCATTACTATCTGATAGATGGAAGTTTCATCTCACCACGTGAACCTCATCTCTTGGGTAAACAGTGATTCCATGTCCCATTAGAATGTTCAAAAAATTGAATGGAGACAGCCATGCACATTTGAAGGCCAATTCTTTATACAAGCTTGACCTAGATGTGGCTATTGTATAATGGTATATTGGTCTCCCACCTGTCTGACAGTTATGACATGAACCATGCATATGTAATAAATGTCTAAGATGTGAATAGTCCTCTAAAAGTTCTTTGATGATGATAAGACGTTCGATTTTTTTGTAAGGATTCATTGCTTTTTATGTTGTTTGAATATGTTTGAAATCCTCAAGTGGAGACTGTATTTTGGTAGCAAAAGATAGGAACCAACTTGTACTCTTCATTTGTATGTTACAGAACCTAAGTGCTCTGTACAGAGTATACTTCTTGTAACTCACTGATGTCTCTGTATGTTTCCAATTACAGAATCTAAAATGTAAATCCATTAAAATAGGGATCTTCAAATTCCTCATGTTACAATGGAATCACACTCGCTTTGGGAACTATTACTTTGACTGTAGCTTCTAATCTTATGAGGAATATATACATACAAATATCTGTACTTTTATTATATGGTAAGAATGTTAATTTATACTTCCAATAGCAGATTTCTTTCATATGAACACTCTGAATCTTTATAAAATGAATTTGTAATTGTAGACAAACTCCTATATATGAGATTTAGCAAACCAATTTATTTATAGAGCGCCAATAGATTCTGCAGCACCCTCAATGGAACACATTATTAGTTTACAAAAACTGCCACTTTTTATATCTATTTTATTGGAGTATTTTTATTTTCATTTTACACTATATGAGCCCAGTCTTAGGGTCTATTCACCCGGCAGAATTTCCGCTTGCGGGATTCCACCTCACATTAAAACCCGTAGACTTCTAAGGGATTCTGCACTCCCATTCCCCCTTCTGAATTTCCACTTGCGGAAATTCAGAAGTGTGAATGGGAGTGCAGAATCCCATAGGAGTCTATTGGCTTTAATTTGAGGCGGAATTCCGCAAGTGGAAATTCTGCCGTGTGAATAGACTCTTAGAGAACTGATGTTTATCCAGTTGCCTGTTGATCAAGGTGCCTATAAACTTCCCTGTAATTTTCCCAAAGAAAAAGCACCCTGAAATGTGTTGTATAATGCAACACTATAATAGATTGGAGAAAAATATCAATTTATTTATCCCAGTTTATGTGCATAAAAACGTTGATTAATATGATGTTTCAGAGTCACATGGCATGCAATGCATATCTCAATATATTTCACCACCGTTTTTCTAATAAGCCAGGTGAGACTAAGAGAGTGTTCACATCTTCTTCAGGTTTTTAAATTGTAATTATTGAATACAAAGCCAGGAACAGATCATATATTGAGGACATGTATACAGGAAAGACTAAAGCTTCTTTTCTAATCCATTCCTGACTTTGTATTCAACCATTGCAATTAAAAACCTGAATGTGTGAACGCACCCTTATAGCTCTAGAAGAATCAAATAATGCCTTAAGCAGCCATTGGGGGATATGTGGATTGCTGATTGATTGCTGATTATCACTCTGATTATCACACAATAACACAAGTTTAACCACCAACCACTGTTACTTAGCACAATGACACTTACTTTCACATACATCTGAACACTCATCTAAAACACATTGAGCAATACACACCCCATCATACACTCATCTGATAGAAGAAATAGCACTAATCACACTGTCAGTGATGTACACCTCAACACAATAAGTCCATTATCACACATTAACATAGCAATGGCCGCATTGAAACCAAACTCTTTGTAGTGTCTACTGAGGAACATAGATTTCTTGCTCCTTATCTCCTCTGTTTCTTCTTACTTTTAGAGTTCTTCTGTTCTGTATTGTGCTATCTGTATAGTTCTATATCTGATAAAAGCTATACCGCTAACATAACCTAAGCTTTGAGGTGTAGCAATGAATCCGATCTTCTTGGGATCATGTGAAACATGTTTGCCTTGGCCAGTGATTCTACATATAGAGACTGACATGGGTTGGCTGTAGTTATCATTCATTGGGCCTGACCAATAATGTTCCTGTTGCATTGGGCTCAAAAGTGCTGCAATTCTGGGCAGCTTGCCAGCACAGATGGAGGTGTAAGATTTTGGAATTCATCCAAATGTCTAGGCTATACATTTGGCCTATAAATTACAAGATTATCCTGGATGTGCACTGTGAATGCAGTGTGAATAGAACCTAAGTAGCGAAGAACATGTGCTAATAAAACAGAACGCTGTGACCAATCATCAATGGTGTGCAACACATAAAGAGGTTATCTAAGATTAGAAAAATAAAATTGGTTTCTTCCAAAAACAGCGCCATACCTGTCCTCAGGTTGTGTGTTTGGTCTTAAAACATGGCACCATTCACTTTAATAAAACGAAGCAGTAATACCATACACAAGCTGAGGACAAAAAACTGGCACTGTTTCTGGGAGGAAGCAGATATACTTTTCTAATCCTGCATAATCTCTTACTGCTTCACCCCCCCCCCAAAAGAAAAATGGTACGAAGCTGTTTAATGTGAAAAGATGATTGTGGAACAGTATATTTTCTCATCTTATGGTGTTGTTTTAATGTAAAAGGGTTATTAACAACTGATTGGATAATCGATAGAATGTAGCCTTTCCATACCTGTAATAAATAGATGGTGACCATTGTGGACAGCCAATATATAAGATATGAGCCCAATTTTTTTCCTTAGAAGACATACCATAAAAGTTTGATTGGTGGTTTGACCTTTAGGACACACTGATGGCAAGAAGACGGTACAAAGCCCCCTTTCTGGCAACAGACACATCTCAACAGATCTCATCTTCATGATCATTTTTCAATAAAGTGAATGGGTCATTCAGAAACAGCTTACTTGGCAGTTACCGGATCTCTACTTGACTATAATGGTACCCACTTGGACCAGACTTTTATTGCATCTAGTTTACTTACTATAAATGTACTTGGTTTTTCATCTAAAGTTATTTAAGAACAATAATCATTACATCAATACTATGTTCATTACATGAAGATATTAAATCAAATGTTATTGTTGCTTCGTATGGTTGCTTACAAATAGTAGATTAAGCTACACATGTAAACTCTTTGCCTATGCTACTACATGTCTGTGTGTATTGCTTCCACTCGGTTAGATTGGTCAGAATCACTACACTTTGTGCTTGTTTATTACCTTAAGGCTTTGTTAGCAGAGAATCTTTGTCTCTTCGTCAGGAAGTGATCCCACTACACACCTAAACTTCGATCCCATTAGAGCCTCAATCATTATGGCCCTTACTGTGACGTATAATCCTCTATAAATATACATACACAACTGAACAATGCCATTTCCTATTTATGTTATATACATGTTTACACTTTCCCGCTATACAAGCATCCAGTTAAAAGTGAATTTCAATGTAAATGTTGTGCTTAACAGCCAATTGAACTTCAATGACAATGGAGAGTTAGAGTCTTTTGATGGCCAATAGCCTGATCTACATGCCATTGTCCTATTCAATAGAAAAGCTTAAAATCAAATTTGCACATCATTTTAATATCCTTCATCTCCCTCAGATTAATTCCTCAGATAAGTGTATTTCAGCCACATTTCTGCCACAGGGACAAATTATGGGTGTAATGTCCCAGTCCAACATTATCAAATCTGAAGACTAGCCGGGATGTTGTGGGCATAATGCAGATGTAGAAATGTGGCCATATTATGCTTGTATGAAACTGGCCCTACAGGAATGTATGTAAAATGATACTTTCATTCATCCTGAAATTATTATTTTTAAATCATAATATACTTTACAGTCTATAAAGGTTTACACAGGACCAGCTTCTTAAGGATTGTAAAGGAAGGAATTTTAAGGAAAGACTAGTGCATCTTCCTATGCATTCGTTGTTTTGATTAAAAACCAAAAAAAAACTATAAAACTGCCCATTTGTCACTCTTTTCTATAACTTTCCTTTATATGCTTTTACCCTTTACGGTCTGGCCCTAAAACAGACCTAAAAACTGCTTGTGTGGATCGAATTTTCTTGTATGAACATGGCCATTGCACTAAAGCTAGCTATAGGCTTTATCTTACCTTATCTGACATAGCTTGGGCTTGTGTAGTGGAAAAAAAAAATTCTTACAATTAAAGAGGATTATAATAAATCACAAGCGAGGAGTATGATACAAAATCTACAAGCAGCGAATAACAATTCTTGAATTACTAACTGATGCGTGGTGCTTATGACCAAGAGTGCTCACAACCAACAACATTGGGGGACATTTATCAATGTTTGCTTATGTATTCATTTTTTTTAGATATTTTTTTCTTATGTGCGACTTATTTATCAACTGGTTTCAGCCTGTTGATAAATTTCTTTCCCATAAGCATTTTTTTTTTTTTTTTTTTGGTAGTGGCTTTTTCTGTTCCATGTCTGAGCTGGAGTAAATTTAGTAAGTTTTTTCATGCCATGCTACTTTTTTTTGCGACTTTCGCACTTGATAAATCTCTGACCACTGCAAATTTTTGCGACAATTTTAACCAAACAAAAATCTACCAAATGCTTTGCTAAATGTCCCCCATTAAGTTTTGGTGTTATTTTGTATACTACAGGTCCTTAAATGGGGCGTATAATTTTACACTAAGTTTTGGTTAACAAAACCTTTTGGACATAACATATATTGATAGGTGCCGAAACTCACTGGGAGGATGGGCTCACTGAGTTGAAGCACGGGCACCATAATCTCTTCACCTTGTGGCACTCACCTCTTGATTCCCGGCCTTCTGGCTAGGATCAGAGAAATTTTTATAGATCCGGCCGGATGTCCGGGCAGTATATCTGCACACATTCACTTATTTATTTCTTTTTGTCTCACTGTGTCACTTTTTGCGTGTTGTATGTTCACAGGATTTGTCAGGATGCGGTAGCCCTTCTGGGTGTCCCTCCTGGCGGTCTAGGGGAGGTGTGTGTGGCCATTAGGTTCCGCACCTCCCTGCAAACACCCCGGGTACTCCTGCTTTGGCAGGGTACCTACCGTTATCGGCTCTGCGGGCAGATACCTTGGCTAACGCCAAGGGGGATGCCGGGAGCATTTGTGGTCCCCTAGTAGCTTCGTCGAAAAGGGACATCGAACCTGGAACCTCGCAGGTACCTTTTGGTCCGGAGGCGAAGGGTAAGGTTTGTTGGGGGGCCTCTCTCCTATTAGAGAAGGGCTTGCGATAGACCGCATCCTTTGTGCACATTTTTTTAGTGTAACACGTTTGCACTTTTTCTTGCACTTTGGGTGAATCGAGAGCACGTTCCTCGGCTTTAAAAAACAAAACAAAAAAAAAAAACATATATCTTTGATAATTTCCAAAATTGCTATTTTATGCAGCATTATATCTATTATATATTACATTGCTTATTATTGTAGATTTCTTTTAAGCCTTGAATGTAGCACCCTGCCATTTACTTTCCTACATACAATGTTAATGTAAAGTCTGATCTACCTGTAAACAGACAGAATGCATGGTAAATATTTAATGGGGTGAGTCTACCAGCATGATGTTATATCCTCACAGAACTCCTTGGTGACTTGTAAACTTCTGTCTTGTAGAATACGTAGTGGCTTGTGTTGTCAATATTATATTCAGGATCCCTTCCTTTATATGACGATTGACTTCTTATAGTATGAAAGAACAAATAGTGACACCAAGTAAGGCACAATTGTTCTAGCTGTTGTCCCTCTTTTGTTTATCTATATGCTTTTGCTCAGAAATGACCACAGTAAGTGAACGTTTTTTCCATGCGTCCTCTTAACTACTTAACTACTTTTAGTCGTTTTATTACCAGCAGCATCAGCTTTTTCACAAACAACATTTTGTGGCTTTGTTCTTGGGAATCATACCCATATGGAGCACTTTTATTGTGAGACCTCTGCTCAGATTATTTACTGCCTGTTCAAAAATCCAATGTAGGAATGAACCTAGAATGACATCATTCACCTGAACAACTTCCTGCATTCATAGGGTTCATTAGTATCTATGGGATTTGTATTGTGAGTAGGGTAGAGGCAAGGACAATAAATATATATATATATATATATATATATATATATATATATATAATGCAAAATCCTCTGTAAAAAGCTTGTCTCTACAAAATCTTGTTAGTCCAATAAAAAAGGTATTACAAGATACTGCAACTACCGATGATTTAGCATTTTGCATCACTGGACTAATACGGCTACTCCTGACTACTATATATATATATATATATATATATATATATATATATATATATATCTATCTATCTATATATATATATATAGTGGTCCCTCAACATACGATGGTAATCCGTTCCAAACGGACCACCGTTTGTTGAAACCATCACATATTGAGGGATCCGTGCAATGTAAAGTATAGACCAGTGGTCTACAACCTGCGGACCTCCAGATGTTGCAAAACTACAACACCCAGCATGCCCGGACAGCCGTTGGCTGTCCGGGGATGCTGGGTGTTGTAGTTTTGCAACATCTGGAGGTCCGCAGGTTGAAGACCACTGTTAGAGGAAGTTGTACTCACCAGTCCCCGCCGCTCCGGACCGTCACCGCTGCCCTGGATGTCGCTGTCCATCGATGTCGCCGCGTGCCCGAGGTGTCCCCGACGCTCCGGCAAGGCCTCTGCTTCCCCGCCATCCGCGTGCTCCGTCGCTGCCATCACGTTGTTACGAACGCCACTCTTATTGGATGACGGGACGGCGTGCACAGCAACGTGATGACGTCGCTAGAGAGCGCCGACGATGCAGGGGATCCCGAAGAGGACGTGCCGGAGCCCCGAGGACAGGTGAGTGACACCCACCGGACCACACGGGGCACCGTAAACGGCTATCCGGTGGCAGCTGAAGCAGTCTGTCCTACCGGATAGCCGTTTATACGATGGCCCCGACATACAAAAGCATCGTATGTTGATGCTGCCTTCAACATGCAATGGCCTCTGAGAGGCCATCGCATGTTGAAATTATCATATGTCGGGGCCATCGTAGGTCGAGGGGTCACTGTATATATATATATATATATATATATATATATATATTTTTTTTTTTTTCATTCTTTCATTTACTAGTTTTTTCTTTTAGCACTATCTATTGACTGTGCTCTAATCAAGGTAAAAGGACTCTTATTCACAAGATGAAAACTGTTGTTCACTTACTTCATGCCCAATACAATGTCAGGTCTACATGCTGCAAATATTGCATATTTTGGCCATTTCAACTCAATAGGAATAGTTTCTACCTAATATGCATAGAAAAAGTATGTGGCTTTGCAATGTGAAAATCACATGTATGTTGGGCATAATTTTCTCTATAATTTTTTTAGGCATTTTTATTTGTGCTCTGGAATGTGTCCAACGCGGGCAATGAGGAGCAGAGCAAAACGTCCATTAGGCTACATATGCAGTGGGTGTTATTTGTATTGGTATGTTTTAGTCATTTGTACTCTACTGTTATATTATCTCTTTGTATGCAGTACATTTCTTGTCTGCCTTCATTATATTACACAGCTGATACATCTTAAGGGTAAGTTCACACGTACAGGATCTGCTGCATATTTCTGCTGCATATTTTGGGCAGCTGATTTTGCTACTTATTATCTTTAATTGGTAGAAAAATCAGCTGCACAAAATATGCAGCAAAAATATGCAGCAGATCCTGTATGTGTGAATGTACTCCAAGGGTACATTCACACGTACAGAATCCTGCGCAGATTTGATGCGCAGGATTTTCTGCTGCAGATTTCAATGTAAACTAAATGACTGAGCACAGCTTCTAATCTGCAGTTACAAATCCTGCTCATAAAATCTGCGCAGGATACTGTACGTGTGAACGCACCCTATGGGTTGGTTCACACATGCATATTTTTGCTGCAGATTTGCTGTAGCAGATGTTGCTACCCATTGAAGTCAAAGAGCAGCAAAATCTGCAGCAGATGTGCAGCAAAAATATGCACATGTGAACATTTCTAAAACTGTGTATGTGGTCTTAGCCGTAGTTTATTTGCCTTACCCCTTGTATTCTCTACTATGAATGTATTATGATGTCTAAATTTTTTTCATGCATTCTAACCTACTTTTTATGTTCCGTCTGTAGCTAATAAAGCTTAATACATTTGTATTTTTGTGGGTGGCGCCTTCTATTTTGAAGTCAATGCATCCAGGCATGTAATATTGTAATGTGAAGAATAGAGACATTTATTGAAGAAAATACAATATTCAAAGAATACGTAGAGAAGAGACATGGAGAATTGGCACCACCTGTTATAAGGTGCAGGAGGAGACAACTTCATGCAGGAGGTCGGTGCTCTGTGGATAATAGATAGTAGTAGCTTGTAAACAGGATTGTAGAATAAGCAACGACACTCAAGTTATCTGATGCACTTAAAAGTTATTTATTGTTGCACACATATTACAGAGGAGAGATGTGAGATGTACTTAGTGCGTCTCACATCTCTCCTCTGTAATATGTGTGCCGCAATAAATAACTTTTAAGTGCATTGGATAACTTGAGTGCTGTGGCTTTCTCTGTAATCCTGTTTACAATATTAGAAAAAGAGAAGTTTAACTTTCTGGCACCAGTTGACCAGTTGATTTAAAGAATTTTTTTTCCAGCAGAGTACACCTTTAAGATGTCTGAGTACCCCTTTAAGATGTATGCAAACCCCCCCGATCTCCGAGCTGCACCTGGCATTCTGTGCTGGGTGCTGCTCCAGTTTCAGAAACGCTGGGTTTCCGAGATGGAGATGTGACTTAACACCACGTCCCCTCATGATGTCGCGCCACACACCCTCCACTCATGTCTATTAGAGGGGCCTGACGTCACACTACTCCCCCTCGTGACACCACACAAACATTCATGTCTATTGGAGGCATGATGGCCATCACACTACCTTCCATAGCCATGAATGGAGGGGCATGGTGTGACATCAGGAGGGGGTGTGGCGAGAGTTCCCATCTCCATCTCGGTAACCCAGCGTTCTGCACGGAGATCACGGAGGGTCCCAGCGGTGGGACCACACATCTTATCCCCTATCCTTTGGGGGCTGAAAACCCCTTTAAAGAGAAGTTATCATTGGTAATGCATGTGCATTCTAGTCCACTCTCCTTGCCTGCCAAGTTATAGCACTGTTGTTCAAAGCATTCTAGTTATATTAACAGAGTCTGGATACTTTACAGACAGACCTCGAATTCTGGAAACTAATAAGGCAGAAACTAATTTTAATATTGGACCATGTCCTATATAGTTTTTATCCATTGACTTGCACACAGTACTGCACATATAAAAATGTCTGTCACCTATTTACAAGATGATTCCCAATGCGTGCAGCCGACCCAGGAGGCCATTGACCACTTTCTTTCTTCCCTCAAACTCCCCAAACTATCACCAGCTGCTTTAGCCTCTCTGAACTCACCAATATCTGACTTAGAAATTACAGCTGCTGTTAAATCTTTACCCACTCATAAGGCGCCTGGTCCGGAAGGACTGCCCAATGAATACTATAAACATTTCTTAACGCTGCTTAAACAACATTTACTACCAGTATTGACCATAGCTGCTGAGTCTGGATCTCTGCCCCCGGACATGCTAGATGCCCTTATAACTACGATCCCCAAACCAGGGAAACCCGCCGACCAGGTGACCAATTACCGTCCCATCTCGCTCCTTAATGGAGACATCAATATTTATGCCATAATTTTAGCTCTCCGTTTGAACCCATACTTACCAACGCTACTGGGCTGTGATCAGGTGGGATTTACAATGGGGAGACAAGCCCCAGACAACACGCGCAGGATTATTTCCTTACTGCAACACTGTGAGACAACGGGGACCCCAGCCGTTTTTCTTACCTTGGACGCTGAGAAAGCGTTTGACAGGGTGAGCTGGTCCTTTGCTTTCTCAGCCCTGGAGGCTTTTGGCTTTGGTGGCTGGATCCTGACTGCCATACGAGCACTATACTGTAACCCGGTGGCAAAGGTGTTCACTAACGGTGCACTTTCGGACCAGTTTGCCCTGTCAAATGGCACCTGTAAAGGCTGCCCCCTCTTGCCCTTAATCTTCTCACTAACGATCGAACCGCTGGCTCATGCAATTCACTCACATGATGATATCAGGGGGATCGAGGTTGGCAATGTTGAATACAAATTAGCCCTCTTCGCGGACGATGTGATGCTGTCCTTGACAGACCCACAGCAGTCTTTAACGTCTTTGTTCACGGTTATAAAAACCTTCGGTGATCTATCCTATTACAAATTGAATGTATCCAAATCGCAGGCGTTAACCACGGGTATCCCACCCCGACTCCTAGATAGCCTAAAACCCCAGTTCCCCTTGGACTGTCAGCATCACTCTATTACCTACTTAGGCATACAACTAATGTCCCCCTCATCTACCCTTTTTCATGCTAACTTTGCATCACCCTTTTCTACCCTATCGTCTTCTATAACAACCTATGGTAAACAAATGGTCTCCTGGTTCGGTAGGCTCGCATCGTTCAAGATGCTCTTGCTCCCGAAATTGTTATACCTTTTCCGCACACTACCCATAGCCATCCCTACATTGTTTTTTCAAAAAGTCAACAAATTCCTTCGTGACTATATTTGGGCGAATAAATGTCCCAGAATTTCCAAACAAGTAATGACTCATCACAGGTTCTCGGGTGGGCTAGGTAGTCCGAATATTGAAGATTACTATAGGGCGTGCATCTTAGATCAAAGTAGACATTGGTGGGCGGACAACACAGCTAAGATGTGGATTTCCATAGAACAACATTATAGCCCGGAATGCTCCTTGAGATCCCGGATGCTAGCCTCGTTCTCTCGCAATAAACTTAAGAAAACAGGTCTCACGGCAATAGACACCACAGACAATATTCTTAGATCTAGTCTTAAGGACGCTCCTAACTTTATTCACTGCCCCCCCCCAAATACATTCCTGTTACGCCGAGCGCTCCGGGTCCCCGCTCCTCCCCGGAGCGCTCGCTACACTCTCGCTCCCGCAGCGCCCCGGTCAGATCCACTGACCGGGTGCGCTGCGATACCGCCTCCAGCCGGGATGCGATTCGCGATGCGGGTGGCGCCCGCTCGCGATGCGCACCCGGCTCCCGTACCTGACTCGCTCTCCGTCGGTCCTGTCCCGGCGCGCGCGGCCCCGCTCCCTAGGGCGCGCGCGCGCCGGGTCTCTGCGATTTAAAGGGCCACTGCGCCGCTGATTGGCGCAGTGGTTCTAATCAGTGTGTTCACCTGTGCACTCCCTATGTATACCTCACTTCCCCTGCACTCCCTCGCCGGATCTTGTTGCCATCGTGCCTAGTGAAAGCGTTCCCTTGTGTGTTCCTAGCCTGTGTTCCAGACCTCCTGCCGTTGCCCCTGACTACGATCCTTGCTGCCTGCCCCGACCTTCTGCTACGTCCGACCTTGCTTTTGTCTACTCCCTTGTACCGCGCCTATCTTCAGCAGTCAGAGAGGTTGAGCCGTTGCTAGTGGATACGACCTGGTCACTACCGCCGCAGCAAGACCATCCCGCTTTGCGGCGGGCTCTGGTGAACACCAGTAGTGACTTAGAACCGGTCCACTAGTACGGTCCACGCCAATCCCTCTCTGGCACAGAGGATCCACCTCCTGCCAGCCGGCATCGTGACAGTACTGGGACACAGGCTAGGAACACACAAGGGAACGCTTTCACTAGGCACGATGGCAACAAGATCCGGCGAGGGAGTGCAGGGGAAGTGAGGTATACATAGGGAGTGCACAGGTGAACACACTGATTAGAACCACTGCGCCAATCAGCGGCGCAGTGGCCCTTTAAATCGCAGAGACCCGGCGCGCGCGCGCCCTAGGGAGCGGGGCCGCGCGCGCCGGGACAGGACCGACGGAGAGCGAGTCAGGTACAGGAGCCGGGGTGCGCATCGCGAGCGGGCGCCACCCGCATCGCGAATCGCATCCCGGCTGGAGGCGGTATCGCAGCGCACCCGGTCAGTGGATCTGACCGGGGCGCTGCGGGAGCGAGAGTGTAGCGAGCGCTCCGGGGAGGAGCGGGGACCCGGAGCGCTCGGCGTAACAATTCCCCTGGACCTCTTAACTCTTCACATACCTGACCTTGACCTGTCTCCTTGAACAAATGCTGGCATAACTACCGTCGCAGACATTTTAGATGACACGGGATGTATACATTTCCCATCCCTGATGGGGAAATTCTCACTGCCTCATAGGGAGTTCTATAAAAGCTAACAAATCAGAAGTTTACTGAACACCGGTTGGTTGACCACCTTCCGCATGCCGGCTAGACTGTTAGGAACATTGGCACTTCATTTAATGGCATCACCTTTTTCTGTGATCTCCTGGGCGACAAAACTAGCTTCACTACCTTTCCCTTCATGGACAGTTGGGAGAAAGACCTACAGTGCACTATCACCCCTGAACAATGGCAAACATCATTTCACAACATCCGATTCATTTTTAGGTGTGCAAATCATCAGGAGGCCATTTTCAAAACCATCCATAGATGGTACTACACGCCCCATAGATTGCACATAATTAACCCCACACATTCTGACGCCTGCTGGAGGAACTGTGAACAGGTCGGAACTTTATTGCACACCTTATGGAGTTGCCCTGCTCTCCAAACGCTCTGGTCAGGTATCAATCTGATTATCACTAGGCTAACAGGTATCCAGACACAAATAACTCTGTGTACTGCGCTACTGATGATAGAGCTTGACCTTTTCCCCGTTACATCTAGAACGATAATTGCCCATATCCTTATGTCCACTAAATTATGCCTTGCGAGGAAATGGAGGTCCCCATCAATTCCAACTTTGTCTGAGATTCTCTCCAACGTGAACCTAACATGTAAATACGAACGGGTCCATGCCCTAGCGAACCATCGTGAAGCAGGCTTCCTGAATCATTGGGACCTCTGGCTCCACAGTCCTCACCATGTACCCTTATACTTACTACAAAGCCATTAGGACCCTCTACACCCCCCCTTCCTCTGGCATTTCTATATCCCCCTCTCTCTTCCCCCGTCTCTTTTCTCTCTTCTTGGGAGGAGTATGGTCAGCCACAGCGCTCTGACACGCTTTCTCCCTTCCCACAGGCTCTTTATTTACAATTTTTTGGTTTGTCAGATGATTCTCTCCTATTTACTTTATTTTTTGTTTTTGTTGTTGTTCTTGATGTTGGGACTTTGCATATTACGAGAAAGACTATTTGACTACCCAACTGGATGGACACTCTACACCAAGCTTTGACTACCTACGTGATTATACCCCTTCTGTAAGGTCCCCACAAGAATTTTGTTTTGTTTTGTGTTATTCCCATTCTGTATTCTGTTACTGGGAATGTTGTGAATTTTCATGTTTCCTATTTTTGAAAATCCAATAAAGATTTAAAAAAAAAAAAAAATGTCTGTCACCTTTCTTGGCGCCTGCTACTTCAAGGATTTTTCTGGGAATTTTATATTGATGTACTACCTTTAAGATAGACCACCAATACCAGATCAATAGAAAAAGCTGCAATTCCAGTAACAGCCACTACTAGATGACACTACTGGATACAGAGTTGAGATGGGTAAGCAATAAAAAAGGCTACAGTGCAGTGGTGTGTCTGCTAAAAGTCGGACCTTCACCTATCTGACATTGATGGCCTTTCCTAAGGATAAGCTATTAATATGTAAGTAAACACATTGTGCAATAGATGATAAATGTCAATATATTAGCGCAGCATTATCTTAGACAATGACTAAAATAACTCCATTTATAATAAATAAATATATATGATTATTTGCAGTTCAATTTGAAAAAAAGTATTCTAGTTAAAGGAGTACTGCAATGTAAGACAATTTATCCCCTATCCGAAGGAAATCGCTGGGACTCCCTGCCATCTCCTGCAAAGCGCTCCCCAGGCTTTCCTATGCACAGAGCTGTGTCAACCGCCGCTTCATACACGCCCCCTCCATGTATCTCTATGGGAGAGCTGGAGATACACGAACACTGTATTTCCGGCTTTCCCATAGAGATGCATGGAGGGGGCATGTCAGCTTCATTCAGGGCGTTATTCAGGAGATCATGGAGGGTCTCAGCAGTCAGACCCCCAATGACTAGACACCTCCTTTGAATAGGGGATACAATGTCTTACATAGAAATGCCCCTTTAAGTTCTCTCCAGAATAATATATAGTTTACTACTAGCTTTCACAAGAAGAGAGGATAAGTGTAACCAACCATATCACAAGTAAAACAGGTATCAAAATAAATACTTTGGACTTTAACTCTTTAATAAAATTTAAGTACATCAATGTATTCCGGCACATCAAATGGCAAAAGCACATTCTTTGGCATATGTTGTGCTAAGGATAGTCAATGGATACATTAGATATATATGTTTTTAGAATGTCCCAGTGCGCAGGCCCAGCGGCCCACCGGGATACCGGGATCTATCCCGGTGGGCCGCTGGGCCTGGGGCCGCTTTAGGGCCGGATTAACGTAGGGGCTCCAGGCCCCTACATGAAAATAGGACCAGCGGGCTGCACAGGCGGCCGCATAGGCCGCCTGCATGCCCGGCTCTATAACTAGGCGGACCAAGCGCCCGCTTAGGGGCGGCCAGGTCCACAGTCCGGGGGGGCTGAAAATTTGCTGCCCATTCCGGTCTGTGTCAACCCGCTCTGTCTGCCACCCTGTCCACTCTGTCTGTCCGTAGCCCTGGGAGCGCAGGGAAGTCACGTGTGACGTCACGTGCTGCGTCATTCCCCCCTGCGTCTTCACGCCGTAAAGCTGGGAGCCCGGTACTGCTTCTGAGCACGGGACAAATCTGTGATTAAGGTAAGACTGAGGGGGGGGGGGTGTTGTATATGTATTATTGATGAGGGGGAGGCTGGGGGTGACGAACAAGGAGGAAGGGGTGTATAATTATGATTGATGGGGGGAGGCTGGGGGGTTAGCACCAAGGATGAGGAGGGGGGGGGTGAGGACAAAGGATGAGGAGGGGGGGTGTATAATTATGATTGATGGGGGGAGGCTGGGGGGTTAGGACCAAGGATGAGGAGGCGGGGGGGGGGGGAGTTAGGACCAAGGATGAGGAGGGGGAGTGTATAATTATGATTGATGGGGGAGGCTGGGGGTTAGGACCAAGGATGAGGAGGGGGGGTGTATATTTATGATTGATGGGGGGGGGGGTTGGGGGGTTAGGACCAAGGATGAGGAGGGGGTGTATAATTATGATTGATGGGGTGAGGCTGGGGGGTTAGGACCAAGGATGAGGGGGTTGTATAATTATGATTGATGGGGGGAGGCTGGGGGGTTAGGACCAAGGATGAAGAGGGGGAGTGTATATTTATGATTGATGGGGGGAGGCTGGGGGGTTAGGACCAAGGATGAGGGGGGGGGGTGTATATTTATGATTGATGGGGGGGAGGCTGGGGGGTTAGGACCAAGGATGAGGGGGGGTGTATATTTATGATTAATGGGGGGGAGGCTGGGGGGTTAGGACCAAGGATGAGGGGAGGGTGTATATTTATGATTGATGGGAGGCTGGGGGGTTTAGGACCAAGGATGAGGGGGGGGGTGTATATTTATGATTGATGGGGGGGAGGCTGGGGGGTTAGGATCAAGGATGAGGGGGGGGGGTGTATATTTATGATTAATGGGGGGGAGGCTGGGGGGTTAGGACCCAAGATGAGGGGAGGGGTATATATTTATGATTGAAGGGGGGGGGGAGGCTGGGGGGTGTTGGTGAGGATAACAAGGATGGGGGGGTTTGGGGAGGTGTGAGGCTGAGGAAACCAAGGATAAGGGGGGAGGTGTATATGCATGATTGATAGAGGCGGGGTCCAAAGAATATGGGATAAGTTATAGATTGTGGGGGGGTCCAAGCGCTGGGACCCCCGCGATCTCCAGTACTGGCCTTGGCAGTCACCTGGAAAAGAGGTATGCCGACCCTGCACGAAGTGCCGGCCGACACACCACTCCATATACTCCATAGAGATAAATGGAGGGAGCGTGCCGACCACGGCTTCCTGTGGGGTCAGACGTCGGCTTCTGGCATAATGACTGGGCCCCCGTGCAGGAGATCGTGAGGGGTCTCAATGCTTGGACCCCCGCAATCTATAACTTATGCCCTGTCCAAAGGCTAATCCAAAGACTAATGGCAGTATTATGTTTAGGGCACAGTGCATGGTAGTATTATATTCAGGGCGCAGTGTATGGCAGTATTATATTCAGGGCGCAGTGTATGGCAGTATTATATTCAGGGCGCAGTGTATGGCAGTATTATATTCAGGGCGCAGTGTATGGCAGTATTATATTCAGGGCGCAGTGTATGGCAGTATTATATTCAGGGCACAGTGTATGGCAGTATTATATTCAGGGTGCAGTGTATGGCAGTATTATATTCAGGGTGCAGTGTATGGCAGTATTATATTCAGGGCGCAGTGTATGGCAGTATTATATTCAGGGCGCAGTGTATCTCAGTATTATATTCAGGGCTCAGTATATGCCAGTATTATATTCAGGGCACAGTGCATGTCATTATTATATTCAGGGCACAGTGTATGGCAGTATTATATTCAGGGCGCAGTGTATGGCAGTATTATATTCAGGGCGCAGTGTATGGCAGTATTATATTCAGGGCGCAGTGTATGGCAGTATTATATTCAGGGTTCAGTGTATGGCTGTATTATATTCAGTGGGTACAGTGTGTGGCAGTATTACATTCAGTGGGTGCAGTGTGTGGCAGTATTTTATTTAGGGCACAGTATCTGGCAGTATTATAATGATTATTGTCGTCATACAGAGGATGAGGATCTGCTGACATAGTGAGGAGACAATGAAGTTTGGGCCTCAGACTCTGCAGAGAAGATGGAGCTGGAAGAAGATCTGGCGTCTGGACCAGAGGAAAAGGAACGACAACAGAGAAGACATCACTCAGGTCAGTGATATCATTGTGTATTCTCCTGACTGTCCCATCACTGCTGTAATTTGTAAGTCCTGCAGTGATGATGGGGACACTATACTCCAATCTGTGGCCTTCAGCTGTTACAAAACTGCATACCATAATGCCTGAGGCTCCAGACATGATGGGAGATGTAGCTTTGCAACAGCTGGAGAGCAACTTGAAGCGAGGTGATTGGTGGAGGTCCCAGCATTCAGACCCCACCAAAAAAAAAAAAAAAATGGACTGCTTATTCTTAAATGTCAGAGTGTATTTTTGGTCCCAGTCCAAACCCCCTTAAAAAAAGTTGCAAATTTAAGCCAGGTCAGACCTGTCTTACAAAACGTGCTGTAGCATTTTAAAAAAAGGTGCACAAAAAGTCGCAAACTGCTACTTTTTGTACAACTTTTTGTGAAGCTCCGCTCCCCGGCCATCTGCCCGCATCTACCTCCCACTGGCTAGCTGGTAGAACCACAACTCCTAGCATGTCCTCACTGTAAGAGCATGCTGGGAGTTTCGTCTTCCAATAGCTAGCTGGCAGGTGGGAGATGCGGTCGGGGGGGGGGGGGTCTTTGTTTTTCTACTTGAGGATTGGGGGGTGGGACTGTCCTCAGTGTACAGAGCCCTGCTTGTCCTCAGTGTACAGGGCCCTGCTTGTCCTCAGTGTACAGAGCCCTGCTTGTCCTCAGTGTACAGGGCCCTGCTTATCCTCAGTGTACAGAGCCCCGTTTGTCCTCAGTGTACAGAACCCCGCTTGTCCTCAGGTACAAAGCCATGCTTGTCCTCAGTGTACAGAGCCCTGCTTGTCCTCAGTGTACAGAGCCCTGCTTGTCCTCAGTGTACAGAGCACTGCTTGTCCTCAGTGACTGCACCTAATGTGGGGAACTATACTGAACCTAATATGGGGACTGTACTGAACCTAATGTGGGGAACTGTACTGCACCTAATGTGGGGGAACTGTACTGCACCTAATGTGTGGGGAACTGTACTGCACCTAATGTGGGGGGAACTGTACTGCACCTAATGTGGGGGAACTATACTGCACCTAATGTGGGGGAACTATACTGCACCAAATGTGGGGGAACTATACTGCACCTAATGTGGGGGGAATTATACTGCACCTAATGTGGGGGAACTATACTGCACCTAATGTGGGGTAATTATACTGCACCTAATGTAAGGGGACCAAACTGCACCTAATGTGGGGGGAACTATACTGCACCTAATGTGGGGGGAACTATACTGCACCTAATGTGGGGGAAACTAATATGCTTTAAAATGCATGATTTTACCTTTTATGAAAAAGAAAATGATGACGTGCTGGTATAATGACGGAACACTATGGGGCTGGTATGTAATTTTTTCCAGGGCTGGTTTTCACACCCAGTCCGGCCCTGCCAGTGCGTATGCTGAATGGGATGAGCAAATCGAATCTGATGAATCTGAATTCATTATACATTTCAGGAAAAATTTGCTTCGCAACAAATCCGAATATCGCCGCGACTCGATCACACGAATCACTTCATTAAACTCCATTTAGTGCGGTCCAGTCTCCAGGGCATCTAAAATGGTGGATCCACATGTGAGGACATGGGGCAAGGAACTCTGGGAAGGCGGGAACAAGGGTCGGCGGGATGAACCTGAATTACATGCAGCATGCAGCCTATTAGCAACCAGCCACCCCTGTGATGTCACCGCCATATACAATTGGCAGCCATCTTGCAGCCAGTCACTTCAGCGTTTTTTTTCAGAGAGAGCATTTCATTGCAGGGAGAGATAGAGCATTTTGTGTGTTGCACAGAAAAACAGCTTGACAGTAGCGATTCACCACAAGCCAAAATCACTGCATAAAAGCACTGACAGAGAGAGAGAAAGTACACTTTTGGGTGTAATACACAGCGACTCCACTGCTACAGTGGTGTACAGAAACTCTAAAGCTCATAGGGGCCAGTTAGGCAGAGCACAAAAAGCCATTGTCACCTGCTATTAGTACCTAATAATACTGTACTGGGCTCTACTACACAGCGATTCTGTACTGCTGCAGTTGGATGTACAACAACCGTAAAGCTAACAGAGGCCAGTTAGGGTGACCACGAAAAGCCATAGTAACCTGAATACAGTGCCTAATACAGGTTGTGTAGTGGAACATATTGTCCTCTCATAAGTGTAACTTGTGCGTACATAGGTGGTGTATGTTTTTTTTCCCTGAAAAACTAATTTTGGCCTAGTTACTGTGAAAGGCCAGCCAAAGCTACACCCTTGTTTCTGTAGCCTTATACAGTTTTAAGCGGAGCGTATTGTCCAGCTCTCATAAGTGTAAACTGTACATACACCTACGTGGTATACGTTATTTTTTTTCCTGAAAAAATTATTTTGGCCTAGTTACTGTGAAAGGCCAGCAAAAGCTGCACCCTTGTTTCTGTAGCCTTATACAGTTAAGCTTAAGTTTTATTGTTCAGCTCTCATAAGTGTAAACTGTATGCACACCTACGTGGTGTATGTTTTTTTTTTCCTGAAAAACTAATTTTGGCCTAGATACTGTGAAAGGCCAGTACCCCATGTTTCTGTAGCCTTAGGCCCCTTTCACACTACAAAATTACTCAGTTTTAAAGATCTGTTCTGTCTAAAAATCAGCAATAAAACTGCAGTTACAAAATCCTATACGGCAGCTAGAAAATCCAAATCTAGTGTAAGGAATTTTTCTAATAGCCATTTTAACCCGTTATAGCCCGTTATTAATAACGGCCATTATTTTGTGACGGAAGATAGTAGTGGGAGAAATAGTGCATGCCCTTTTTTTTCCTGAAAAACTTTTTTGGGCCAAGTTACTGTGAAAGGCCAGCCAAAGCTACCCACTTGTTTCTGTAGCCTTATACAGTTTGTAGTGGAGCGCATAGTCCTCCTCTCATAAGTTTAAACTGTACGTACACCTACGTAGTTTCCTTTATATATTTTCCTGTTAAACTAATTTGGGCCTAGTTACTGTGAACGCATTGTCCTCAATTGTAACATATACGCACTCAGCTGGTGTATAAGTATGTCAGGCAGAGAAGTGCCAAGATGTGCACAGAGGAGTGGCAGAGGCCTAAATTCATCAGGCCCAGGCAGAGGTCGCAGCAGAGTAGGGGCATGTGGCAGCGGGAGTTGCAGCGAGAGGTCTGAGCTCCCGGTGTCAGCTAGCAGTCGTGTCTCGACCAGCAACCCAGCAGCCATGATTGATTGGTTCACTCGGTCATCCACTTCATCCCAAGTGACATCCGACACCCCCAGTCAACAGTCGGTGGGTTCCTCAGACTCAACCATCATGCTGATTCTGCCACCTCCAGGCTCTGTCATTGTGCCGCCATATGGTCTCCTCATGCTGATGCTGCCACCTCCAGGCTCTCTCATTGTGCCGCCATATGGTCTCCTCATGCTGATGCTGCCACCTCCAGGCTCTGTCATTTTGATGCCATATGGTCTCCTCATGCTGATGCTACCACCTCCAGGCTCTGCTGATGCTACCACCTCCAGGCTCTCTCATTGTGCCACCATATGGTCTCCTCATGCTGATACTACCACCTACAGGCTCTCTCATTGTGCTGCCATGGATACTGCAAAACATAATTAAGGTGCTAGTCCCCAGTTACAGAAATTTCTCCGCATTAGACCACAAGTAAGTACTGAGGATATGCATTAGTCAAAACTTAACTTTTCTTAGGATAAAATATATGGACCAGAAATATTTTTGAAATCTAACAAAAGGAAAGGTGTGAAAAAACACCATGTGCCACCTACACCACCAAGTATTGAAGTGATGCAAAGACCTCTAAAAGGTGGAAGGGATCAACGTATAGTCCATTGTAACAGTTGGGGGGTAAAAACTTCCCTATAAGACCCTACTCTCCCACTATTAATTCCCTTTATGGCAAGTGTTACTCGTCCTAGAAAGGGCAGCCCCACACAGGAAACTCTCCCTATTTCCAACTAAAAACCCAATAAGGTAATTAACCCCTTAGCGCAAATGGACGTTTATAAACGTCCTTATATGCGTCCCCATATCACGAGGTGAGCGCACATCATACCCGGTGGGTATGATCCAGGCATGGGCAGTCAAGCAGCAGAATTATTGATCAATGGTTTCCTATGAGAAACCATTGATTAATGTAAAAGATCAGTGTGTGCAGTGTTATAGCCCCCCTAAAAAAGTGAATAAAGATCATTTAACCCCTTCCCTAATAAAAGTTTGAATCACCTCCCTTTTCCCATTAAAAAAAAAAACAGTGTAAATAAAAATAAACATATGTGAAATCGCCGGAATTTTTTCACCAAAAAAGGATGCAAGTAATGCCGAAAATTTACCACCAAAATTAAGTAGAATATGTCACGAAAAAACTATCTCAGAATCAGAATATTCGGTGAAAAGGTGAAAAAGGGCTGCGTCCTTAAGGGGTTAAACGGCACGGTCAATGGTGTACACGCAAAAAAATTCAAAAGTCCAAAATAGCGTATTTTTGGTCACTTTTTATATCATGAAAAAATGAATAAAAGCGATCAAAAAGTCCGATCAATACAAAAATGGTACCGCTAAAAACTTCAGATCACGGTGCAAAAAAATTAGCCCTCATACCATCCCGTACGCGAAAAATAAAAAAGTTATAGGGGTCAAAAGATGACAATTTTAAACAAATACATTTTCCTGCATGTAGTTATGATTTTTTCCAGAAGTACGACAAAATCAAACCTATATAAGTAGGGTATCATTTTAATTGTATGGACCTACAGAATAAAGAGAAGGTGTCATTTTTACCAAAAAAATTACTGCGTAGAAACGGAAGCCCCCAAAAGTTACAAAATGGCTTCTTTTTTTTCTTCAATTTTGTCGCACAATGATTTTTTTTTTGTTTCACCGTAGATTTTTGGGTATAATGAATGATGTCATTACAAAGTAAAATTGGTGGTCCAAAAAATAAGCCATCATATGGATTTTTAGGTGCAAAATTTAAAGGGTTATCATTTTTAAAAGGTAAGGAGGAAAAAACGAAAGTGCAAAAATGGAAAAAATCCTCAGTCCCCAAGGGGTTAAATCTTCAGTTTTCTTTAATCTTTTCAATTGTGAGGCCCTATGGTCTCATCAGGCTGTTGCCACCTCCAGACTGGGTCATTGTGCTGCCATGTGGTCTCCTCATGCTGCTGACACATTAAATGAAACTTTTTAGGTTCATCTATTTGAAATGTTCAATTAAAATTTGTGGAATTACCACAAAAATCTAATGAAACCCGTCGGAGTGACAACAATAAAACCATAACTGATTAAATGAAACATTTGCACCTTCATAGTCGGGGGGGGGGGGGGGGCGCTGAGAGGCAGGGGCTGGAACAGGTGGTAGCTCGCCTTGCGGAGGACCACCAACTCGATTTTCACTGCAGCCACTTCTAGCTTTATGTGCCCACTTATCCAACGGCACAGAAGCTGAATGTGTTCCTGTCCATGTTGCTGGTACTGCAGTCCCTCCCTTTTCAAAGGGAAACTCAGAGCATGGGGGTGTGCTGAGAGGCAGGGGCTCGAACAGGTGGTAGCTCGCCTCGTGGGGACCGCCAGCTCGATGCTCACCAGAATTAGTCCTCAAAAAAGGATTTAAAAAAATTAAAATAAATTCAAATTAAACTAAATGAAATTATATTAAACAATCTATTTAATCTCTTCAGTTGTGATGCCATATGGTCTCCCAACCCTGCTGCCACATCCAGACGCTCTGCGGCAGTTATTCTAATAGCGATGCCTGTAATCTGCATGTCATACTGAATAACAGTATTATTTCACTAACCAAGCACACTCCCTATGCGTGTTACGACAAGACAAAGTGTTCTACACCCCTATTGAGGCTCTCTGTAGCCCAGAAATATCCATTTTTAATAGCGATTCGCTGCAAAAAATTTGATACGGCCGATTCCTCGAATTATATAAACATATTATATATATTTTTTTTTTATACATATTTTTATATATATTTTTATGTATTTATATATTTACATTTATTTATATATGCAAAGCCTCATTCACACGTACTTTTAGACACACATTTTTCATACAGACATTTTTGACATTACATTTTTCAAATATTTTTTTGCCTCCTAGGGTGGGCTAAAAAGAAAAGCAACATTTTTTAAATAGACAGTGGGAAAACAACAAAAACATAAAAAAAATGCTATCTGAAAGCAAAAACAATACTGTACTCTGTTTCTCACCTTTCTTAGACTCCAGACTTGCATAGAGAGCTGGGAGAATTCAGCTGCTTAATTCAAGAAACAAAGAAAACATGTCTGGCATAGAATGGTTTAGTACAGTTAGGGTCTATTCACATGGGAGGAATTTCCGCATCAATTCAGCTTCTGCTTCCTTCAATGGTTTCTGGCTTGTGCGGATTTTGTGTGGAATTGGTGCATAATTGGTGCAGAAATTTTGCATGCGGAAATTCAGAAGTGTGGAATCCCATATGTCTATTGGGATTCCATTTCAGGCAGAATTCTGCAAGCAGAAATAATATTTAGATATTTACAGTTATTTATATATGCAAAGCCTCATTCACACATGTATTTTTAGACACACATTTTTCATACAGATATTTTTGACATTACATTTTTCAAATATTTTTTTCCCTTATAGGATAGGGTATGGAGAAAAGCAACATTTTTTATAAAGACAGTGGGAAAACAACAAAAACCTTTTATTTAAAAATGCTATGTTAAAGCAAAAACAATACTCTGTTTCTCACCTTTCGGAGACTAAGTCTCTACTTGTTTTTTTGTCCTGCGTTTTTTGGTTTGAAAAAAACGCAAGAAAAAACGCCAGTGCAATTTCCTGCCTCTGGTGTTTTTCCTGGCGTTATTTCATTTGTGTGGAAATAGCATTTTTGGCCCCTTTGCCATTTTTTTTTCGTACCCAAAATTTGTTGGGTACCAATAAAAAAAAAATAATTATGCAATAGTGATGGAAAAAATATATATTTAACAAAATTTGTATTTTTTATAACAAAACTTAAATACATTTTTAATAAAGTGTGTGTTTCCCTTTTTTCTCTCTTTTTTGTCATTTTTTAGGTAGTACTACTACTCCCAGCATGGAACTGACTGTTCCATGATGGGAGTAGTAGTACCTGTACTAATAGACATATTGCCCGATGCGATCGTCCATAATATAGCAGAGATGTGGAGCAGCTCTATACAGCGCTCGCATCTCTGCCCTGTACTCCGGTGTATATATACGGCAGTGCAGGGAACCATAGAAGAGCGGCCGGCTGCATCTATAAATTATACAGAAGGATTGAAACGGACCCGGGGCGATCTGTCAATTAGTACAGGAACTACTACTCCCATCATGGAACAGTGTGTGTTCCATGCTGGGAGTAGTAGTACCACCTAAAAAATAAAGAATAAAAATTGAAAAACACACACACTACATTTTTATTATTGTCGACTACATTTTTAGTGCCCTGCCCGCCAACATAAATTGATCCCTGTTTAAAAATTAATAAAAATTTTGTTAAAAAAAAGATACATTTCGTTAAATACAATTTTTTCCATCACTACTGTATCTTTTTTATTATTATTTTTTTAATGGTACACTACGAAATTTTATTAAAAAAAGGTATCTTCATCACTTTTTTGGATCGCTTAAGTCCAAAAGAGAATAAAAGCCGCCTGCAAAAATGCCAAAGTTAAAACCCACGTGTCATTTTTCTTGCCATTTTTTTTCTCCCATAGACTTCTATGGGAGAAAAATGCCACGATTTCAGGGAAAAAAAACGCCATAGGCTCAACATGCTGCAATTTAGCAAAACCACAAAGGAGCTGAAAAACACCAAAAAAAGAGTAAAAAAAAAAATGCCAGAAGGATTAAAAAAACGCCAAATTGAAAGACGCCAAGTGGAAAAAGTTATTATTTTTTTAATGGTACCCTACGAAATTTTATTAAGAAAGGTATCTCCATCACTTTTTTGGATCGCTAAAGTCCAAAAGAGAATAAAAACCGCCTGCAAAAATGCCAAAGTTAAAACCCACATGGCATTTTTCTTGCCATTTTTTTTCTCCCATAGACTTCTATGGGAGAAAAATGCCACGATTTCAGGGAAAAAAAACGCCATAGGCTCAACATTCTGCAATTTAGCAAAACCACCAAGGAGCTGAAAAACATCAAAAAAGAGTAAAAAAAAAAATGCCAGAAGGATTAAAAAAACGCCAAACTGAAAAACGCCAGGTGGAAAAAGAATTTAGCAATTTTCATTGATTTACAGCTAACATCTGGCCGCAGCATTTTTTGGCCAAAAAAACGCCATGCGGCAGAATTGGCGTTTTTCTTGGCGTTTTTCCCCAAAAAAATAAAACAAATACAAACTTAGCCTTAGACTCTAGACTTGCATGGAGAGCTGGGAGAATTCAGCTACTTAAAGGGGTAGTCCAGTGGTGAAAAACTTATCCCCTATCCTAAGGATAGGGGATAAGTTTGAGATCGCGGGGGGTCCGACCGCTGGGGCCCCCTGCGATCTCTCTGTACGGGGCCCCGGCTCTCCGCCGAGATAGCGGGTGTCGACCCCCGCACGAGGCGGCGGCCGACACGCCCCCTCAATACATCTCTATGGCAGAGCCGGAGATTGCCGAAGGCAGCGCTTCGGCCCTGCCATAGAGTTGTATTGAGGGGGCGTGTCTGCCGCCGCCTCGTGCGGAGGTCGACACGCCCCCTTCCCGCGGGCTGTCGGGGCTCCGTACAGGAGATCGCAGGGGGCCCCAGCGGTCGGACCCCCCGCGATCTGCAACTTATTGTCACGATGCCGGCTGGCAGGTAGTGGATCCTCTGTGCCAGAGAGGGATTGGCGTGGACCGTGCTAGTGGACCGGTTCTAAGCCACTACTGGTTTTCACCAGAGCCCGCCGCAAAGCGGGATGGTCTTGCTGCGGCGGTAGTGACCAGGTCGTATCCACTAGCAACGGCTCACCTCTCTGGCTGCTGAAGATAGGCGCGGTACAAGGGAGTAGGCAAAAGCAAGGTCGGACGTAGCAGAAGGTCGGGGCAGGCAGCAAGGATCGTAGTCAGGGGCAACGGCAGAAGGTCTGGAAACACAGGCAAAGAACACACAAGGAACGCTTTCACTGGCACTAAGGCAACAAGATCCGGCAAGGGAGTGCAGGGGAAGTGAGGTGATATAGGGAAGTGCACAGGTGAACACACTGATTGGAACCACTGCGCCAATCAGCGGCGCAGTGGCCCTTTAAATCGCAGAGACCCGGCGCGCGCGCGCCCTAGGGAACGGGGCCGCGCGCGCCGGGACAGAACAGACGGAGAGCGAGTCAGGTAGGGGAGCCGGGGTGCGCATCGCGAGCGGGCGCTACCCGCATCGCGAATCGCATCCCGGCTGGCAGCGGAATCGCAGCGCCCCGGGTCAGAGGACGTGACCGGAGCGCTGCCGCGGGGAGAGTGAAGCGAGCGCTCCGGGGAGGAGCGGGGACCCGGAGCGCTCGGCGTAACAGTACCCCCCCCCTTGGGTCTCCCCCTCTTCTTAGAGCCTGAGAACCTGAGGAGCAGACTTTTGTCTAGGATGTTGTCCTCAGGTTCCCAGGATCTCTCTTCAGGACCACAACCCTCCCAGTCCACTAAAAAAAAATTTTTCCCTCTGACCTTTTTGGCAGCTAAAATTTCTTTGACCGAGAAGATGTCCGAGGAGCCGGAAACAGGAGTGGGAGGAACAGATTTGGGAGAAAAACGGTTGAGGATGAGTGGTTTGAGAAGAGAGACGTGAAAGGCATTAGGGATACGAAGAGAGGGAGGAAGAAGAAGTTTATAAGAGACAGGATTAATTTGACACAAAATTTTGAAAGGACCAAGATAGCGTGGTCCCAACTTGTAGCTAGGGACACGGAAGCGGACATATTTAGCGGAGAGCCATACCTTGTCTCCAGGGGAAAAAACGGGGGGAGCTCTTCTTTTCTTATCCGCGAACTTCTTCATGCGTGATGAAGCCTGTAAGAGAGATTTTTGGGTCTCTCTCCATATGATGGAAAGGTCACGAGAAATTTCATCCACAGCGGGCAGACCAGAGGGCAAGGGAGTAGGGAGGGGGGGAAGAGGGTGACGCCGTACACCACGAAAAATGGGGATTTGGAGGAAGACTCAGAGACCCTGAAGTTATACGAGAATTCGGCCCATGGGAGGAGATCTGCCCAGTCATCCTGGCGGGAGGAAACAAAATGTCGCAAATAATCACCCAAGATCTGGTTAATCCTTTCTACTTGTCCATTGGACTGGGGATGATATGCAGAAGAAAAATTTAATTTAATCTTGAGTTGTTTACAGAGAGCCCTCCAGAATTTAGACACGAATTGGACGCCTCTATCCGAGACAATCTGCGTAGGCAACCCGTGAAGACGAAAAATGTGTACAAAAAATTGTTTAGCCAACTGAGGCGCAGAAGGAAGACCAGGAAGAGGGATGAAATGTGCCATTTTGGAGAATCGATCAACGACCACCCAAATAACAGTGTTGCCACGGGAAGGGGGTAAATCAGTAATAAAATCCATACCAATCAGAGACCAAGGCTGTTCGGGGACAGGCAGAGGATGAAGAAAACCAGCGGGCTTCTGGCGAGGAGTCTTATCCCGGGCACAGATAGTGCAGGCTCGCACAAAGTCCACAACATCCGTCTCCAGAGTCGGCCACCAATAGAAGCGGGAGATGAGTTGCACAGATTTCTTGATACCCGCATGACCTGCGAGATGGGAGGAGTGACCCCATTTGAGGATTCCGAGGCGTTGGCGAGGAGAAACAAAGGTCTTTCCTGGAGGAGTCTGCCTGATGGAGGCAGGAGAAGTGGAGATCAGGCAGTCAGGTGGAATGATGTGTTGCGGAGAGAGTTCAACTTCTGAGGCATCCGAGGAACGAGAGAGAGCATCGGCCCTAATGTTCTTATCGGCAGGACGAAAGTGAATCTCAAAATTAAATCGGGCAAAGAACAGAGACCACCGGGCCTGGCGAGGATTCAGCCGTTGGGCAGACTGGAGGTAGGAGAGGTTCTTGTGGTCGGTGTAGATAATAACAGGAGAACTTGATCCCTCCAGCAGATGCCTCCATTCCTCAAGTGCTAATTTAATGGCTAGAAGCTCTCGATCCCCGATGGAGTAGTTCCTCTCCGCTGGAGAGAAGGTCCTAGAGAAAAAACCACAAGTGACAGCATGCCCGGAAGAATTTTTTTGTAGAAGAACAGCTCCAGCTCCCACTGAGGAGGCATCAACCTCCAATAGGAAGGGTTTGGAAGGGTCAGGTCTGGAGAGGACGGGAGCCGAAGAAAAGGC
Source organism: Hyla sarda (assembly GCF_029499605.1). NCBI lineage: Eukaryota > Metazoa > Chordata > Amphibia > Anura > Hylidae > Hyla > Hyla sarda. Next base: position 180,187,684 of record NC_079191.1, read on the forward strand.
AGACTTGAGTCGTTTAAAGGCGTCTTCTGCTTGAGGAGGCCAGGACTTGGGATCAGCATTTTTTTTGGTTAAAGCCACGATAGGAGCCACAATGGTAGAAAAATGTGGAATAAATTGCCTGTAATAATTGGCGAACCCCAAAAAGCGTTGGATAGCACGGAGTCCGGAGGGGCGTGGCCAATCTAAGACGGCAGAGAGTTTGTCTGGATCCATCTGTAGTCCCTGGCCAGAGACCAAATATCCTAGAAAAGGAAGAGATTGGCATTCAAACAGACATTTCTCAATTTTGGCATAGAGTTGGTTGTCACGAAGTCTCTGAAGAACCATACGGACATGCTGGCGGTGTTCTTCTAGATTGGCAGAAAAAATTAGGATATCGTCCAGATATACAACAACACAGGAGTATAACAGATCACGAAAAATTTCATTGACAAAGTCTTGGAAGACGGCAGGGGCGTTGCACAGTCCAAAGGGCATGACCAGATACTCAAAGTGTCCATCTCTGGTGTTAAATGCCGTTTTCCACTCGTCCCCCTCTCTGATGCGGATGAGGTTATAGGCGCCTCTTAAGTCCAATTTAGTGAAGATGTGGGCACCTTGGAGGCGATCAAAGAGTTCAGAGATGAGGGGTAAGGGGTAGCGGTTCTTAACCGTGATTTTATTAAGACCGCGGTAGTCAATGCAAGGACGTAGGGAGCCATCTTTTTTGGACACAAAGAAAAATCCGGCTCCGGCAGGAGAGGAGGATTTACGGATAAAGCCCTTTTTTAGATTCTCCTGGACGTATTCGGACATGGCAAGAGTCTCTGGGGCAGAGAGAGGATAAATTCTGCCCCGGGGTGGAGTAGTGCCCGGGAGGAGGTCGATAGGGCAATCATAAGGCCTGTGAGGAGGTAGAGTCTCAGCTTGTTTTTTGCAGAAAACATCCGCGAAGTCCATATAGGCCTTAGGGAGACCGGTTACTGGAGGAACCACAGAGTTACGGCAAGGGTTACTGGGAACCGGTTTTAGACAGTTCTTGGAACAAGAGGACCCCCAACTCTTGATCTCCCCAGTGGACCAATCCAGGGTAGGGGAATGAAGTTGAAGCCAGGGAAGTCCAAGGAGAATTTCCGAGGTGCAATTGGGGAGGACCAAAAGTTCAATCCTCTCATGATGAGATCCGATGCTCATAAGAAGGGGCTCCGTGCGGAAACGTATGGTACAGTCCAATCTTTCATTATTTACACAATTGATGTAGAGGGGTCTGGCGAGACTGGTCACCGGGATGTTGAACCTGTTGACGAGAGAGGCCAAAATAAAATTTCCTGCAGATCCAGAGTCCAAGAAGGCCACTGTAGAGAAGGAGAAGGCAGAGGCAGACATCCGCACAGGCACAGTAAGGCGTGGAGAAGCAGAGTAGACATCAAGGACTGTCTCACCTTTGTGCGGAGTCAGCGCACGTCTTTCCAGGCGGGGAGGACGGATAGGACAATCTCTCAGGAAGTGTTCGGTACTAGCACAGTACAGGCAGAGGTTCTCCATACGGCGTCGTGTCCTCTCTTGAGGTGTCAGGCGAGACCGGTCGACCTGCATAGCCTCCACGGCGGGAGGCACAGGAACAGATTGCAGGGGACCAGAGGAGAGAGGAGCCGAGGAGAAGAAACGCCTCGTGCGAACAGAGTCCATATCTTGGCGGAGTTCCTGACGCCTTTCGGAAAAACGCATGTCAATGCGAGTGGCTAGGTGAATAAGTTCATGTAGATTAGCAGGAATTTCTCGTGCGGCCAGAACATCTTTAATGTTGCTGGATAGGCCTTTTTTGAAGGTCGCGCAGAGGGCCTCATTATTCCAGGACAATTCTGAAGCAAGAGTACGGAATTGTACGGCATACTCGCCAACGGAAGAATTACCCTGGACCAGGTTCAACAGGGCAGTCTCAGCAGAAGAGGCTCGGGCAGGTTCCTCAAAGACACTTCGGATTTCCGAGAAGAAGGAGTGTACAGAGGCAGTGACGGGGTCATTGCGGTCCCAGAGCGGTGTGGCCCATGACAGGGCTTTTCCGGACAGAAGGCTGACTACGAAAGCCACCTTAGACCTTTCAGTGGGGAACAGGTCCGACATCATCTCCAGATGCAGGGAACATTGGGAAAGAAAGCCACGGCAAAACTTAGAGTCCCCATCAAATTTATCCGGCAAGGATAAGCGTATCCCAGGAGCGGCCACTCGCTGCGGAGGAGGTGCAGGAGCTGGCGGAGGAGATGACTGCTGAAGCTGTGGTAGTAACTGTTGTAGCATAATGGTCAGTTGAGACAGCTGTTGGCCTTGTTGCGCTATCTGTTGTGACTGCTGGGCGACCACCGTGGTGAGGTCAGCGACAACTGGCAGAGGAACTTCAGCGGGATCCATGGCCGGATCTACTGTCACGATGCCGGCTGGCAGGTAGTGGATCCTCTGTGCCAGAGAGGGATTGGCGTGGACCGTGCTAGTGGACCGGTTCTAAGCCACTACTGGTTTTCACCAGAGCCCGCCGCAAAGCGGGATGGTCTTGCTGCGGCGGTAGTGACCAGGTCGTATCCACTAGCAACGGCTCACCTCTCTGGCTGCTGAAGATAGGCGCGGTACAAGGGAGTAGGCAAAAGCAAGGTCGGACGTAGCAGAAGGTCGGGGCAGGCAGCAAGGATCGTAGTCAGGGGCAACGGCAGAAGGTCTGGAAACACAGGCAAAGAACACACAAGGAACGCTTTCACTGGCACTAAGGCAACAAGATCCGGCAAGGGAGTGCAGGGGAAGTGAGGTGATATAGGGAAGTGCACAGGTGAACACACTGATTGGAACCACTGCGCCAATCAGCGGCGCAGTGGCCCTTTAAATCGCAGAGACCCGGCGCGCGCGCGCCCTAGGGAGCGGGGCCGCGCGCGCCGGGACAGAACAGACGGAGAGCGAGTCAGGTAGGGGAGCCGGGGTGCGCATCGCGAGCGGGCGCTACCCGCATCGCGAATCGCATCCCGGCTGGCAGCGGAATCGCAGCGCCCCGGGTCAGAGGACGTGACCGGAGCGCTGCCGCGGGGAGAGTGAAGCGAGCGCTCCGGGGAGGAGCGGGGACCCGGAGCGCTCGGCGTAACACTTATCCCCTATCCTTAGGATAGGGGATAAGTTGCTCACCACTGAATCACCACTGGACTACTCCTTTAATTCAAGAAACAAAGAAAACATGTCTGGCAAAGAATGGTTCAATACAGTTAGGGTCTATTCACATGGGCGGAATTACCGAATCAATCAATTCGGCTTCTGCTTCCTTCGGTGGTTTCTGGCTTGTGCGGATTTTGTGTGGAATTGGTGCGTGATTGGTGCAGAATTGGTGCAGAAATTTCGCATGTGGAAATTCAGAAGTGTGGGATCCCATATAAGTCTATTGGGCTTCCATTTCAAGCGGAATTCCGCAAGCGGAAATTCCACCCGTGTGAATAGACCCTAAGGCTTAACAGCCACAATACCTCAAGAAATAACTGTTGGTTCCTATTGTCATATTTTTCTATGCAGAAATAACAAAAGAAGTTCTACTTAGACCACTCTATGGGGGAGATTTATCATTGCTTTTAGAGCATTTTTTTTGTCTATGTTTTGGCGCAGTTCAGGCGCAAGCAGCATATTTTGAGGCTTTTATGCGTCTTTTGATATAGACAGTTTTACTCTTTTTGCCTACCCGTAGAACTTTTTCTTTTTGACCATGCAGTGGTCACGTATTTATCATTTGCGACTTTTGTCAAAAGTCGCTATTTTGTGCGCAAAGGTACTTTTTTAGGCGCAAAGCTACACCACCTACCAGTAGACGTGAGAATAATCTCTACTTTCCACAATTCAACCTTTAACCTCTTGTGGACGACAACATCCCACTCCCCTTTTATGACACGCGCTCAGGAGCTGAGCGTGGGTCATAGCTGGGTGGTCCCAGCAGCTATCTGCCACCAGGACCCATCTCTAATGCCAGACATCCCCGATCACGGTGATGCCTGGCTTTAACCCCTTAGACACCACAATCAAATTTGATTGTAGCATCTAAAATGCAAGTAAAGATGCCCAGGCAGCAAAATTCAGGACCCGGGAAAGTGTCTACTTCCCTCCCTCACAAGAAATAGTCTAGAAAAAGTGAATGTGGTAGAGCTTTTCCCACCCAAAGCAGAGCTGCGCAAAATTCATCATCCTGCTGCACCTTCTTGATAAATAAGATCCACGCTAGTCAAACCCTCCACTCAAATAAACGTGGGAAAATAGCTCTACCGTAGACATTCTTTGATCAATCTGGGCCTATGTGTTCTCTGTTTCTAAAAATGCTGTGTGTGACAGCATAACTGTAAAAGATTCTTCATAGTAACATTAAGAGGGAGGGTCATACACAGTGTTTGTAGTAGTTTTTGTTGCACTTTTTCACTTTTTTTAATCCAAAGCCATGAGTAGATCCAGCAGGTAAGGGAAGTATAAACGTCGCTGTATGCACTAGGTGAAATTCAGCCAACCCTGCTGAGTTTGGCAGGACCGGTCAACTAATGTGCATTGGGGCCTTTAAACTCTCCTGCGATGATTTCAGGGGAGAGATGTTGCATTTTAGCTGGCTGGTTTTACATCCCTGCTCCCCATTTACAACACAAGAACACTTAGCTGAGCCAATTGTTGATGTCTATGGGGGGAACGGGAGAGATCGGTGTTGACCAAATGTTTGGTTGACATCTAATAAAAAGGGTCGGGGTACCTTAGCTTCTTCCTTTATATTTCCCATAGCTTTTGAATACACTTCTGGCTTTGGCTCAAAAAACGTAATTAAAAACTTCCACAAAAAGCTAAGTGTGACCCTTATTAGGAATACAGTTCACCCATTAAGTAGCTCTTCATTGCCCAACTGTATATCAGAATAGATGGGAACGAAAGGCAGCATGTCTGTGGGGGTAGTACACAAAGAAGCACATTTGTTTAACCACTGAATGAATGTTTATTAGCTATTTGCAAATGTAAAATAAAAGTGTTGTGTGTATGGCAACAGAGGTCATATTCGCCCAGGTGTGTTGCCCCTCGATCAGGGGGTGGGTGTGTGAATTGCCTCATCCTCTTTGAGAGTGACAAGATGTACATTGCTGCGCTGCCTTCTCGTTATTCACTTCACACTCAACTAATTGGATGCAATTATGGTGATTGTCCTAATTAAAAGGGGATAGGACACTTCCACAGCAGAGGTTTTGGTCCTGTATCGTACCAAATTTTTAATCCCAGCAGTAGTTAGAAATGATTGTAATCTCTCTCAGTTCTTTGAGCTTTATAGGGTTCGTTCACACGGAGTAAATCAAGAGGAATTCACGCCAAAAGATTTACGGGTGGAAAAAATAATGTAATTTTCGCGCGGAATTTGCATGGAATTTGCGCAGAATTGCACGCGGAAATGGGGGAGAAAGAAGTGAAGGGTTTTTCAGCCATTTCCGTGCAACTTGCGCGTGGAAACGATGTCGGGCGGAATTTTTTTTTACCATTGGATTCTATTGGATTACTATTGGATTCTGCTCGCGGATTCCGCTTGAAGAATGAACATGCTCTTTTTTCAAGCGGAACGGAATTCAGCGTCGGAATTCCGCTAGCAGAATTTCCGCAGTGTGAACAGGACAGCGGAAAAAACATTTAAGTCAATGGGCAGAGGAGATGTGCATTAATTTGGAGAGGAAAATTCAAGGGGAATAACTCGAGTAAATTCCTCTTGAATTACTCTGTGTGAACGCACCCTTAGTGTAATGGACTATACCCTTGTAAAACATCAATAATCTGTGGTAAACTGCTGATAAGACAGTCAACTCTTACTAAATATTACCATATTTTTTGCCGTATAAGACGCACTTTTTCTTCCCTAAAACTGGGGGGGGGGGGGGGGGGGAGTTGGTGCGTCTTATACGGCAAATACACACCTATCGTGGTGGTCCCTGCGGCCATCAACGGCCGTGACCCGCGACTAATACAGGGCATCACCGATCGAGGTGAGGCCCTGTATTAACCCTTCAGACGCGGCGATCAAAGCTGACCACCACGTCTGAGGCGAAAGTGACACTAACCCGGCTGCTCAGTCGGGCTGTTCGGGACCGCCGCGGTGAAATCTAGGTTTTGCACCTATAAAATTGGGTGCGTCTTATATGCCCGTGCGTCCTATAGGGCGAAAAATACAGCATAAACTTGACATACCAAATCCCTTCATAGACCTGAGAAGACTCTACAAGCTAGAGATCAAATTGTGTGTACTCCAGTGGAAAACAAACCAGTTTTCAAATCAACTGGTGCCTGAAAGTTAAACAGATTTGTACATTTTTAAAAATCGTAATCCTTCCAGTACTTATCGGCTGCTGTATGCTGCAGAGGAAGTTGTATAGTATTTTTCTTTCTGACCACAGTGCTGCCACCACTGTCCATGTCAGGAATTGTCTAGAGTAGAAACAAATCCCCATAGCAAACCTCTCCTACTCCAGATAGTTCTGGACACGGAGAGATATGGCAGAAGAGAGCACTATAGTCAGACTGGAAAGAACTACACAACTTTCTTTGTAGTATACAGCAGCTGATAAGTACTGGAATGATTAAGATTTTTAAATAGAAGTAATTCACACCTTCACACCTTCTTGATAAATAAGATGCACGCTAGTCAAACCCACCACTCAAATAAACATGGGAAAATAGCTCTACCGTAGACATTCTTTGATAAATCTGGGCCTATGTGTTCTTTGTTTCTAAAAATGCTGTGTGTGACAGCATAACTGTAAAAGATTCTTCATAGTAACATTAAGAGGGAGGGTCACACACAGTGTTTGTAGTAGTTTTTGTTGCACTTTTTCACTCAGTTTTTTTTTTAAATCCAAAGCCAAGAGTAGATCCAGCAGGTAAGGGAAGTATAAATGTTGCTGTATGCACTAGGTGAAATTCAGCCAACCCTGCTGAGTTTGGCAGGACCAGTCAACTAATGTGCATCGGGGCCTTTAAACTCTCCTGCGATGATTTCAGGGGAGAGATGTTGCATTTTAGCTGGCCAGCCCTTTTGTTTCATGAGAGATAAGCCACCTCAAGAGCTGTCTGGCAATGTTTTACATCCCTGCTCCCCAATTACAACACAAGAACACTTAGCTGAGCCAATTGTTGATGTCTATGGGGGGAACGGGAGAGATCGGTGTTGACCAAATGTTTGTTTGGTTGACATCTAATAAAAAGGGTCGGGGTACCTTAGCTTCTTCCTTTATATTTCCCATAGCTTTTGAATACACTTCTGGCTTTGGCTCAAATAACGTAATTAAAAACTTCCACAAAAAGTTGATGTATCGTACCAAAGTTTTAATCCCAGCAGTAGTTAGAAATGATAGTAATCTCTCTCAGTTCTTTGAGCTTTATAGGGTGCGTTCACATGGAGTAAATCAAGAGGAATTCACGTCAAAAGATTTACGGGTGGAAAAAGTTATGTAATTTTCGCACAGAATTTGCATGGAATTTGTGCAGAATTGCACGCGGAAATGGGGGAGAAAGAAGTGAAGGGTTTTTCAGCCATTTCCGTGCAACTTCCGTGCAGAAACGATGTCGGGCGGAATTTTTTTTTACCATTGACTTCTATTGGATTCTGCTCGCGGATTCCGCATGAAGAATGAACATGCTCTTTCTTCAAGCGGAACGGAATTCAGCGTCGGAATTCCGCTAGCAGAATTTCCGCAGTGTGAACAGGACAGTGGAAAAAACATTAAAGTCAATGGGCAGAGGAGATATGCATTAATTTGGAGTGGAGAATTCAAGGGGAATAACTCGAGTAAATTCCTCTTGAATTACTCTGTGTGAACGCACCCTTAGTGTAATGGACTATACCCTTGTAAAACATCAATAATCTGTGGTAAACTGCTGATAAGACAGTCAACTCTTACTAAATATTACCATATTTTTTGCCGTATAAGATGCACTTTTTCTTCCCCAAAACTGGGGGGGGGGGGGGGGGAAAGTTGGTGCGTCTTATACGGCAAATACACACCTATCGTGGTGGTCCCTGCGGCCATCAACGGCCGGGACCCGCGACTAATACAGGGCATCACCGATCGCGGTGATGCCCTGTATTAACCCTTCAGACGCGGCGATCAAAGCTGACCACCACGTCTGAGGCGAAAGTGACACTAACCCGGCTGCTCAGTCGGGCTGTTCGGGACCGCCGCGGTGAAATCTAGGTTTTGCACCTATAAAATTGGGTGCGTCTTATATGCCCGTGCGTCCTATAGGGCGAAAAATACGGCATACACTTGACATACCAAATCCCTTCATAGACCTGAGAAGACTCTACAAGCTAGAGATCAAATTGTGTATACTCCAGTGGAAAACAAACCAGTTTTCAAATCAACTGGTGCCTGAAAGTTAAACAGATTTGTACATTTTTAAAAATCGTAATCCTTCCAGTACTTATCGGCTGCTGTATGCTGCAGAGGAAGTTGTATAGTATTTTTCTTTCTGACCATAGTGCTGCCACCACTGTCCATGTCAGGAATTGTCCAGAGTAGAAACAAATCCCCATAGCAAACCTCTCCTACTCCAGATAGTTCTGGACACGGAGAGATGTGGCAGAAGAGAGCACTATAGTCAGACTGGAAAGAACTACACAACTTTCTTTGTAGTATACAACAGCTGATAAGTACTGGAATGATTAAGATTTTTAAATAGAAGTAATTCACAATTTTAACTTTCTGACACCAGTTAATTTGAAAACATTTGTTTTCCACCGGAGTGCCCCTTTATGTGGAGGGAACAAAATGTTTACCAGTGGTTTTCTAGTCTAAAAAAAAAAAATACAGCATTGTTACAGAGTAAAGCTGAGATCACATATTGGCCCAGATTTACTTAAACTGTCTAACTCTTAGACAGTAAGCTTAGATCCGACGGTTTAAGAATGCACTAGATTTGTTAGAGAGGTTTGGCTTATTTGATAAAGCTGTTGCATTTTTAGGCTACATTCACATTGCCATTTGTCTCTGGCAGTGTGAAGCCCGTCTTTTTAGGATGGCGAAAAGCGGGAGGAAAAATAGTGCTTGCACCTCCTTTTTCTCCCGCTATTCTCTCTGAAAATAGCGGCGCCCGACAGACCCCATTGACTATAATGGGGTTCAATGGGACCCGTTATTGCCCGTTATGACCCGTCAAAATGACAGCCATGAAACTCCCCCCCCCCCCCCCCCAAAAAAAAAAAAAAATAGAGAGTTTGACGGCTTTTGTTTGTCCAATTACACTAGTAAAATGGAAGTGTGGTGGCCCAGTACGGGAGGTGTTACCCCGTATCCTTGCTCCCCTGTCAGACAGCCTTCCTACAGTGTCCCCTGGGCCCCATTGCATCTGTCCCCCTCTTGTAAATATGTTTCTAATGTATTATACGCTGTTATGTGTTCAGAAAGCATTGTCACTTTAAGACTGTTTACCATGTGACTTGTTATGTGATTGTTACTCAGTAGGTACCAGTGACCAGGTGATCCCAGGGGTGACCTATGGGCTCCCTGCTAGTCTCCCACATATAAGCCCTGGGTGGAGCTAGCTCTCGCTTTTTCCTTACAAGTCTTTGCTGAGGTCAAGTCGAGTCCTAGAGAGTGTCCAGAGTCATTGGAGGTCTCAAGTCAAGTCTGCAGCCACAGTCAATTGCAAGTAAGCTACAATCATAGCTTTGTCAGTCAAGTCAAGTCAGTCCCTGTCAGCAACTGTCAAGTCAGCGTGGCCTGCATTAAATTGTTCTGTCCTACTACAAGTCCCAACAAGCCCTTAAGGTCTCTGAGTCTCTGTTCACCTCCATGGGCCCTGGCTGAACTGTAGACTTTACCATCAGTCTACCCTCAGTAAAGCTACCGTTATCAGTAACTTGGCGTCGGAGTCATTATTGCCCCCGTGCCTAGCCCAGGATCTAGCAGTATACCTTCGGGTGGTATCGAGGATAAACCACGCCCTGGCATTATGAATACTAGGGGTTAATGCCATCTGCCTCTAGGGTAACAACATTTGCCCTCATCACACCCCGTTACCACAAATTTTGGTGTCACGAATAGGATACGGGTGTGCGCCTTATGTAACAAGTCCTCCCCCAGTCTGAACTGTGTCCAGTATTGTCAGAAAATCGCATGCTGATGCATATAAAAGTTGCGCTAGAAAGTGTACGGGACTTTATCAGTGGAAAGTGTAATGCACGTGGCGATTGAGAAATAGAGGGGGAGGTGAAGAAAAAGACTGTTATCTGCTACTGTGAACTGTGTGAACTGTATAGAGTCGGTACCTGAAAGGGTTAACTTGGTCCGGTGTTTCCCGTGCGCGCGAGCAGCTCTGCCCTGTCAGTCCCCAGCAGTGACGTCTCTTCAGTACTGTGAGGAGGAACCAAAGAGCCGCCCTCTGTTGCACAAGGGAAGATTTGGCAGACCGGACCAAAACAGGATGTTCCCTGGGCGCAGCCATATTAGAAGCTTCGGCTGCTGTGCTCGTCTCTGTTACCTGTCAAGCACCCACTGCGCAGACTCTGCAAACACCCACGATTGCCAGTATCCAGTCTCCAGTGCCAGTAGCTATCGGTATTAACCCCTTTAGTGCCCACAAGTCTGGTCACAAGACGGATTACAACCTGGTGCATAAAAAATAGAGGGGGAGCATTCATTACAGTATCCCCATCAATCAAGTCAAAGCCACCGCTGCGTTACAGTAAGCATCTTAAAGGAGAACACACCTTATTTCCCTTAAAGCTACAGCACACTCAAAATTCAACAGCATGTCAGAACCCATCTCTCCAGATCAACCTGGCGACAGAGCCCCTAATCTCCAGCAGCAAGGTTATCACCTTCCCCAGCAGCCAGGATCTTGCCAGCCCTGCCTGCAGTCAGCATCAACAGTCCTGGTGTTCTAGCGACTGCACCAGTATTAATGGGAAACCCTGTCCTCCCTACCTACAATGGAGATCCCTTCACCTTGAGGGATTTCAGAGAGGATCCAGAGTTTGTCTGTCTTTTACTCTTTCCCTCCTAACCAACAGGTGCTCACAGGACAACTACAGGGACCAGCGTTAGAGGAAGTCCACACCTGGCCTGTCTCCGAGAAGGCGACTGTAGAGCAGATCTTTGAAAGACTGTGCCAGGGATTGAGTCACACTCTCTGTCAGAGGTACGTCTCTGTCTGTATGAAAGGCGACAAAAGCCAGGTGAGACCTTGAGAGCATATGCCGTAGCCCTACAGAATGCCCTAGAGACTGTCCAAAAATTAGATGGTAGAACTCCGAGCAGGGCAACAAGGTGTTAATGGACAGATTTATTGATGGGGCGCATAATAAGTGGGACAAGCCCAGCTGAGAATGTTAGCGGTCCAAAACCCCAGCATGTCATTCCCACTTTCAAAAGATTGGCTATCCAAGTGATTGAGTCCGGGACTGAATCTGAGGAAGTTTGTACACCCCTTACACTTGTTCTAGAGCCACTAGGGGCGGTAGCCAGACCTATACCACCACCGTCACCAGCCCCCACCCCAGTGTCATCTACTTTGACAGTCACCGCAGCCTCAGATTTACAGAGTGTTAGGCAGGACATTGAACAACTGACTAAGGCTGTGAAGGAGCTTGCCACCTGGGCCGTTCCACCTGACCGTGAACTGCCCCTGCCTAGGAAACCTGCCCCTGCTTCTCCTCCACGCAATTTCAAGTACTGCAATCCTCCACCCAATAGACCCTCGGGGACTCAAAGACCCTTTTGCACTTACTGTAATAAGTCAGGACTTTGGAAAATGCAATGCTGGGATTTAATCGGATTTCCCCTGAGGTCGCGGACCGGCTCTCAGGAAAACAGTCATCAGGTCCAATCCCCGAACGACCTAAGTGAGGACTCACACTTTATGTCGCCTCCTGCCCCTATGTAAAAGTTATTGTAGAAGGTGTACTGTTGGAGGCATTGATAGATACAGGGTCGCAAGTGTCTACTATACCTAAAAGTGTTTTCTATCAGCATTGGGATGCTAGTTTATTGTGTGAGCCTGAAGATGTTAACTTCCGAGTAGTTGCGGGTAATGGGAAACCAGTCCCCAGACATGGATACTGGGAGCCAACCATTCAGTTGGGAGAGCAGGTACTTAGCGGGCCGGGAGTGATTGTAACTAATGTGACAGATAAGGGGTCTCCTGAGTTTATATTGGGGATGAACATTATGAAGAATTGTTTCACTGAAGTGTTAGATGCCTTGTATGCCTCTCTTCCCCATAAGTCCCCTTCAGGCCAGCGGGCTGAGCAGCACCACTAGATAGTTCTACAGGCAGAGCAGAAATTTGCCAACAAGCAAGGTGAAATCTGCAGAGTACAAATTCAAGATATCTTGTCCATGACCTTTCAACCCAACCCGGAGACCATCATCTGGTGTTGTGCACGTCTCAGAGTCAAGAATAGGGACTACCAAACCCTGCTGGAACCTGTGCAATTGGAAGATCATCCTCTTGTTTGAGCTGCCAGAAGCCTTGTCACTGTCACCAACGGGAGAGTCCCGGTGCGGTTAGTAAACTTGTCTGATTCTGCTACTGTCTTGCCCAAATACACTCCTGTAGCCCAGCTGTACCTCCTTGAGTCGAAAGACATTGTGACAAAACATCTGGTGACCCAACAGCGTGCAGCTCAAATGGCCGAAGGATCCAGGGTGAGCCCTCCAAAGCCCTGGTGGGCGCAACTCCAGGTTGGAGACGACACTACTCCAAGGGACCACGTCAATGGAATCATCCATGTTGCCAAGAGGTACCATGAAGCTTTCAGCATGCACCCAGACGTCGGGCAGACTTCAATGATTCAGCACCAAATCCTCACAGGTGACAACCCACCTATCAAGGAAAGACACTATCCGGTCGAGTCCGTCATGTATCAGACTGTCAAGAAGATGCTGGCCGCCATGAAAGAGGCAGACGTAATCCAGGAAAGTCAGAGCCCCTGGGTGGCACCACTTGTCCTAGTCAAGAAAAAGGACGTAACCATCCGCTTCTGTGTCAACTACAGGAAATTGAACAATGTCGCACACAAGGACGCTTATCTATTGCCAAGGATCGAGGAGTCACTCACTGCCCTCGGGTCGGCTGCTTACTTCTCCACCCTGGACTTAACCAGTGGATATTGGCAAGTGCCCATGGCCATGGAGGATAGGGAAAAGACCACCATTGTGACACCCATGGGGCTGTTCGAGTTTAAAAGTATGCCATTTGGGCTGTGCAATGCCCTGCTACGTTCCAGCGTCTGATGGAAAGGTGCCTGGGCCATCTGAATTTTCATAGTGTTCTATTGTACCTGGACGATGTCACTGTGTATTCCAAGTCCTACCAGGAACACCTTAGTCACCTGTCAGACGTCTTCCAAGTCCTGATCAAGCATGGGCTGAAGATCAAAACATCAAAGTGTCACTTGCTCAAACCTCAGGTCGACTACTTGGGTCATGTTGTCAGCGCAGAGGGAGTCCAGCCTAATCCTGAAAAGGTGGAAGTTGTCAAGAACTGGCCAACCCTGCACACAGTTAAAGATGTCAGGAGCTTCCTGGGGTTTGCCGGCTACTACTGCTGTTTCATTCACCACTTCGCCCAGATTGCAGAACCCCTCACAGCTCTCTTGCGGGGTACGGCGAGGAGAACTACAATGGAAGAATACCTGTTGAATGGGCCGAAGAACAAGAGATGGCATTCCGAGCTCTCAAACGTCTGCTGACAGAACCACCCATCTTGGCGTATCCAGCTGTATACTGATGCCAGTTTTGAAGGTCTGGGAGCTGTCCTGTCCCACATCCAGGAAGGGAAAGAGCGAGTAGTTGCCTATGCCAGTCGTAACCTGCGAGGAGCAGAGAAGAACGATGCAAATTACAGCGCATTCAAGTTGGAACTGCTTGCCCTGGTGTGGGATGTGACCGAAAAGTTTGAAGACTATTTGGCTACCATGCCATTTACTGTCTACACGGATAATAACCCGCTGGCCTGCCTGAACACTGCCAAGTTGGGTGCCATCGAGCAGCATTGGGCTTTAAGATTAGCCAATTAGTTTCACCATCAAATCAAATGTCAATGCCAACGTACTGTCTAGGATGACCCCCGGTGAAGAACCTCCTGTCGAAGACATGTGGGAAGATGTGGAGATGCCCCCATTTTATCAATGGTTCATGAACCAGAATGTTGTGACCGCCCTCATGGTCGGTGAACCCCGGTCTGAAAAGGTTAAAGAATACATATACCCCTGGAAGACTCTTCAGTCATGGGGGATCTGTTGTACTACCTTCTGGCGAAAAAGGTACCAACCTGTCTACGCCGGGCCCAGTGTGACTACGAGCTGAAACGTCTGAGGCGACAGAGGAAGCATCTGATTGTGCACAATGGACTGTTGTACCAAAATTATTTGGATCCGGTCTCTGGTGATCGACATCATCAGATTCTGGTTCCCCAAAGAGATGCGGCGATGGTCCTCGACACATACCATGATCAGTCGGGACACTTTGGAGTCCACAAGATCGAAGCTACTGTCAGGCGAAGATTCTATTGAATCGGAATGCGGAGCGACATTGAGAAATGGTGCAGTGAATGTGCTGTCTGTAACGTCACCAAGAACTTGCATAAGGACGCAAGAGCACCCCTCCATTCCATCCAGAGTGAAAGGCCTAACCAGTTGGTCGCGCTAGACCATGTCAAGTTGTCTCCTACCCGGTCCGGGTACACTTATGCTCTCACCATGATGGATCACTACTCTAAATGGGTTGTTGCTGTCCCCATCAAAGATCTCACAGCCAAGACAGCAGCCCAGATGTTCTACTCTATTTGGGTGCATACCCTTGGGTGTCCGGAGTCTGTCCTAACGGACCATGGAACGGCCTTCGAGGCCCAACTCTTCCAAAAGCTGTGTCAATTCCATGCCTGCAAGAAACTCCGGACTACTGCTTATCACCCCCAGGGGAATGGGCTCTGTGAGCGCATCAACCAAGTCTTTATCCACATGTTGTGAGCAGCCTCTGTGTCAAGACAAGAAGAGTGGCCCCGACTGCTGCCCGGGCTATTGGAGATCTATAATAACACAGTCCACTGTTCTACGGGGTACACCCCTTTCTACTTGATGATTGGGCGACATGGGCAGCTGCCTAAAGACTGAACATTTGGGCTCTAAGCCCCGTTCAACAACTATCCGCAAACCTCCCTGGAGTGGGTCTCTGACCACCAGAGAAGAATCCAAGAGGCTAAAGAAATTGTCAGCAAGAAGATGGGCAAGGCCCAGCAGAGACAACAGGAGGACTATAACCATCATACTTCTGCCAAACCACTTCAATTGGGCAATAAAGTCTGGCTGCAGAAGTTTACAAGTTAGACTCTATCTGGGAGACAGGGCTGTACACGGTGAAGGCCGTACCCTATCCGGAATCTGATGTATACCGAATCAAGTTTTGTCTGAAAGAAGATCTACCAGTGCTCCCAGCACCACCTCCTCCAGCTGTCAGACCTGCGAGAGAGTACGCTCCAGGTGAGGGAATCCACCCATCCATGGATTTCCCTATGTTTTCTCCAACCCAGCCTGCGATCTTCTGTCTCTCACCAGCACCGGGGCTGGTTCAACCTACTCTAGTCTCTACACCAGTTCCAGTCTTGTCACCATTGTCTCCAGTCTATACACCAGTCTCTAGAGAACCAACTCTGTCCCCAGCCTCTCCAGCGCAGAGACCAGTGACTCTGGGCCCTACCAGTCCTGGACTAATACCAGCTCCTGAGTTCGCTGATGACGAACCAGCTGCGGCCTCGGAAGTTCCAAGAGCTTCAGAAGACGCTCCAGAAGAGTCCAGATTCCCCCGAGGTGGTGTTGCATAGATCCCAAAGGTCTACTCAAGGACAGCTTCCCGCTAGATATAGGGAGTAAAAATAGTACCACACATAGTCCAACTAATTTAGTCAGTCTATATAATGTGTATATGAGTTAGACAAAGTGTCTAGTTAGGACTGTTTCTAACGTGTCCATTACCAGTCCATATTGTCAACATGTTTATGTATCTAACATTTTTCCTGTCCCTGTGTACAGAGTGCTCTCCTGGCCAGAGGGTTCCCCTGCAACTTAAGTAAAGCATGCAGAGAGACAGAAATGCTGTATATAGAGGTAACAATGGTGTGGTGTACAGTGACCCCTCAACCTACAATGGCCCCGACATACGATAATTTCAACATGCGATGGCCTCTCAGAGGCCATCGCATGTTGAAGGCAGCATCAACATATGATGCTTTTTTATGTCGGGGCCATCGCATAAACAGCTATCCGGCAGCGCTGACTGCTTCAGCTGCCGCAGGATAGCCGTTTACGGTGCCCCGTGAGCTCCGGTGATGTCTCTTACCTGTCCTCGGGGCTCCGGCACGTCCTCTTCGGGATGCCCTACATCGTCGGCGCTCTCCATCGATGTCATCACGTCGCTGCGCATGCCGTCCCGTCATCCAATAGGAGCGGTGTGCGTAACAACGTGATGGTGGTGACGGACCGCGCGGATGCCGGGGAAGCAGAGGCCTTACCGGAGCGTCGGGGACACCTCGGGGAAGCGGCGACAGCGATGGACGGCGACATCCCGGGCAGCGGTGACGAGCGGTGACGGTCCGGAGCGGCGGGGACAGGTGAGTACAACTTCCTCTAACAGTGGTCTTTAACCAGCGGACCTCCAGATGTTGCAAAACTACAACACCCAGCATGCCCGGACAGCCAACGGCTGTCCGGGCATGCTGGGTGTTGTAGTTTTGCAACATCTGGAGGTATGCAGGTTGTAGACCACTGTCCTATACTTTCCATTGCATGGATCCCTCAACATGCGATGGTTTCAACAAACGATGGTCCGTTTGGAACGGATTACCATCGTATGTTGAGGGACCACTGTATAAAACATGTATAGAGTTCTGGGGAGAAGTGTTTTAGTACTGAAGGGCCCCAGTAGCTAAGGCATTCCAGAATCCGCCCATTTCTCACCACTGAAACTGCTAAAACTCTCATTATTGCTTTGATTCACTCCCGCCTCAACTACTGTAACTCTTTACTAATAGGCCTTTCTTTCTCCAAACTCTCTTCTCTTCAGTCCATCCTTAATGCCGCAGCCAGACTCATCTTCCTCTCCAGCCGCTACACCGACGCCTCCTCCCTGTGCCAGTCACTACACTGGTTACCAATTCAGTCCAGAATACAGTACAAAATCCTCAGTCTCACACACAAAGCTCTCCACAATACTGCACTTCCCTACATCTCCTCTCTCATCTCTGTCTACCATCCTACACGTTCTCTCCGATCTGCTAATGATCTCACACTAACATCTTCTATAATCCGAACTTCTCACTCCCGTCTCCAAGACTTCACTCGTGCTGCAACGGTTCTCTGGAATGCTATCCCTCAATCCCTCAGACTCAACAACAACATCCATAGTTTCAAACGTGGCCTGAAAACACATCTCTTCAGACAGGCCTATAACATTCTTTAATTGGCCTCAACATATCCTCAACATATCCCCACACCTCTTGTTTGAATAGTTATTGTGTAATATTATGTCTGAAAATTGTCTTTGTTTGTACCCCATAATTGTAAGCGCTGCGGAATCTGTAGGTGCTAAATAAATAAAATTATTATTATTATTATTAGATAGCCTCCGGCAGCCCAGTCCGCAATTTATGTGTTTCAGTGTCTAAGGTATGTTACCAATGCAGTTGCAAGTGTGATAAATCCCACATGGTTACCAATTCATTTACCAAAGGATCATGTATGGACATTTCTAAAGTGCTACATGGACTCATCCCCTGTTTTTTATTAACTATCCAGACCTCTGAAGGACATTTTATACCAATATGCTCCAGGAACTGTCACTATGCCTCAGTGGCCACTGTTAGTCATCCGTCCTCCAGGACTTGGCGCCGAGGATGGCTGTATTCAAGAGGGGGAGTTTGTAGTTGCCCAGTATGGGAGGTGTTGCCACGTACCCTTGCTGCCCTGTCCGGCAGCCTCCCTACAGTGTCCCCTGGGCCCCCTTGCATCTGTACCCCCCCCCTTGTAAATATGTTTCTAATGTATTATACCATGTAATGTATTCAGAAAGCATCACTTTAAGACTGCTTACCATGTGACTTGTCATGTGATTGTCACCCAGGAGGTCCCAGTGAGCAGGTTATCCCAGGAGTGACCTATGGGCTCCCTGCTAGTCTCCCACATATAAGCCCTGGGTGGAGCTAACTCTCGCTCTTTCCTTACAAGTCTTTGCTGAGGTCAAGTTGAGTCCTAGAGAGTGTCCAGAGTCATTGGAGGCCTCAAGTCAAGTCTGCAGCCACAGTCAATTGCAAGTAAGCTACAGTCATTGCTTTGTCTGTCATCAGTCAAGTCAGTCCCTGTGAGCAACTGTCAAGTCAGCGTGGCCTGCATTAAATTGTCCAGTCCTACTACAAGTCCCAGCAAGTCCTTTAGGCCTCTGAGTCACTGGTCAAATCCGTGGAGCCTGGCTGAACTGTATAGACTTTACCATCAGTCTACCCTCAGTAAAGCTACAGTTATCCGTAACTTGGCGTTTGAGTCATTATTGCCCCTGTGCCTAGCCCAGGATCTAGCGGTATACCTTCGGGTGGTATCAAGGATAAACCATGCCCTGACGTCACGAATACAAGGGGTTAATGCCATCTGCCCCTTTTTTGGTACAAATGCACCAGAAGCCTGTTGCATGTGCAATAGTAAATTTGGGCCATAGTTTTTTGTCAGTATTTTAAGCCAAAACCAGGAGCGGTTCCAAAACACAGAACAAGGTGTCAATCTTTCCGTTAAGCTATGCTCACATGACAGAATTTCAGCATTTTTCCTGAATTCTGCATCAGCATTCATTTGGCTTCAATTTTGCATCTGTCCACCATTTGCGGAATTCATGCAGAATTCGTGTGGAATTTCCGGATGCTTTCCGCATTATTCTGCAGCACAGTTATAAAAATGGAAGTTTAAATTACATGCAGATTTACATGTGGAATTCCATGCGGAAATTCTGCCCTGTGAACAAAGCCTTATAGTTTTTCTCTGACTAGGAAATACTGACTACAATAAATATGTACACCCAGCTATAAAGAGTGTACCTGCAAATGGAAAAAAGAAAAGAGACCGACAAGGGCGCCTTGTGCGTTACCACTATAACAGGATGGTAAATTAAGACAAGTTGACCACAAGTGGGCGTGGCTTGCCCCTAGGTAGTGGCCGCTCACCTTGAGCGAATAGAATATTCGCATATAACCCACGCCGTGGGTGGCAGAGAGACAGGAACAGCTGCTGGGCCTGGGTCCCAGGGAGAGGAATAATCCAATCCTGATAGAAGTGAAGGCAAAGAAGAAAATCTTTGACCCTTGCAAAGGCGTTGCTGGTTCCAAAATAACGTGGATGTCAAACCAAAGGTATTAGTAGAAACACCAGAAAGGTTTATTAGGACATAATAAACAATAAAGTACAGGGATGATGCGTTTCGGGGGAGCAACTCCCTACCTCAGATCAGTGTGATGGAGGGAAAAAGGGGGTGGCTCCCCCGAAACGCGTCATCCCTGTACTTTATTGTTTTTTATGTCCTAATAAACCTTTCTGGTGTTTCTACTAATACATTTGGTTTGGCATCCACGTTATTTTGGAACCAGCAGCGCCTTTGCAAGGGTCAAAGTTTTTCTTCTTTGCCTTAGCTATAAAGGGTTGAACTGTCCTGTGCGGTGTCCTGTCTAGACAACACGCTATACCTCAGCTACCTGCAAACTCAAAAGTAAAAGAGGTTAAATAGACAAACCCCAAAAATTTTGAAAACCTATATGAAAGCCATGCAACCCCATTTTGGCAGGACTTGCCAGCTATCTAATATAAATGTGGACCTCCTGACTTTACTTTTATGGTACATGTCAGGGGAAAGAAGCATCGGCATATAAGACTGGTAAAACCATCCATGCACCTTTATGATCATGTGACAGCTATTTTAGGTGTTTAGCCAACAGGGTTGATGAAAACCACAATGGTTGACAGAAATCACAAGCATACCACTGATAACCAATCAGAAATATACAACTTGACGCTAAAACAATAAAAGATTGGACACCAAAACATGACATTCTAAACTACGGCACAAGGGACTGAGAAACTTATCTACATCATCAATATCCAAGAAAAAAAAAATAGAGCAAAGCGGCACCCAATATTCCAATGTAAAAATAGTGATAGTTATCCACACATCCTATCAATACAAAAAACTGCAAAGTTTAAACCTACCCCATGAGGCTGGCCTCATAAAGTAGGTTAAAACATTGAACTTTGCTCTCTTTTTTCTTAGATATTGGAGTTTTTAGTCAGCTGAGCACCCAGATTGCCATATGCTGCCCATATACAATACTTTCTTTCAACTACATCAGTTGCTTGGGCAGTAAACCACATTATACCAGACACTAAACCACTAAACCTCAGTTTTTGGGGAAAATAAACTACTGGAGAGCAGCACCAGATTATCTTGTCCATTGTAGGGTAGAGTGGGAGTCCAGGTTCTACAGCATTAAGTTTACAGTATTTGTTGAGACCAGTTTATCTACACCTGATACTTATTTTATTTGTCTTCTCTTTCCTATTTATAAGGATGTTTAGTAAATGTTATTTGCCTTTTGAAATGAAAGAATATGGATAATTTCTAAAAATCTTCTAGTTTTCATCTATATTTCTTATGTGTCTTTTTCTATTTAGTATATAATGGCAGGCCAAAATGTCTTGTTGAAGAGAATGGTTTTACAGTTCCTAATTTTATTTGTTTTCCATTACATAATCTCAGTTGCGGTTATGTTTAGTTTATTATACTATAGGGATCATTACTTTTAGAACTCTATTAAATGCTACTAGTTCCTTTTAGGTCTGAATGTGAGTATTCACACCATTTCATATGTAAAGAATGGTATCGGTAAAGAAATGGTATTCCAATGTAACCCATCACGTGAAAACATAAAAATCCCTATTGGACCATCTTGCCCAAATATCAGTGTTAGTTAACAAGAAATGCCTTCTCTATAAAGAGATTTACATGCGCAGTGCCATGGGACATAGTTAAATGACATAATCCTGTCCTTGGACGTGTAGTTTCAATTCAAGAACAATTTGTACAGCACTGTTATACTATGAGCTTTCATTCATGGACAGAGAGCACATACTTAGGAGGGGTTATGTGCACTGAGGGACAGAAATAAACAGCTTTATTAAGATAATGCTACATTATCATGACTCAGTTTATGCTGTCATTTGTGTAATACAGAAATGTTTACGTGAGTAATTATTTAGAAAAATGTTTTGAAGCCTTCCTATTGGTTAATTTAAGATACTTACCCTCTAAGTAAGTAATTATTTCAATGTTATTAAAGACCTACCTGATAACAGTCTAGGCCATTAAATGGAAAAAAATAATAAGGGGCATTTATCAAGCCATGCCAGTGTTGCAAACCCTTTACAGCTGCCAAGGGGTCGTGAAGGAGGTTGGGAGATGGAGGCAGCCTCGCATGAAGGCATTGTGCCAGAAGCACACCTTCTTCACATGTGACTTTAGGTTAGTCTTGCAACATTTAAAGTTGCATAAATATTCACCACCTCAATAGGTGGAGTATATTT
This sequence comes from Hyla sarda, assembly GCF_029499605.1. NCBI lineage: Eukaryota > Metazoa > Chordata > Amphibia > Anura > Hylidae > Hyla > Hyla sarda. Next base: position 180,209,300 of record NC_079191.1, read on the forward strand.
GTTTGCCAGGCATAACAGCAGCCACAGAGCCACTAGATTTACTAAGAGGTGTGTGCCTCTTAGTAAATCCAGCAGACCGGATTGGGTGGGTCTTTACTAACATACACCAAACAAAAACAATGCAGATAGTACATTTCCCCTAATGACTCACACTAAGCCTTTCTTAATAGTGTTGCCCTGTTTCCGATTCTGAGTTAGCCCTGTAGAAGCTGCGGTCACTGTGACCGCAGCGTCTATTAGGGTAACAGAGGGAGGGAACTCCCTCTGTCACCGATCGGCGCTCTGCAAAGTGAAAGCAGAGTGCTGATGGTTGCCATGGCAAGCAGAGCGCTGATGGTTGCTATGGCAACAGGAGGCCTGACAGTGCCTCTGTTGTCATACCTAACGTAGAAACTGATCTATCCTATGTCTGTCAGTGTAAAACTGACAGACATAGGCATAATTCAATGGAGTACAAATGTGTAAAAAAAAATGTGAAAAAAATGTGGAAAAAAATTAGAAAAAAAATTTTAAAACGTGAAAAATAAAATAGAAAAAAGTGAAAATATATAAAAAATAATACAATAAATTATATATATATATATATATATATATATATATATTACACCCCGAAACACACCCCAAAACGCCAACATGTGCCGCAAAAATAGAGTCCTCACACAAAAGTTATGGCTCACAGAAAAAGGCGACTTACAAACATGAATTTTTTTTTTTTTTACAAAAATAGTTTTTATGCTGTAAATGAACTAAAATATAAAAAAGTATATACATTTGATATCGCCATAATGGTATCAACCTACAGAGTAAAGGCAACATGTCATTTATACTGCATGATGAACGAACTAAAAAACATTTTTTTTATTATAAAAAAACAACAACCGCAGAATAGATTTTTTTATGTAAAGCACCTCATAAAAAATGAAATAAAAACTGATCAGAGTGTCACATGTACCCCAGAATGGTACCAATGAAAGTGTCAACTTGTCTCCCAAAAATGTTTTTGCCCTCCAAGGCCACTGCGACTTTATATGAACTCCATATGTAATTCGCCTTGAACATTTTCCAGGCAGCATTAAGGTAGCACCTGTGAGGCCATGCACCTATATTAGCCAACTTAGGTGGGGCTTGCAGTTTGCTTCCCTCCTCCCTTTGTATGTGTGCTTAGCCATGCTGGAGGGTACCTGGGAGGACTCTGTGAATTGACCTAATGCTGCCGTAATTGCCCACTGGCCCCTGTTTTGCTTATCACGCACAGGTAGGTTTAGTGTTAGGTCCCGTGCCATTTGAGAAACCTTGGCATTGATGTGTGGGCTCTGGTATGTCCTTCATATAAGGATATACTGGCGAATGTCTCAATATTAACATCAGTGTTGAGGGATTAGCCAATGTCATTGTATACATCTACCACAGTAGTGCACCTAAATTCTTGTATTGTATTGTTGTAATTGTTACACATCCACACCGTCTATCTGGTGTAGGATTCTATTGTGGCACTTGTAGTCCGCTGCAGGCATCCTCCATTGTACGCATTTTTATGCTGGGGATCGCCCCTAGCAACGTACTACAAGGGCAGGATCTGCTCCCCCAGTATAAATGCACAACCGCATTTGGGGTTGAGCACCTCCAGCCATTTGAGACCACGTTTTTTGTTGACTTTATGTGATGCCAGCAAAATATCCTACACTAAAAGGAGGCCCCAAAATTCACACAGCCCGCCTTCATGTCTGAGGCCTGTGTGTGAGTCACGTAGCGCATAAAGGCCACTTATGGGATATTTCTAAATACATCAGAATTTGGGGAATATATTTTGAGTTGTATTTCTTTGTCAACACCTGCTGTGGTACAGAAAATAATGGATTAAAATGAAAAATCTGCCAAAAAATTTAAATTTCAAAATTCGGCCTCCACTTTGCCACCTTGCTTTCATTTCTGTGAAACACCTAAAGGGTTAATAAACTTCCTTAATGTCATTCTGACTACTTTAAGGGGTTCAGTTTTTAAAACAGAGTGATTTATGGGGGTATCTAATGTACAAGCCCCTCAATTCCACTTCAGAACTGAACTGGTCCCTGAAAAATCACATTTTGAAATTTTCTTGAAAATCTGGAAAATTGCTGCTAAACTTATAAACCTTTTAAAATTCTAAAAAAGTAAAAGAATGTTTATCAAATGATGGGAACATAAAGTAGACATATTGTAGATGTGAATTAATCCTTAATTTGGTGCAACATGACTATTTATCGTACGAGCAGAAAATTCTGCAGTACAGATCCCAGCAGTGTGATTGTACTACTGACTGAGCCCAGCCATATAAAGATTTACACACTTTAGCAATCAGTACAGTATTAGCAATCAAATGATTGCTATAGATTGTCCCCTATGGGGACATAAAAAGTGTAAAAAGAAAAGTTGAAAAATTTAAAAAAAAAAAAACATTTCAAAAGGGAAAAATCCCCTTCCCCAATAGAAATTAAAATTGTCAGTTTTTCTCATTTTACCCCCAAAAAGCTTACCGTATATACTCGAGTATAAGCCGAGTTTTTCAGCACGATTTTTCGTGCTGAAAACACCCCCCTCGGCTTATACTCGAGTGAACTCCCCCCACCCGCAGTGGTCTTCAACCTGCGGACTTCCAGAGGTTTCAAAACTACATCTCCCAGCAAGCCCGGGCAGCCATCGGCTGTCCGGGCTTGCTGGGAGTTGTAGTTTTGAAACCTCCGGAGGTCCGCAGGTTGAAGACCACTGCGGCCTTCAACATCATCCAGCCCCCTCTCACCCCCTTTAGTTCTGAATACTCACCTCCGCTCGGCGCTGGTCCGGTCCTGCAGGACTGTCCGGTGAGGAGGTGGTCCGGTGGGATAGTGGTTCCGGGCTGCTATCTTCACCGGGGAGGCCTCTTCTAAGCGCTTCGGGCCCGGCCTCAGAATAGTCACGTTGCCGTGACAACGACGCAGAGGTGCGTTCATTGCCAACGTACTCCTGCGTCATTGTCAAGGCAACGCCTCTATTCCGGGCCGGAAGCGCGGAGAAGAGGCGCCCCCGGTGAAGATAGCAGCCCGGACCACCTCCTCACCGGACCACCTCCTCACCGGACAGCCCTGCAGGACCGGACCAGCGCCGAGTGGAGGTGAGTACTCAGAACTAAAGGGGGGGAGAGGGGGCTGGATGATGTTGAAGGCCGCAGTGGTCTTCAACCTGCGGACCTCCGGAGGTTTCAAAACTACAACTCCCAGCAAGCCCGGACAGCCGATGGCTGCCCGGGCTTGCTGGGAGTTGTAGTTTTGAAACCTCTGGAGGTCCGCAGGTTGAAGACCACTGAGGGCGAATGATGAGAAGAGGATGATGAAGGGGGGTGGGGATGATGAAGGGGGTGTGGGATGATTACAAGGGGATGATGAAGGGGGGATGTGTGGGATGATAAGGGGATGATGAAGGGGGGGATGTGCGGGATGATAAGGGGATGATGAAGGGGGGATGTGTGGGATGATAAGGGGATGATGAAGGGGGGATGTGTGGGATGATGACAAGGGGATGATGAAGGGGGGATGTGTGGGATGATAAGGGGATGATGAAGGGGGGATGTGTGGGATGATAAGGGGATGATGAAGGGGGGATGTGTGGGATGATAAGGGGATGATGAAGGGGGGATGTGTGGGATGATGACAAGGGGATGATGATGAGGATGTTAATGACGGGTCTGGATGATGACAGGGGGGATGAGGTATTTCCCACCCTAGGCTTATACTCGAGTCAATAACTTTTCCTGGGATTTTGGGTTGAAATTAGGGGTCTCGGCTTATACTCGGGTCGGCTTATACTCGAGTATATACGGTAATTTTTTTTATAAACATATTTGGTATCACCGTGTGCGTAAATGTCTGAGCTATCAAAATTTCATGTTATTGATCCTGTACGGTGAATGGCGTAAATGTAAAAAATAAAAAGAAGTCCAAAAATGCTGCTTTTTAGTCACATTTTATTTCCCAAAAAATTATAAAAAATTATCTAAAAGTTTTATATATGCAAATGTGGTATCGATAAAAAGAACAGATGACGGCACAAAAAATGAGCCCTCATACCGCCCTATATACGGAAAAATTTAAAATAGGCTTTAGATTACTGATTTTGTACAAAAAGTTTTAGATTTTTTTAAAGTAGTACAAAAATATAAAAGTATCTAGCCATGGGTATCATTGTAATCGTATTGACTCACATAATAAAGAAAACATGTCATATTTACCGTAAAGTGTACAGTGTGAAAACGAAACCCTCCAAAATGTGCAAAATTGGGGTTTTCATTTAAATTTCCTCCCTAAATTTTTTTTGGGGGGTTTGCCGTACATTTTATGGTAAAATGAGAGGTTTAATTGCAAAGAACAATTGTTCACTCAAAAAACAAGCCCTTATATGGGTCTGTAGATGGAAATATAAAAGAGTTATTGATTTTAGAAGGCGAGGAGGAAAAAACAAAACCGCAAAAATAAAATTGGCCTTGTCCTTAAAGGGGTACTCTGGTGAAAACCTTTTTTCTTTTAAATCAACTGATGGCAGAAAGTTAAACATATTTGTAAATTACTTCTATTAAAAAATCTTAATCCTTCCTGTACTTATTAGCTGCTGAATACTACAGAGAAAATTCTTTTCTTTTTTGGAATGCTCTCTGATGACATCACGACCACAGTTCTCTCTGCTGATGTTATTATAATAACGCTTTATTTATTGTTGTCCTTAGTGGGATTTGAACCCAAGTCCCCAGCACTGCAAGGCAGCAGTGCTAACCACTGAGCCACCATGCTGCCCTTAGCATACATCTGCTATGCATGGTTGCTAACATGCAGAGAGCACTGTGTTCGTGATGTCATCAGTGTTCCAAAAAGAAAGGAATTTCCTCTGTAGCATTCAGCAGCTAATAAGTACTGGAAGGATTAATATTTTTTAATAGAAGTAATTTACAAATATGTTTAACTTTCTGCCACCAGTTGATTTAAAAGAAAAAAGGTTTTCACCGGAGTACCCCTTTAAGGTTAAAATGGACTTGGTTAATTCCTTTAGAACACGAGTGTGAATGTTATCTGGACCTTTTTTTAGGCAGCACTGCACTTCTTCCTGGGTTAGACAGGTGACATGTACTGAGGAATTTACCTTATTCCACTGTAATTTACCTGCAATTTTATTTTCCTCTGTGAATGCAGTGGGAAAAAACTGTGATTAATATATTAGTTTTTAAGAAAAGAGTTAATTTTACCTTAAAAAAAATCTTAAAAATTGCCACCCCTAAGGGTCATCTATGTACCTCCACACCAACAACTCTGTATTTTACAGTCATAAGGCAAGCTGGTACCCTGTATAGGAAATACGCGCAGTGCAGGCTCGCTCCTGACAGACTACTCTTCAGGTATGGTTGTCCCTGATTGACTGAGGCTGCACACACCTCCCTCATCTATATTCACTGCTTCCCTAAACATGTGACTGGCTCAGCTCTCCAGGCAGCAGCTAAAAGAGGCATGAAGGCACAGTTTTCAAGTGAATCTTAGCAGAGTATCTAAGCATAATATGTGCAATACTGCCTGCAGCTTAGTATGTGCGATACTGACTTTACTACAGTGTATCTAAATATATATGATACTGCCTGCAGTCTATTGTTACACACCGCGTTCTGGCCGCAAGAACCGGTCATCAGCGCAGTGTCCCTGACCGCCGGCGGGGCCGGGATTCACATCGTGGGATGCGCCCTCATGCAAATCCCAGCCCGTCTCCTACCACACTCCGCTCCTGCAACTTCTTCTGTCTCTCAGCTCTGGCACGCGCGTCTCCGTATCTTAGGGTGCGCGCGCACCGGAGCTCTGAAATTTTAAGGGCCAGTGCGCCAATAATAAGTGAATACACCTGACACCACATTATAAGTTGTTTGCACCTCCCACACTTCCCTGCCAGATCTTCAGTGCCAATTGCCTGAGAGACAGCGTTCCTATTGCCTGTTTGCCATATTTGTGTATCCAGACCTTTCTGCCATGTTTTTTGACTACGAACCTTTGCAGCCTGCCTTAACCTGCTGCTACTTCTTCCTTCGGTACCTCGCCTTGCTCAGTTATCTGTGTGGTCAAGCTGTGTCGGGGATAGCGACCTGGGTGTCACCATCCTGCCTTGCAGCGGGCTCTGGTGAAGACCAGCGGCACCTTAGACTCTGCTCCCCGATATGGTGAGAGTCATCAGCCACACAGGTAGAGGATCCACATTCAGCTCCGTTAAATCTATTACATGTGATACTGCAGGATCTCAGTGTATCTATGCATAATATGTGTGATACTGCCTGCAGCCTAGTATGTGTGATACTGAAAGCTCCCAACTGTGTTTGTAAAACACTGTGTTAGAATATGACACATATGGTCAAAAAGAACAGATAGAAAATGTATACATAAAAAACTACTGTACTTATCACTAAACCTGCACACTAATTCAAGAAGATCTATTATTATTTTTACACATTTTACCCTGTTATACACTCACCATAGCGTCTTAGGTATGCTGCAGGTAAACTCCAATAATCCTTCTCTCTGTGTAACATGTACAGCATGAAAACATGCTGTGCTAAATTTACGGCAGCAGCGGGAGATACGCTGCGTATTCCTTGCTCACTATACACACAGGGCTTTCCGGCGGCAGCCCTATGTGTGTAGTGAGTTTTGGAGGCGGAGCCATGTGCCGGCGTGACTGTGACGAGCGGCTCTGCCTCCAAAACTCACTACACACATAGGGCTGCCGCCGGAAAGCCCTGTGTGTATAGTGAGCAAGGAATACACAGCGTATTTCCCGCCACTGCCGTAAATTTTGCTCAGCGTGAAATACGCTGCGTATAGGCCAAGTGGGAATGCACCCTTACAGAGCAGCCTTCAGTGATTGGATGAAGAGACCAACCATAGTACAGCAGACTCAAGGAGGAAGAGGAGTTATACAGAGTGGGGGAAGAGACAGACACCCCCCTCCACAATAGAAGATGAAAATGCAAGTGAGAAAGAGAAGGAAAGTATTTGTGAGAGAAATATAGGTGCTAGACACATAAAAATTGTATGTACATGATCAGGTACTGAGTAACCTTATTCTTTTTTGGATTTCACCCAGAAATGCATTGCTGTCTTTGAGATGGTGCATTTTACAGTGGTCCTAGTGCCCCTCGGATTATACAAATGTGCAGAATGTCTGAACATTTTACGCAGTGTTAACGCGGCCTAAGCGAACAGACTTGTCTGCCAGGAACGTGGAAAAACTGAAATGTATGAGTGTCACGATGCCGGCTGGCAGGTAGTGGATCCTCTGTGCCAGAGAGGGATTGGCGTGGACCGTGCTAGTGGACCGGTTCTAAGCCACTACTGGTTTTCACCAGAGCCCGCCGCAAAGCGGGATGGTCTTGCTGCGGCGGTAGTGACCAGGTCGTATCCACTAGCAACGGCTCACCTCTCTGGCTGCTGAAGATAGGCGCGGTACAAGGGAGTAGGCAAAAGCAAGGTCGGACGTAGCAGAAGGTCGGGGCAGGCAGCAAGGATCGTAGTCAGGGGCAACGGCAGAAGGTCTGGAAACACAGGCAAGGAACACACAAGGAACGCTTTCACTGGCACTAAGGCAACAAGATCCGGCAAGGGAGTGCAGGGGAAGTGAGGTGATATAGGGAAGTGCACAGGTGAACACACTAATTGGAACCACTGCGCCAATCAGCGGCGCAGTGGCCCTTTAAATCGCAGAGACCCGGCGCGCGCGCGTCCTAGGGAGCGGGGCCGCGCGCGCCGGGACAGAACAGACGGAGAGCGAGTCAGGTAGGGGAGCCGGGGTGCGCATCGCGAGCGGGCGCTACCCGCATCGCGAATCGCATCCCGGCTGGCAGCGGAATCGCAGCGCCCCGGGTCAGAGGACGTGACCGGAGCGCTGCCGCGGGGAGAGTGAAGCGAGCGCTCCGGGGAGGAGCGGGGACCCGGAGCGCTCGGCGTAACAGTACCCCCCCCCTTGGGTCTCCCCCTCTTCTTAGAGCCTGAGAACCTGAGGAGCAGACTTTTGTCTAGGATGTTGTCCTCAGGTTCCCAGGATCTCTCTTCAGGACCACAACCCTCCCAGTCCACTAAAAAAAAATTTTTCCCTCTGACCTTTTTGGCAGCTAAAATTTCTTTGACCGAGAAGATGTCCGAGGAGCCGGAAACAGGAGAGGGAGGAACAGATTTGGGAGAAAAACGGTTGAGGATGAGTGGTTTGAGAAGAGAGACGTGAAAGGCATTAGGGATACGAAGAGAGGGAGGAAGAAGAAGTTTATAAGAGACAGGATTAATTTGACACAAAATTTTGAAAGGACCAAGATAGCGTGGTCCCAACTTGTAGCTAGGGACACGGAAGCGGACATATTTAGCGGAGAGCCATACCTTGTCTCCAGGGGAAAAAACGGGGGGAGCTCTTCTTTTCTTATCCGCGAACTTCTTCATGCGTGATGAAGCCTGTAAGAGAGAATTTTGGGTCTCTCTCCATATGATGGAAAGGTCACGAGAAATTTCATCCACAGCGGGCAGACCAGAGGGCAAGGGAGTAGGGAGGGGGGGAAGAGGGTGACGGCCGTACACCACGAAAAATGGGGATTTGGAGGAAGACTCAGAGACCCTGAAGTTATACGAGAATTCGGCCCATGGGAGGAGATCTGCCCAGTCATCCTGGCGGGAGGAAACAAAATGTCGCAAATAATCACCCAAGATCTGGTTAATCCTTTCTACTTGTCCATTGGACTGGGGATGATATGCAGAAGAAAAATTTAATTTAATCTTGAGTTGTTTACAGAGAGCCCTCCAGAATTTAGACACGAATTGGACGCCTCTATCCGAGACAATCTGCGTAGGCAACCCGTGAAGACGAAAAATGTGTACAAAAAATTGTTTAGCCAACTGAGGCGCAGAAGGAAGACCAGGAAGAGGGATGAAATGTGCCATTTTGGAGAATCGATCAACGACCACCCAAATAACAGTGTTGCCACGGGAAGGGGGTAAATCAGTAATAAAATCCATACCAATCAGAGACCAAGGCTGTTCGGGGACAGGCAGAGGATGAAGAAAACCAGCGGGCTTCTGGCGAGGAGTCTTATCCCGGGCACAGATAGTGCAGGCTCGCACAAAGTCCACAACATCCGTCTCCAGAGTCGGCCACCAATAGAAGCGGGAGATGAGTTGCACAGATTTCTTGATACCCGCATGACCTGCGAGATGGGAGGAGTGACCCCATTTGAGGATTCCGAGGCGTTGGCGAGGAGAAACAAAGGTCTTTCCTGGAGGAGTCTGCCTGATGGAGGCAGGAGAAGTGGAGATCAGGCAGTCAGGTGGAATGATGTGTTGCGGAGAGAGTTCAACTTCTGAGGCATCCGAGGAACGAGAGAGAGCATCGGCCCTAATGTTCTTATCGGCAGGACGAAAGTGAATCTCAAAATTAAATCGGGCAAAGAACAGAGACCACCGGGCCTGGCGAGGATTCAGCCGTTGGGCAGACTGGAGGTAGGAGAGGTTCTTGTGGTCGGTGTAGATAATAACAGGAGAACTTGATCCCTCCAGCAGATGCCTCCATTCCTCAAGTGCTAATTTAATGGCTAGAAGCTCTCGATCCCCGATGGAGTAGTTCCTCTCCGCTGGAGAGAAGGTCCTAGAGAAAAAACCACAAGTGACAGCATGCCCGGAAGAATTTTTTTGTAGAAGAACAGCTCCAGCTCCCACTGAGGAGGCATCAACCTCCAATAGGAAGGGTTTGGAAGGGTCAGGTCTGGAGAGGACGGGAGCCGAAGAAAAGGCAGACTTGAGTCGTTTAAAGGCGTCTTCTGCTTGAGGAGGCCAGGACTTGGGATCAGCATTTTTTTTGGTTAAAGCCACGATAGGAGCCACAATGGTAGAAAAATGTGGAATAAATTGCCTGTAATAATTGGCGAACCCCAAAAAGCGTTGGATAGCACGGAGTCCGGAGGGGCGTGGCCAATCTAAGACGGCAGAGAGTTTGTCTGGATCCATCTGTAGTCCCTGGCCAGAGACCAAATATCCTAGAAAAGGAAGAGATTGGCATTCAAACAGACATTTCTCAATTTTGGCATAGAGTTGGTTGTCACGAAGTCTCTGAAGAACCATACGGACATGCTGGCGGTGTTCTTCTAGATTGGCAGAAAAAATTAGGATATCGTCCAGATATACAACAACACAGGAGTATAACAGATCACGAAAAATTTCATTGACAAAGTCTTGGAAGACGGCAGGGGCGTTGCACAGTCCAAAGGGCATGACCAGATACTCAAAGTGTCCATCTCTGGTGTTAAATGCCGTTTTCCACTCGTCCCCCTCTCTGATGCGGATGAGGTTATAGGCGCCTCTTAAGTCCAACTTAGTGAAGATGTGGGCACCTTGGAGGCGATCAAAGAGTTCAGAGATGAGGGGTAAGGGGTAGCGGTTCTTAACCGTGATTTTATTAAGACCGCGGTAGTCAATGCAAGGACGTAGGGAGCCATCTTTTTTGGACACAAAGAAAAATCCGGCTCCGGCAGGAGAGGAGGATTTACGGATAAAGCCCTTTTTTAGATTCTCCTGGACGTATTCGGACATGGCAAGAGTCTCTGGGGCAGAGAGAGGATAAATTCTGCCCCGGGGTGGAGTAGTGCCCGGGAGGAGGTCGATAGGGCAATCATAAGGCCTGTGAGGAGGTAGAGTCTCAGCTTGTTTTTTGCAGAAAACATCCGCGAAGTCCATATAGGCCTTAGGGAGACCGGTTACTGGAGGAACCACAGAGTTACGGCAAGGGTTACTGGGAACCGGTTTTAGACAGTTCTTGGAACAAGAGGACCCCCAACTCTTGATCTCCCCAGTGGACCAATCCAGGGTAGGGGAATGAAGTTGAAGCCAGGGAAGTCCAAGGAGAATTTCCGAGGTGCAATTGGGGAGGACCAAAAGTTCAATCCTCTCATGATGAGATCCGATGCTCATAAGAAGGGGCTCCGTGCGGAAACGTATGGAACAGTCCAATCTTTCATTATTTACACAATTGATGTAGAGGGGTCTGGCGAGACTGGTCACCGGGATGTTGAACCTGTTGACGAGAGAGGCCAAAATAAAATTTCCTGCAGATCCAGAGTCCAAGAAGGCCACTGTAGAGAAGGAGAAGGCAGAGGCAGACATCCGCACAGGCACAGTAAGACGTGGAGAAGCAGAGTAGACATCAAGGACTGTCTCACCTTTGTGCGGAGTCAGCGTACGTCTTTCCAGGCGGGGAGGACGGATAGGACAATCTCTCAGGAAGTGTTCGGTACTAGCACAGTACAGGCAGAGGTTCTCCATACGGCGTCGTGTCCTCTCTTGAGGTGTCAGGCGAGACCGGTCGACCTGCATAGCCTCCACGGCGGGAGGCACAGGAACAGATTGCAGGGGACCAGAGGAGAGAGGAGCCGAGGAGAAGAAACGCCTCGTGCGAACAGAGTCCATATCTTGGCGGAGTTCCTGACGCCTTTCGGAAAAACGCATGTCAATGCGAGTGGCTAGGTGAATAAGTTCATGTAGATTAGCAGGAATTTCTCGTGCGGCCAGAACATCTTTAATGTTGCTGGATAGGCCTTTTTTGAAGGTCGGGCAGAGGGCCTCATTATTCCAGGACAATTCTGAAGCAAGAGTACGGAATTGTACGGCATACTCGCCAACGGAAGAATTACCCTGGACCAGGTTCAACAGGGCAGTCTCAGCAGAAGAGGCTCGGGCAGGTTCCTCAAAGACACTTCGGATTTCCGAGAAGAAGGAGTGTACAGAGGCAGTGACGGGGTCATTGCGGTCCCAGAGCGGTGTGGCCCATGACAGGGCTTTTCCGGACAGGAGGCTGACTACGAAAGCCACCTTAGACCTTTCAGTGGGAAACAGGTCCGACATCATCTCCAGATGCAGGGAACATTGGGAAAGAAAGCCACGGCAAAACTTAGAGTCCCCATCAAATTTATCCGGCAAGGATAAGCGTATCCCAGGAGCGGCCACTCGCTGCGGAGGAGGTGCAGGAGCTGGCGGAGGAGATGACTGCTGAAGCTGTGGTAGTAACTGTTGTAGCATAACGGTCAGTTGAGACAGCTGTTGGCCTTGTTGCGCTATCTGTTGTGACTGCTGGGCGACCACCGTGGTGAGGTCAGCGACAACTGGCAGAGGAACTTCAGCGGGATCCATGGCCGGATCTACTGTCACGATGCCGGCTGGCAGGTAGTGGATCCTCTGTGCCAGAGAGGGATTGGCGTGGACCGTGCTAGTGGACCGGTTCTAAGCCACTACTGGTTTTCACCAGAGCCCGCCGCAAAGCGGGATGGTCTTGCTGCGGTGGTAGTGACCAGGTCGTATCCACTAGCAACGGCTCACCTCTCTGGCTGCTGAAGATAGGCGCGGTACAAGGGAGTAGGCAAAAGCAAGGTCGGACGTAGCAGAAGGTCGGGGCAGGCAGCAAGGATCGTAGTCAGGGGCAACGGCAGAAGGTCTGGAAACACAGGCAAGGAACACACAAGGAACGCTTTCACTGGCACTAAGGCAACAAGATCCGGCAAGGGAGTGCAGGGGAAGTGAGGTGATATAGGGAAGTGCACAGGTGAACACACTAATTGGAACCACTGCGCCAATCAGCGGCGCAGTGGCCCTTTAAATCGCAGAGACCCGGCGCGCGCGCGTCCTAGGGAGCGGGGCCGCGCGCGCCGGGACAGAACAGACGGAGAGCGAGTCAGGTAGGGGAGCCGGGGTGCGCATCGCGAGCGGGCGCTACCCGCATCGCGAATCGCATCCCGGCTGGCAGCGGAATCGCAGCGCCCCGGGTCAGAGGACGTGACCGGAGCGCTGCCGCGGGGAGAGTGAAGCGAGCGCTCCGGGGAGGAGCGGGGACCCGGAGCGCTCGGCGTAACAATGAGGCATGTATTAATGAATAATTTAAAAGTCCTGTGCCTGATGCCACTGATTAGATAGTGCTACCACCACCCCTGCTGTTTCCTCGCTAAAGCTACGACTAATTGACCAATTGGATAAATAAAGGTGATTGGACTAATAAAGGTGAATGAAATAATTTGGTGAATTACAGCTTTCTTCATTCTTTAATCATCTACAGTTGAATTTGACTTTGATAATTGCTGAGTACCACAGACACCTATCAGTGCTTTAATGTTGAAGTTGCATATAACTGGGATTAGCACCACAGGATTGCAGAGAGTTATCTTTAACTCTTTAGTGACTAGTCAACCACTGGCTGCTGTTTGCTGACTACGACAACTATCACTTGTCTACCACTGCCTGCTGTCCATTGGCTACAACTATCACTAGTCCATCACTGCCTGCTGATTGCTGGCTACTACTCTACCACCAGTCCACCACTTCCTACTGTCCGCTGGCTACAACAATAACTTGTCCACAACTGCCTGCTGTCCTCTGGCTACTATATTATTACTAGTCCTCCCACCACTGGCTACTACAACTATCACTAGTCCACCCACCACTGCCTGCTGTCTGTTGGCTATAACTGTCAAAATATTCAGCAAAATATATGGGGCACAAAGACAGGGTTAACAAATATATATGGGGTGCTTTAAATATATATCCCCAAAGATAATTAAGCTAATAAATGAAAAACCACACAGTATAACTATATTAAATTCACTTTTATTAGTAGATAATTAAACCCCAAATACCCATAAAAACATTAACACAATCAATAGACATATTAAAATTTGATGGGGGAGCTAGGATCACATAACATGATTGATGTCAAAAATTACATACAAAAAGTATACATGATAGTTATAACAATAAATATGGCAGCCTTTATATTAGTACTGTATCTCTGTAAATGATATTGAATAATCAAAAATATTGAAGTGCATAAAGTGCATATAGTTATTATTGCACTCAACAGACTGACTATATATAATATAGCAGCAAATAGCATTAAAGTGCATATGTTGTTATTGCACTAAAAAACTGGCAGTATATGAAGTATAGCAGCAAATGGCATTGTGCATAAGGAGTTAATAAAGTGCATCAGTATGGCAGTGAACACAAGTTAAAAAACGCCCGAAAGGGAACAATAGTGTAAAGAGATACACGTAACAGTCCTCAGATGTCAATGATAATAAAGAAAGTGCTGACCAAGGATCCCAAGCTCCCCCACCTCCCCCTCCAACGCGTTTCGCCACTGCTTTGTCCAGGAGCGGTGAGGTGGGAGAGATAGGGGGGGGCCTTTTATACCTGTCTGGGGGTCCTGATGGCCAATCAATACGGCCGCTTATTCAGAGCTGCAGCACGCTGCGTCCCCCCCCCCCCCGCCCGGGCCGGGGACACGCACTTCCGGCATCGAAGAGGGCGAATAGATGCGCCGTCATCAAAGCTCGATCACGTGACCACGGCCAGGCAGGGCGGGCGCCTGCGCACTGCAGCGCACAACTTCCAGCGCCATCTTGAGTCAGGGTAAGTTTGCCCTGACTCTGTGAAAGTAAGTATACATAGTAAACAACGTTACATAGCAATAGAGGGGATGAAAGAACCTTTATACTTAATGCTGGTAAATATCATGTAATTAGTGAACATAAAAAAGATATAAAGTAAATGAATTTGAATACAAGTGCCTATTATTACATAATGATCAATATACTAATAAAATAAAATTACTAATAGATAAATAAATAATAATAATAACAATAATAATAATAATAATAAATAATCATGGGGAATGAATGAGTGATGATGTGAATTATACATAATGCATAATCATGTGAATAATAAAAGAGTGATAATGTGAATTAATAGTGAAACAATGATAAAATACATACATAGTGAATAATAATAATATAAATTCATAATAGATACCCAAATAAATAATGTGTGTATAATAAATAAAATAAATACATAAAAATATAATAATATGTAAAAATTAATAATTCATATAAATACCTGTGACTATATATAAATCAATGTAAAGAAAAATGAAATAAATTAAATTAAGTGACTAGATGTGTATGAATGTGAAAAAAGGTGAATTGAATAAGTAAAAAAATTATAAAATATGTGAAAAATATAAAAAATATAATATATATATGTATATATATATATATATATATATAATATGTGAAAATCACTGCAAAAATAATTGTTAACAATATATAACTCAGAAAAAAAATAATGAAAATAATTTGTGTATAAAAAAGTATATGTGCATGTAACAAATGTGTAATAAAATTAATGTGTTCTGCTAATGAATAAAATTGTGATGAATAAGAAAATATAATGAAAAATGTACGTAATATATGTATGTGATAATAAGTGAAAATTTATCATTCCTCAATCAATTGATTGATAATTAATAATATAAACATAAAATAATAATTAATTGACATGATACAAAAGTCCAAGTATTATTGACGCTTTCATCCGCTCCAAAACAGCATCCCATTATTAAAGATGAACCGCTGGAATCTAAACAACCAAACAAAAATATAAACATTAAATCATATGCAAAATGCAAGCTCAGAACCCCTTCAAGGCTTTAGAATGGATCTGTAAGCCTCCCCTAGATCACTCCCACCAATAAAAACATAAATAAGGAAAATTTAAAAGAGACCCTTAAAGTGATGGACTATAGGAAACATCCAAACCCTTACTGCTCGTTGAGTCCCACAGGGGACATTGCTTTTAAAGTGACTATCCACTTACATTCGACTTGCTCCAATTTCTTCTTAACATCTCCTCCTCTTTTTCCCACATAGGTTCGGTCAATGCCTCTAAATTTTAGTGATTTTGCCTGGCCATTATGGTGTGTCCTAAAATGTCTCGGTATTGGCTTTAGTTTTTGTATCCCTTCCACATCTGTTATTTCAACTTTCATTGCTGCTTTTATATCTCTCACATGTTCCTGTGCTCTTATTCGCAGCTCTCTTGTGGTCATACCAACATAAATTAACCTGCAGGGGCATGTTGCCTAGTAAATTATTGCGGTGGACTTACAATTAATATGATGAACAATTTTATATTCTCTGGAGTTGCTTGAATCCGAAAAGGTATTTGTTCTGACCATCTGTGGGGATATTGAACATTCTCCGCAAGGGACAGATCCCCATCTTGGGCACTGTGATGAAAAAATATATTTGTTAGGTGATACATAGTGACTCCTCAACAGGTAATCCCTCAACGTTTTGCTGCATCTCGCTGTCACAAGTGGGCGGGGAGAGATGATGCCTTTAATGTCGGGATCTTGAGACAATAATGGCCAATACTTTTCAAACGATTGTACCATATCATTCCACCTTGTGTGAAAACCAGTTATGATTCTCACCTGATTATCCATGTCTATCTTTCCTTCGCGTGGGGTTATTAATTGTTGTCTATTGGTACTTTTTGCCCTTGCATAGCCTCTTGAAACTACCCATGTAGGATAGCCTCTTCTTATAAATCTCCTATCCAATTGAAATGCCTGTCTATCAAATTCTTGTTCCGAATCACAGATCCTTCGTGCCCTGAGAAATTGCCCATAAGGGATTGCCCGTATTGTATGAGATGGATGTGAGGAGTTCGCATGAAGTAGTGAATTTACACTAGTTTCCTTTATGTGTATAGTTGTATGTATCCGTCCATCGGTATCTAAAAAAATCTTCAAATCAAAAAAATCAATTCAGTTGGCGCTGGCCATACTCGGAATCTCTAGACGGAATTTTTCCATCTGGAAATTCTACAGTGTGACCCCTGCCTTAGGGTCTATTCACAAGGCAGAATTTCCGCTTGCACAATTACGCCTAAAATTAAAGCCCATAGACTTCTATTGGATTCCGCACTCCCATTCACACTTCTGAATGTCCGCTTGCGGAATTCCACAAGCAGAATTTCAGAAGTGTGAATGGGAGTGCAGAATCCCATAGAAGTCTATGGGCTTTAATTTGAGGCGGAATTCCGCAAGCGGAAATTCTGCCGTGTGAAAAGACCCTTAGGCTAGGTTCACACTACGGAATCTCTGGGCAGAATTTCTGCTGGAGAGCAAGCCAGCGGCACTAGGACCGAGCGGACTGCATTCCAGTCCCCATAGATGGCAGTGCATTTCTGAGCAGATCTCCCAAAAGATCCAACCAAAAATGCATTGCCGTCCATGGGGGCAGCAATGCAGTCCGCTTGGTGAAGCACATAGTGGTTGCCAAACTTATAAAATCACATGTTTATTTCTCAGCCAGGTGTCAAAGAGGTAAAGCTGATCAAGTGCAAACTGGCATACCTCCCCACTAGCACTCACCTCCCAGCTCCTCCTTGATTAAAGTACAGGGCTTTGCTGAGGAGCTGTGCCAAGCTGCTGCAGTTGAACAGCTCGGCCCCGCCACCTTGACACTTGGCTTTGACAACACTGCAAAAAAAAGTGAAAAAAAAAAAAGTGAATAAAGATCATTTAACACCTCCCCTAATAAAAGTTTGAATCACCCCCCTTTTCCCATAAAAAAAAAACCCAGTGTAAATAAAAATAAACATATGTGGTATCGCCACGTGCGGAAATGTCCGAATTATAAAAATATATCATTAATTAAACCGCACGGTCAATGGCGTATGCGCAAAAAAAATTCCAAAGTCCAAAATAGTGCATTTTTGGTCACTTTTTATCAAATAAGTCCTATCAATGCAAAAATGGTACCGCTAAAAACTTTAGATCACAGCGCAAAAAATGAGCCCTCATACCGCCCCATACGTGGAAAAATAAAAAAGTTATAGGGGTCAGAATATGACAATTTTAAACGTATAAATTTTCCTGCATGTAGTTATGATTTTTTCCAGAAGTACAACAAAATCAAACCTATATAAGTAGGGTATCATTTTAATCGTATGAACCTACAGTAAATATAAGGTGTCATTTTTACCAAAAAATTTACTGCGTAGGAACAGAAGCCCTCAAAATTTACAAAATGGCGTTTCTTTTTTCAATTTTGTCTCACAATGATTTATTTTTCCGTTTCACCATAGATTTTTGGGTAAAATGACTGACGTCATTACAAAGTAGAATTGGTGGCCAAAAAAAAAAGCCGCCATATAGATTTTTAGGTGCAAAATTGAAAGAGTTATGATTTTTTAAAGGTAAGGAGGAAAAAACTAAAATGCAAAAACGGAAAAATCCGGAGTCCTTAAGGGGTTAAAATCACTCACCATTGGAAATAACTCTGCCAGTGATTTCACCCCCTAGATGCTCCATTCAATAGTAATTATGGCATATAGACAGTTATTTAACAGGTGACAGTTCTGTCGGTGCACTGATCACCCCCCCCACACACACACACACACTATACAGCCTGTACTAGTAGATTAGTAGATCACATAAATGAGAGTTCATCCCAATACAAAGCAAGTGTAAAAAAAAATGTACATTATAAAAAACCTTAATTAAAACTGTATATTATCCCCATCTTTTAAATTGTAAAATGTGCGAACTCTTCAAATATGCAAGAAATGTGCGCACTGTTAAAATATACTATTAATATAAGCAGGTGGAATGACTAATCAGTAACAGTCAATGATCTAAAAATTATTCATTTTATTACATTAAAGGGGTTGCATGTTTTATGCATATGCAGCAGTGTCTAACCTCAGCCACTGATTGGCTGAACAGGCTTGTAACATCATGTGTCCAAACCCATAAGGCTAAGTTCAGACTACGGAATTTCCGCCTGCAATTCCGCTTTGAAATTGCAGGCGGAAATTCCGCTTGCTAAAATGTCTAGTGTAGTGAATGGGTTTCCGTTCACAAATTCACACTTTGGAACTTGTGAAGCGGAATTTGTGAACGGAAAATCCGCTTGGAAATTTCCGCCTGAAGAATGGCGTTGCTCTTTCTTCAGGCGGAAATCCGCGCGGAACACATTGCAGTCTATTGGAGACTGCAGTGTCCGCGTGGTCCTAGCGCCGACTGATTCACTCGGAATCTGCCCGGAGATTCCGTAGTCTGAACCTAGCCTTAGCGTCACACAGAAGGGACCAGAGCTTTGTAATACCAGCAGCATGGGAGGGAGGGAGGTGTGTGTTTTTTTTCTCTTTTTTTCTACCCCCTCCCTGAGCATATTTTTTCCAGTTTTTTTTCCTCTAGTTTTTCCTCCTCCTAAATCCTTTCCTCCACTATCACTTTGCTTTTTTCTTTCTTCAATTTTCCTCTACACTCCATTCTTTTTTAACAACTATTAAGACTGTTTTTATGTACATTTTTTGGTGTGCAAGTTTTTCATTTTTGTATTTTCCTTTTTCCCTGCGGCCTAGTAATAGCCATAACTCTTTACATTTTCCACCTACGGCCCAATGTGAGAGCTTGTTTAGGGGGAATCAATTACATTTACAGAGAAGCAAAAGGAAAATTATTTGTGGGGCAAAATGGAAAAAAATAAAATGTTGCCTCTTTTGAGGGTTTCGTTTCTGTGTGGTGCACTTTACTGTTAAAATGAAATGTTATCTTTTTTCTGTAGGTCAATATGATTACAATAATTAATGTATATAGGTTTTGTTTTATTTTACTACTTTTAAAAAATTATATCTTTTAGTAATAAAATGAATATGCTTTAAATTGCCCTGTTTTGACCCCTATAACTTTTACATATTTTTTTTGTATACATTTTCTTCTGATATAAAGTGACCAATTCTGGACATTGATATTTTTTTTTCACGTTTACGCCATTCACCATACAGTTTCATTACTTTCACTGCAGATGTTTTCACATGCGGTGATACCACATATGTTTTTGTTTATCTTTGTTTACATTTTTTTTTTGAAAAATGGTAACTTTTATTAGGGGCGGGGGATTATTCATATTTCTAAACACAATTTTTTTAACCCTTTAAAGGGGGTACTCCTGTGGTAAACTTTTTTTTTTTTAAATCAACTGGTGCCAGAAAGTTGAACAGATTTGTAAATTACTTCTATTAAAAAATCTTAACCCTTCCAGTACTTATTAGCTGCTGAATACTACAGAGAAAATTCTTATCTTTTTGGAACACAGAGCTCTCTGCTGACATCTTGACCACAGTGCTCTCTGCTGACATCTCTGTCCATTTTAGGAACTGTCCAGAGTAGGAGAAAATCCCCATAGCAAACATATGCTGCTCTGGGCAGTTCCTAAAATGAACAGAGGTGTCAGCAGAGAGCACTGTGCTTGTGATGTCAGCAGAGAGCTCTGTGTTCCAAAAAGAAAACCATTTCCTCTGTAGTATACAGACCCTAAAAATTACTGGAAAGATTAATTTTTTTTTTTTTTTTTAAAGTACTTTACAAATCTGTTTAACTTTCTGGCACCAGTTGATTTGAAAAAGAAAAAGTTTTCCACGGGAGTACCCCCTTTAAGGATAATGGATGTAAATGTATGTCCTGGTACTTCTCACACCAGGATGTACTTTACTGTGATTTATACTGGTCACAGTATTTGAAGGATTCCAGGGGCTTTGAATGGCTCATTGGACCACCCGCGCCACGACTGCGGAAATCCGATAAGTCAAGATGGTGGCCGGAGGTCTCATCATCTGCCCCCTGTGGCTCTCAGGGGATCCTCTTCTCTGGTCTGCCTTCTGGTAGATTGCATGTTATACTGATCAGTGCTATGTCAGTGCAAAGCACTAAAGAATACTTTAAAGAATAATAGCAATGAAAATATTGCTATAAATAGACCTCTATAGGGACATAAAATATTTAAAATGAATAGTATAAAATGTAAATAAGCCCCTCTTCTAACTTTTTAACCCCTTAAGGACCAGGCCATTTTACACCTTAGGACCCAGCCATTTTTTGCACATCTGACCACTGTCACTTTAAACATTAATAACTCTGGAATGCTTTTAGTTATCATTCTGATTCCGAGATTGGTTTTTTTGTGACATATTCTACTTTAACATAGTGGTAACATTTTGTGGCAACTTGCATCCTTTCATGGAGATAAATCCCAACATTTGATGAAAAAAATGGAAATTTTGCATTTTTCTAACTTTGAAGCTCTCTGCTTGTAAGGAAAATGGATATTCAAAATAAATTTTTTTGGATCACATATACAATATGTCTACTTTATGATTGCATCATAAAATTGATGAGTTTTTACTTTTGGAAGACACCAGAGGGCTTCAAAGTTCAGCAGCAATTTTCAAATTTTTCACAAAATTTTCAAACTCACTAGTTTTCAGTGACCAGTTCAGTTTTGAAGTGGATTTGAAGGGTCTTCATATTAGAAATACCCCATAAATGACCCCATTATAAAAACTACACCCCCAAAGTATTCAAAATGACATTCAGCAAGTGTGTTAACCCTTTAGGTGTTTCACTGGAATAGCAGCAAAGTGAAGGAAATCTTCATTTTTTACACTCGCATGTTCTTGTAGACCCAATTTTTGAATTTTTGCAAGGGGTAAAAGGAGAAAAATTTTACTGGTATTTGTAGCCCAATTTCTCTCGAGTAAGCACATACCTCATATGTCTATGTAAATTGTTCAGCGGGCGCAGTAGAGGGCTCAGAAGGGAGGGAGCGACAAGGGGATTTTGGAGAGAACATTTTTCTGAAATGGTTTTTGGGGGGCATGTCCCCTAGGGTGCCAAAACAGCAACAACAAAAAACCCACATGGCATACCATTTAGGAAACTAGACCCCTCGGGGAACGTAACAAGGAATTAAGTGAGCCTTAATACCCCACAGGTATTTCATGACTTTTGCAAATGTAAAAAAAAAAAATAATAATTTACATAAAATGCTTGTTTTCCCCAAAATTTTTCATTTTTACAAAGGGTTAAAGCAGAAAATACCCCCCCAAAATTTGAAGCCCAATTTCTCCCGATTCGGAAAACACCCCATGTGGGGGTGAAAATTGCTCTGCTGGCGCATTACAGGTCTCAGAAGAGGAATAGTCACATTTGGCTTTTTGGAAGCAAATTTTGCTCTGGGGGCATGCCGCATTTAGGAAGCCCCTATGGTGCCAGGACAGAAAAAAAACCACATGGCATCACATTTTGGAAACTAGACCCATTGGGGAACGTAACAAGGGGTAAAGTGAACCTTAATACCCCACAGGGGTTTCACAAATTTTGCATATGTAAAAAAAAAAAAAAAAAATGTTACTGAAAATGCTTGTTTCCCCAAAAATTTTACATTTTTACAAAGGGTTAAAGCAGAAAATACCCCCCCCCCCCAAAAAAAAATTTGAAGCCCAATTTCTCCCGATTCGGAAAACACCCCATATGGGGGTAAAAAGTGCTCTGCTGGTGCAGTACAGGTCTCAGAAGAAGAGTAGTCACATTTGGCTTTTTGGAAACAAATTTTGCTCTGGGGGCATGCCGCATTTAGGAAGCCCCTATGGTGCCAGGACAGCAAAAAAAAAACAACACATGGCATTATATTTTGGAAACTAGACCCCTTGGGGAACGTAACAAGGGGTAAAGTGAACCTTAATACCCCACAGGGGTTTCACCACTTTTGCATATGTAGAAAAAAAAAATATGTGTGTTTCCCCCCAAAGTTTACATTTTTACAAGGGTTAATAGCAGAAAAGACACCCCACAATTTGTAAATACATTTCCTTGGAGTAAGGACATACCTTATTTTTTGATTATTTAGGCTTGGCGGGTGCACAGCAGGTTTTGCTTGAGTGGGAGCGCAGACAGGGACCTTGAGCTTGATATGGAGCCAGGATGTGGGACCCCCCCTCAAGGAGCGCTAATGGGGGGAGCACTGAGCCCTAAAATAGGGGAACACTATGGGGGACAACAGGCCGTAACTGGGGTAGACAGGTGGGGTACAGAGGCCCGTAATATGGGGTACAGTGGGCCAGAAAGTTATAAAACATAATAAAACAGGATATGTTCCCAGAATGATGACCCAGAGCATAGCCAAAACAAAAAAAAATATGCCCGCCCCAAACCCTATGCTCTGAGTCATCATTATGGGAATGTGATGTGTGTGGCCGTCCCTAACCTGTTGCCTCAAATGTGCACCCGCTCAGGTGGAGAGAGAGCGCTGCGCATTTGAGGCAACATAAAAAGTCCCCGATGATAGTGACTCAGTGACCTATGACCCATTTTTGAAAAAACACCCCCAGAGGTCTTATTAGGTTTTGGTTTTTTTTTTTCAGGTTTTTTGGGGCAATTTATGGGGGGGGGGGGGATTTTATGGGGTTAAATTTTGGAATGTACTCTGGACTTGGTACATTGGTCAAATTATGGAAAATTCTAATGAAAAGGGAAAATTTAGTGCTCAATGGAAGTGTGATACTCCCTGAAGCAGCCTATGCAGAGGCCCGGATTATCTGGGCAAGTGTCTCATTGATATGTGGTGTCCTTGCGCATCCCCTTCCTGAAACACACTCCGCATTTTTTCTGGGTTCGTCACTTCTTTCCAGTGGGGGGGATCACACTTGGAAAGTGCTGGCCGGGGACAATCCTGGGCTCCTGGAAGGGGATTTAAAAATGAAAGTTTACACAGCAGTATATACATCGTAGGGGAGCGGAGCATGCTGCCAGCTCCCCTGCTTTATAACTGCTAATCACATCGGGTCTCAGGAGTGAGAACCAGTGCGATCAATCCCTTATCCCCTGTACTACTCCTCCCAACATGGAACAGACTCTGTTCCATGATGGGGGTAGTAGTACAAACACTAATGCAGCCTCCCCAGCCACCTGCAGACTCCCGCAGCCAGGGAACTACTATTCCCATCATGGAAAGAAGTCTGCAGACAGCTGATACTAACGGATGAAAAACTGATGCAAACGGATGCCACTAAATTGCGTCCCTTTGCATCAGTTTGCATCTGTTGCTAGAATGGTCCATTTAGGAGGCAAAAACGGAAAAAATATGAACGGGGGACAACGGCCATGTGAGTGTAGCTTTATTTTTTTTCATAAACTAAAGCTGTTAGGCAATTTTTTTTGATTCCCAAGGTAGGGTTTCAATATTTAACCCCACCCCAACCCCCCATCATCCTGAATTTAGTATGAGATTTACACAGAGTCTGGAATTTTAATCTCCGCATTGTGTACAGTGGCAGAAGAATCCCATTGAAGACAATGGGAGGCTGCTGCACCAGAATGAGACCGTAAAATGAAGCAGAGAAGTAAACAAGAGGTCCGTGGTCACTCTGGAGGAGCTGCAACTGAGGTGGGAGAATTTGTCCACTGGACAACTATTAGTCAACTCCACAAATCTTACCTTTATGGAAGAGTGGTAAGAACAAAGCAGTTGTTAAAAGTTAACTCCAAGAAATCCTATTTGAAGTTGGCCACAAGCCATGTAGGAGACACTGTAACGTGTTGGCCACAAGCCATGTAGGAGACATGTGGAAGAAAGTGTTCTGGTCAGATAAGACCAAAATTGAACTTTTACAGTGGGGCAAAAAAGTATTTAGTCAGCCACCAATTGTGCAAGTTCTCCTACTTAAAAATATGAGAGGCCTATAATTTCCATCATAGGTATACCTCAACTATGAGAGACATAATGAGAAAAAAAATCCATAAAGTCACATTGTCTGATTTTTAAGGACCAGGCCATTTTTCACGGTAGGACCAGAGCGTTTTTTGCACACCTGACCACTTTCACTTTAAGCATTAATAACTCTGGGATGCTTTTACCTTTCATTCTGATTTCGAGATAGTTTTTTCGTGACATATTCTAATTTATGTTAGTGGTAAAATGTTGTCGATACTTGCATAATTTCTTGGTGAAAAATTCCAAAATTTGATGAAAACTTTGAAGCTCTCTGCTTGTAAGGAAAACAGACATTCCAAATAAATTATATTTTGATTCACAAATACAATATGTCTACTTTATGTTGGCATCATAAAGTTGACATGTTTTTACTTTTGGAAGAGATCAGAGGGCTTCAAAGTTCAGCAGCAATTTTCCAATTTTTCACAAAATTTTCAAAATCAGAATTTTTCATGGACCAGATTTGAAGGGCTTTCTTATTAGAAATACCCCACAAATGACCCCATTATAAAAACTGCACCCCTCAAAGTATTCAAAATGACATTCAGTAATTCAAAATCTTCATTTTTTACACTTGCATGTTCTTGTAGACCCAGTTTTTGAATTTTTACAAGGGATAAAAGGAGAAAAATCCTCTCAAAATTTGTAACCCAATTTCTCTCGAGTAAGGAAATACCTCATATGTGTATGTCAAGTGTTCGGCGGGCGCAGTAGAGGGCTCAGAATGGAAGGAGCGACAATGGGATTTTGGAGAGCAAGTTTTTCTGAAATGGTTTTTGGGGGGCATGTCACATTTAGGAAGCCCCTATGGTGCCAGAACAGCAGAAAAAAACCCACATGGCATACCATTTTGGAAACTACACCCCTCAAGGCACGTAACAAGGGGTCCAGTGAGCCTTAATACCCCACAGGTGTTTGACGACTTTTTGTTAAAGTCGGATGTGTAAATGAAAAAAAAAAATTTCCACTAAAGTGCAGTTTTTTCCGCAAATTTACCATTTTTATAAAGGGTAATGGGAGAAAATACCCCCCAAAATTTCTAACCCCATCTCTTCTGAGTATGGAAATACCCCATGTGTGGACATCAAGTGCTCTGCTGGCGCACTACAATGCTCAGAAGAGAAGGAGTCACATTTGGCTTTTGGAAAGCAAATTTTGCTGAAATGGTTTTTGGGGGGGCATGTCGCATTTAGGAAGCCCCTATGGTGCCAGAACAGCAAAAATACCCACATGGTATACTATTTTGGAACTACACCTCTCAAGGAACGTATCAAGAGGTACAGTGACCCTTAATACCTCACAGGTATTTCGTGACTTTTTGTTAAAGTTGGATGTGTAAATGAAAAAAAAATTTCCACTAAAATGCAGGTTTTTCCCCAAATTTTACATTTTTACAAGGGGTGATAGGAGAAAATTACCCCCAAAATTTGTAACCCCATTTCTTCTGAGTATGGAAATACCCCATGTGTGGACGTCAAGTGCTCTGCTGGTGCACTACAATGCTCAGAAGAGGAGGAGCGCCATGAAAGAGCTTTTGAAGAGTGAATTTGTTTGGAATGGAAGTCAGGGGCCATGTGCGTTTACAAAGCCCCTCGTGGTACCAGAACAGTGGACCCCCCACATGTGACCCCATTTTGGAAATTACCACTGTATAGTGGTCTCAAACTGTAGAACTCCAGATGTTGCTAGGCAACTTACCGGCTTCCGTCGGATCCAGGGAGCCAGCCGCACAACATGCCGCCCACGCCGATCACCGCAGCCGATCGCCGCCCGCAGCCTCGCAGGGTAAGTGGACTTCGGCGTCTGTCTTCTGTCGGTTCCCCGTTCTGCCCCACCTATTGTGAGTGGGCAGGACGGGGAAAACGAAAGTTAACCCCCCCCCCGCCCCCGATCTGCTATTGGTCGTCACTTCTGACGTCCAATAGCAGGGATAGGTGGGGTGGCACCCCTGCCACCTCATTCCTATCCCTTCAGGGGGATCGTGGGTGTCTTGGACAACCGCGATTCCCCTTATATTACGGGTCACCGGATCACCATAGACCCGTAATGACCTGGAATCGCGCAAATCCCAAGTGTGAATTCACTTGCGATTTGCGGCGATCGCTGACATGGGGGGATCTGATAACCCCCCTGGGCATTTGCGCAGGGTGCCTAATGAACGATATCAGCAGTCACCCCGGTCCGGTCCCCGCTCGGCGCGCGTCAGGGACCGAAATTCCCACGGACGTACGCGTACGTCCTTGGTCCTTAACTACCAGGGTACTTAGACGTACGCGTACGTCCATGGTCCTCAAGGGGTTAAAGAATTTATTTTGCAAATTATGGTGGAAAATAAGTATTTGGTCAATAACAAAAAAAGTTCATCTCAATAATTTGTTATATACCCTTTGTTGGCAATGACAGAGGTCAGACGTTTTCTGTAAGTCTTCACAAGGTTTTCACACACTGTTGCTGGTATGTTGGCCCATTCCTCCATGCAGATCTCCTCTAGAGCAATGATGTTTTTGGGCTTTCACTGGGCAACACAGACTTTCAACTCCCTCCAAAGGTTTTCTATGGGGTTGAGATTAGTGTTGCTCACGAATATTCGCAATTCGAATATTATTCGCGAATATTGCATATTCGCGAATTTCACGAATTTCGCGAATATAGCGCTATATATTCGTAATTACGAATATTCGTTTTTTTTTTCTTCACAGTACACACCACAGTGATCACCCCTCTCTGCTTCCAGCTTGTGTGGTGTAAAGAAGGCTGTAATACTACTGTGTGAGACTGGCGTGCGAACATTCGCATATGCGAAAATTAGCATATGCTAATTTTCGCATATGCGAATTTTCGCGTATGCAAATTTTGTATCTGCTAATATTCACATATGTTAATTTTCACACACGTTTCGCACTAGTTGAGATCTGGAGACTGGCTAGGCCACTCCAGGACTTTGAAATGCTTCTTATGAAGGCACTTCTTCACTGCCCGGCCAGTGTGTTTGGGATCATTATCATGCTGAAAGATCCAGCCACATTTCATCTTCAATGCCCTTGCTGATGGAAGGAGGTTTTCACTCAAAATCTCAAGATACATGGCCCCATTCATTCTTTCCTTTACACGGATTAGTTGTCCTGGTCCCTTAGCTGTATCATCTAAATGCTCTCTAGCAAACTTTAAACAGGCCCGGACATGTACTGGCTTAAGCAGGGGGACACGTCTGGCACTGCATGATTTGAGTCCCTGGCGGCATAGTGTGTTACTGATGGTAACCTTTTATTACTTTGGCCCCAGCTCTCTGCAGGTCATTAACTAGGTCCCCCTTGTGGTTCTGGGATTTTTGCTCACCTTTCTTGTGATAATTTTGACATCACTGGGTGAGATCTGGTGTGAAGCCCCAGATCGAGGGAGATCATCAGTGGTGTTGTATGTCTTCCATTTTCTAACAATTTCTCCCACAGTTGATTTAGTCACACCAAGCTGCTTGCCTATTGCAGATTCAGTCTTCCCAGTCTGGTGCAGGTCTACAATTTTGTTTCTGGTGTCCTTTGACAGCTCTTTGGTCTTGGCCATAGTGGAGTTTGGAGTGTGACTGTTTAAGGTTGTGGACAGGTGTCTTTTATACTGATAACAAGCCAAAACAGGTGCCATAAATACAGGCAACTAGTGGAGGACAGAGGAGATTCTTAAAGAAGAAGTTACAGGTCTGTGAGAGTCAGAAATCTTGCTTGTTTGTAGGTGACCAACTTATTTTCCACCATAATTTGCAAAAAAATTCTTTAAAAAATCTGACAATGTGATTTTATGGATTTATTTTCTCATTATGTCTCTCATAGTTGAGGTATACCTTTTTTGCCCCAATATATTTGTGTGGCAGAAGCCCAGCAATTCCCATTAAACCATCCCCACAGTAAAGTATAGTGGTGGTACCATCCTGCTGTGGGGATGCCTCCCATCAGCAGGTATGGGGAAACTGGTCAGAATTAATGGAATGATGGATGGAGCTAAATACAATCAGTGAAGAAAAACTGATGCAGTCTGCAGAAGACCTAAAGGGGTACTTTGCACCTAGACATCTTATCCCCTATCCAAAGGATGTCTGATCATGGGGGTTCCGCCACTGGGAACACCCACAATCTCTAGTGCAGCACCCCTGTCATCTGGTGCATGGAGTGAGCTTCACTCTATGCCCGATGACTGGCGATGCAGGGGACTGAGAACCGTGAGGTCAGGGCCCCATCCCCTTATGATGTCACACCCGCCCCATTAATGCGAGTCTATGGGAGGGGGCGTGGAAGCCCCCTCTCATAGACTTGCATTAAGAGGGCGAGGTGTGACATCACCATGGGGTGGGGCCGTGATGTCACGATCCTCCGGCCCCTGCATCGCCAGTCATCGGGCATGGAGCGACAAGGATAGCTTGCCATTTATTTATGCAAATCTCTGCTTGTTCTGGGCTAAGTAGTCAAGTGGGCAGTCCTACTCAGTGAATGACAGCTATCTTTGTATAAGTAAGCATATAGAGAGAGCTGTCAATCACTGATTAGGACTGCCGACTTGACTACTTAGACTAGAATCAAAGACAAGTTATCCTAGAACATTGTCCCCAAATCTATATATCATTCTGCCCAGCTGTTCCTGCTCTATAACATGATGCCTGCAGATTGGACTCCATTTTTAACGTGACAGGTTCCCTTTTAACCCTGCTTCACACCAAGGCTGATAACAGCAGCTTTTGGTCAGTAACTTTATTTTTTACATATTTAACTTACTGAAACCCAACATATTTAATGTTGCTGTTCATGATAGAGTTGCTTCATATTTTTACTGTTACGCCGAGCGCTCCGGGTCCCCGCTCCTCCCCGGAGCGCTCGCTACACTTCCCTCACTGCAGCGCCCCGGTCGGTTCCACGGACCCGGGGCGCTGCGTTACCACCTCCGGCCGGGATGCGATTCGCGATGCGGGTAGCGCCCGCTCGCGATGCGCACCCCGGCTCCCGTACCTGACTCGCTCCCCGTCAGTTCTGTCCCGGCGCGCGCGGCCCCGCTCCCTAGGGCGCGCGCGCGCCGGGTCTTTGCGATTTAAAGGGCCACTGCACCGCTGATTGGTGCAGTGGTTCCAATTAGTGTTTGCACCTGTGCACTTCCCTATATCACCTCACTTCCCCTTCACTCCCTCGCCGGATCTTGTTGCCCTAGTGCCAGTGAAAGCGTTCCTTGTGTGTTCCTTGCCTGTGATTCCAGACCTTCTGCCGTTGCCCCTGACTACGATCCTTGCTGCCTGCCCCGACCTTCTGCTACGTCCGACCTTGCTTCTGTCTACTCCCTTGTACCGCGCCTATCTTCAGCAGCCAGAGAGGTTGAGCCGTTGCTAGGGGATACGACCTGGTCACTACCGCCGCAGCAAGACCATCCCGCTTTGCGGCGGGCTCTGGTGAAAACCAGTAGTGACTTAGAACCGATCCTCTAGCACGGTCCACGCCAATCCCTCTCTGGCACAGAGGATCCACCACCTGCCAGCCGGCATCGTGACAGTAGATCCGGCCATGGATCCCGCTGAAGTTCCTCTGCCAGTTGTCGCTGACCTCACCACGGTGGTCGCCCAGCAGTCACAACAGATTGCGCAACAAGGCCAACAGCTGTCTCAACTGACTGTTATGCTACAACAGTTACTACCACAGCTCCAGCAATCATCTCCTCCGCCAGCTCCTGTACCTCCTCCGCAGCGAGTGGCCGCTTCTGGAATACGACTATCCTTGCCGGATAAATTTGATGGGGACTCTAAGTTTTGCCGTGGCTTTCTTTCCCAATGTTCATTACACTTGGAGATGATGTCGGACCAGTTCCCCACTGAAAGGTCTAAGGTGGCTTTCGTAGTCAGCCTGCTGTCTGGAAAAGCCCTGGCTTGGGCCACACCGCTCTGGGACCGCAATGACCCCGTCACTGCCTCTGTACACTCCTTCTTCTCGGAAATTCGAAGTGTCTTTGAGGAACCTGCCCGAGCCTCTTCTGCTGAGACTGCCCTGTTGAACCTGGTCCAGGGTAATTCTTCCGTTGGCGAGTATGCCGTACAGTTCCGTACCCTTGCTTCAGAATTATCCTGGAATAATGAGGCACTCTGCGCGACCTTTAAAAAAGGCCTATCCAGCAACATTAAAGATGTTCTGGCCGCACGAGAAATCCCTGCTAACCTACATGAACTCATCCATCTTGCCACTCGCATTGACATGCGTTTTTCCGAACGGCGTCAGGAGCTCCGCCAGGATATGGACTCTGTTCGCACGAGGCGTTTCTTCTCCCCGGCTCCTCTCTCCTCTGGTCCCCTGCAACCTGTTCCTGTGCCTCCCGCCGTGGAGGCTATGCAGGTCGACCGGTCTCGCCTGACATCCCAAGAGAGGACACGTCGCCGCATGGAGAATCTCTGCCTGTACTGTGCTAGTACCGAACACTTCCTGAAGGATTGTCCTATCCGTCCTCCCCGCCTGGAAAGACGTCCGCTGACTCCGCACAAGGGTGAGACAGTCCTTGATGTCTACTCTGCTTCTCCACGTCTTACTGTGCCTGTGCGGATGTCTGCCTCTGCCTTCTCCTTCTCTGCTGTGGCCTTCTTGGACTCTGGATCTGCAGGAAATTTTATCTTGGCCTCTCTCGTCAACAGGTTCAACATCCCGGTGACCAGTCTCGCCAGACCCCTCTACATCAATTGTGTAAACAATGAAAGATTGGACTGTACTATACGTTTCCGCACGGAGCCCCTTCTAATGTGCATCGGATCTCATCACGAGAGGATTGAACTGTTGGTCCTCCCCAATTGCACTTCTGAAATCCTTCTTGGACTTCCCTGGCTTCAACTCCATTCCCCAATCCTGGATTGGTCCACTGGGGAGATCAAGAGTTGGGGGCCCTCTTGTTCCAAGGACTGCTTAAAACCGGTTCCCAGTAAACCTTGCCGTGTCCCTGTGCTTCCTCATGTAACCGGTCTCCCTAAGGCCTATATGGACTTTGCGGACGTTTTTTGCAAAAAACAAGCTGAGACTCTACCTCCTCACAGGCCTTATGATTGTCCCATTGACCTCCTCCCGGGCACTACTCCACCCCGGGGCAGAATCTATCCTCTGTCCGTCCCAGAGACTCTTGCCATGTCTGAATACGTCCAAGAAAATTTAAAAAAGGGCTTTATCCGTAAATCCTCCTCTCCTGCCGGAGCCGGATTTTTCTTTGTGTCCAAAAAAGATGGCTCTCTACGTCCTTGCATTGACTACCGCGGTCTTAATAAAATCACGGTTAAGAACCGCTACCCCCTACCCCTCATCTCTGAACTCTTTGATCGTCTCCAAGGTGCCCATATTTTTACCAAACTGGACTTAAGAGGTGCTTATAATCTCATCCGCATCAGAGAGGGGGATGAATGGAAAACGGCATTTAACACCAGAGATGGACACTTTGAGTATCTGGTCATGCCCTTTGGTCTATGCAACGCCCCTGCCGTCTTCCAAGACTTTGTTAATGAAATTTTTCGTGATCTCCTATACTCCTGTGTTGTTGTATATCTGGACGATATCCTGATTTTTTCTGCCAATCTTGAAGAACACCGCCAGCATGTCCGTATGGTTCTTCAGAGACTTCGTGATAATCAACTCTATGCCAAAATAGAGAAATGTCTGTTTGAATGCCAATCTCTTCCTTTTCTAGGATACTTGGTCTCTGGCCAGGGACTACAAATGGACCCAGATAAACTCTCTGCCGTCTTAGATTGGCCACGCCCCTCCGGACTCCGTGCCATCCAACGTTTTTTGGGGTTCGCCAATTATTACAGGCAATTTATTCCACATTTTTCTACCATTGTGGCTCCTATTGTGGCTTTAACAAAAAAAAATGCCGATCCCAAGTCTTGGCCTCCTCAAGCGGAAGACGCCTTTAAACGACTCAAGTCTGCCTTTTCTTCGGCTCCCGTGCTCTCCAGACCTGACCCATCTAAACCCTTCCTATTGGAGGTTGATGCCTCCTCAGTGGGAGCTGGAGCTATCCTTCTACAAAAAAACTCTTCCGGGCATGCTGTTACTTGTGGTTTTTTTTCCAGGACCTTCTCTCCGGCGGAGAGGAACTACTCCATCGGGGATCGAGAGCTTCTAGCCATTAAATTAGCACTTGAGGAATGGAGGCATCTGCTGGAGGGATCAAGATTTCCAGTTATTATTTACACCGATCACAAGAACCTCTCCTACCTCCAGTCTGCCCAACGGCTGAATCCTCGTCAGGCCAGGTGGTCTCTGTTCTTTGCCCGATTTAATTTTGAAATTCACTTTCGGCCTGCTGATAAGAACATTAGGGCCGATGCTCTCTCTCGTTCCTCAGATGCCTCTGAAATTGATCTCTCTCCTCAACACATCATTCCTCCTGACTGCCTGATTTCCACTTCTCCAGCCTCCATCAGGCAAACTCCTCCAGGAAAGACCTTTGTTTCTCCACGCCAACGCCTTGGGATCCTCAAATGGGGTCACTCCTCCCATCTCGCAGGTCATGCGGGCATTAAGAAATCTGTGCAACTCATCTCTCGCTTCTATTGGTGGCCGACTCTAGAGACTGATGTGGTGGACTTTGTGCGAGCCTGCACTATCTGTGCCCGGGATAAGACTCCTCGCCAGAAGCCCGCTGGTTTTCTTCATCCTCTACCTGTCCCCGAACAACCTTGGTCTCTGATTGGTATGGATTTTATTACTGACTTACCCCCATCCCATGGCAACACTGTTATTTGGGTGGTCGTTGATCGATTCTCCAAAATGGCACATTTCATCCCTCTTCCTGGTCTTCCTTCAGCGCCTCAGTTGGCTAAACAATTTTTTGTACACATTTTTCGTCTTCACGGGTTGCCTACACAGATCGTCTCGGATAGAGGCGTCCAATTTGTGTCTAAATTCTGGAGGGCTCTCTGTAAACAACTCAAGATTAAATTAAATTTTTCTTCTGCATACCATCCTCAATCCAATGGACAAGTAGAGAGAATTAACCAGATCTTGGGTGACTATTTACGACATTTTGTTTCCTCCCGCCAGGATGACTGGGCAGATCTTCTACCTTGGGCCGAATTCTCGTATAATTTCAGAATCTCTGAATCTTCCTCCAAATCTCCGTTTTTCGTGGTGTACGGCCGTCACCCTCTTCCCCCCCTCCCTACCCCCTTGCCCTCTGGTCTGCCCGCTGTGGATGAAATTTCTCGTGATCTTTCCACCATATGGAAAGAGACCCAAAATTCTCTCTTACAGGCTTCTTCTCGCATGAAGAGATTCGCAGATAAGAAAAGAAGAGCTCCTCCCATTTTTTCCCCTGGAGACAAGGTATGGCTCTCCGCTAAATATGTCCGTTTCCGTGTCCCGAGCTATAAGTTGGGACCACGCTATCTTGGTCCTTTTAAAGTTTTGTGTCAAATTAATCCTGTCTCTTACAAACTTCTTCTTCCTCCTTCTCTTCGTATCCCTAATGCCTTTCACGTCTCTCTTCTTAAACCTCTCATCCTCAACCGTTTTTCTCCTAAATCTGTTCCTCCCACTCCTGTTTCCGGCTCTTCGGACATCTTCTCTGTCAAAGAGATCTTGGCCTCTAAAAAGGTCAGGGGAAGAACTTTTTTTTTAGTGGATTGGGAGGGTTGTGGTCCAGAAGAGAGGTCCTGGGAACCTGAGGACAATATCCTGGACAAAAGTCTGATCCTCAGGTTCTCAGGCCCCAAGAAGAGGGGGAGACCCAAGGGGGGGGGTACTGTTACGCCGAGCGCTCCGGGTCCCCGCTCCTCCCCGGAGCGCTCGCTACACTTCCCTCACTGCAGCGCCCCGGTCGGTTCCACGGACCCGGGGCGCTGCGTTACCACCTCCGGCCGGGATGCGATTCGCGATGCGGGTAGCGCCCGCTCGCGATGCGCACCCCGGCTCCCGTACCTGACTCGCTCCCCGTCAGTTCTGTCCCGGCGCGCGCGGCCCCGCTCCCTAGGGCGCGCGCGCGCCGGGTCTTTGCGATTTAAAGGGCCACTGCACCGCTGATTGGTGCAGTGGTTCCAATTAGTGTTTGCACCTGTGCACTTCCCTATATCACCTCACTTCCCCTTCACTCCCTCGCCGGATCTTGTTGCCCTAGTGCCAGTGAAAGCGTTCCTTGTGTGTTCCTTGCCTGTGATTCCAGACCTTCTGCCGTTGCCCCTGACTACGATCCTTGCTGCCTGCCCCGACCTTCTGCTACGTCCGACCTTGCTTCTGTCTACTCCCTTGTACCGCGCCTATCTTCAGCAGCCAGAGAGGTTGAGCCGTTGCTAGGGGATACGACCTGGTCACTACCGCCGCAGCAAGACCATCCCGCTTTGCGGCGGGCTCTGGTGAAAACCAGTAGTGACTTAGAACCGATCCTCTAGCACGGTCCACGCCAATCCCTCTCTGGCACAGAGGATCCACCACCTGCCAGCCGGCATCGTGACATTTACAGTGAACATAACACAGTTATATAAAAGTATTCTCTACAATCTGGTAATGATTTTTATAGAAAGTGAGCCATATAGTTCACATCACATTCCATTCACAACCTTTCCA
Source organism: Hyla sarda (assembly GCF_029499605.1). Lineage (NCBI taxonomy): Eukaryota > Metazoa > Chordata > Amphibia > Anura > Hylidae > Hyla > Hyla sarda. The sequence goes on from NC_079191.1 coordinate 180,244,307, forward strand.
ACCTGCTAAATTCAAAAAGGTTCAAATATGTGCAGAATCCCAAAGTATTCTGATTTACTAAATATATCACAATGTTTTTTATGACTTACTTTTCAAGTCTGCACTAATAAAATTGAAATGCTATTTTGCTGAATTCATGAGTTCAGTGTGCAGTTACTTCCTGTTTCCCAAGCTTTATTGTTGGAGATCTTTGTATCATGACTCCCCTGTGAATTTTGAAAGATTTATGTTTTTCTATCCCCACCTCATACCTTCCAATATTTCAAATGGCCAAGGACACTTAAAGGGGAACTGTATGTTTAACGTTTTGCTTGGAATAACCAGAATCCTCTTACATTTTGCAATCTTTATGTACTAGTCACTTTAAGCAATCTATTTGATAACGTTTTACACAGAGCCTGTTCATGCCAGTGGTGTTATTACTAACTATAGCAGCTTTTAGTATCATAGAGTTTACTTAAAAAGATTCTAGATAGAAGCATAAAGCGTACCTTTCACTCTAAAAAAAACCTTTACATATCACAGAGACATGTCAAAAGTTTGGATCTATTGGGGTGCTGAGACCCCCTCTGATCTGGAGAACAAGCGGGGACAGGGACGTAGCAAAGTGCATTACTCCCCTGCTCTTAACAATTTATGTCTCGCTGCTTCATAGATTTATAATGTCCTTAAAGGGGTGTTCTGACATTTAAAACAAATAATATGTTGTTGCTAGGGCCATAGCTACAGTCTTCTGCTGCTACAGTCTTCTGCCGCTTCTACAGAGGAACGGACAGCGGTATTGGTGCACCTAGGGGTAAAGTAATGTCCCCAGGTGTATGAGCGGCCTAATTTGCATATAAATAAAACTGATTTAAAAGAGAAACGTCCCTTATTAACCTACACCAGCAGGTAAGGATGACTTAACCTGTTCAAATATTTCCTTTAATATGTTACTGGGGCCATACAAAAAAAGCAAAACAAAAGCTATACTTACTTACTCCAGGTCCGGCACAAGTCCCGATGCAGTCTCTGCTTGGCTCTTCTGATCTTCCACTGCTCCTATCTTCTGCTTGATTCTGAGCCAAGAGCTTAGCAAATCACTGGCTGAAATGGAAAACCACTGCAGCAATATTAACAGGTAACATAATCCTCGCTGTAACATCCCCTATTAATCTACACCAGCAAGTTAGGACGACCTAAGCTGTTTATAGATTTCCTTTATTATTTTACTGGAGCCTTACAAAAAAAGAAAAAAAAAGCTATGCTTACTTACCTCTGGTCTGACACAAGTGTCGGAGCAGCTCCTGTTTGTCTCCTTCTGATCTTCCTCTGCTCCTGTCTTCCTCTTGCTTCGAGAGCTCAGCAAATTACTGGCCAAGATGGAACACTACTGCAGCCAGTGAGTGGCTAAATGGGAGGTCCTGCTCTGAAGCCCTTTAGAAAACAGCTATGGACTCAACAATTTCTTTTTCCTGTTACTGTGTTTCAAACAAAAGGTTTTTATTTTCCATCAGCATAGCTGTATTGTTACGCCGAGCGCTCCGGGTCCCTGCTCCTCCCCGGAGCGCTAGCGGCGTTCTCCTCTCTGCAGCGCCCCGGTCAGACTCGCTGACCAGGAGCGCTGCACTGACACTGCCGGCGGGGATGCAATTCGCATAGCGGGACGCGCCCGCTCGCGGATCGCATCCCAATCTACTTACCTGTCCCGATCCCCGGCTGTCACGTTCTGGCACGCGCAGCTCCGCTCTCTAGGACGTGCACGCGCCAGCTCTCTAAGATTTAAAGGGCCAGTGCACCACTAACTGGTGCTTGGCCCAATCAGTGTAATTAGCTCCCACCTGCTCCACGCCTTTATAACCTCACTTCCCCTTCCCAGCATTGCCGGATCTTGTTGCCTTGTGCCTAGTTAAAGCGTTCCTGTGATTGCCTTACCAGTGTTACCAGACCTTCTGCCGTTACCCTTGACCATGAACCTTGCCGCCTGCCTTGACCTTCTGCTACGTCTGACCTCGCCTCTGTCTAGTCCTCCTGTCCCACGCCACTCTCAGCAGTCAGCGAGGTTGAGCCGTTACCGGTGGATACTACCTGGTTGCTACCGCCACAGCAAGACCATCCCGCTTTGCGGCGGGCTCTGGTGAATACCAGTAGCAACTTAGAACCGGTCCACCGGTACGGTCCACGCCAATCCCTCGCTGACACAGAGGATTCACATCCAGCCTGCCGAATCCTAACAGTAGATCCGGCCATGGATCCCGCTGAGGTCCCGCTGCCAGTTGTCGCTGACCTTACCACAGTGGTCGCCCAGCAATCTCAACAGATAGCGCAACAAGGACAACAGATCGCCCAACAAGGACAGCAGCTGTCACAGTTGTCCGCCATGCTACAGCAACTTCTGCCACAGCTACAGCAACTATCTCCTCCGCCAGCTCCTGCACCTCCTCCGCAGCGAGTGGCCGCTCCTAGCCTCCGCTTGTCTCTGCCGGACAAATTTGATGGGGAATCTAAACTCTGCCGTGGTTTCCTGTCTCAATGTTCACTACACTTGGAGATGTTGTCGGACCAATTCCCCACAGAACGGTCTAAGGTGGCTTTCGTAGTTAGTCTTCTGTCTGGAAAGGCCTTGTCATGGGCCACACCGCTCTGGGACCGCAATGATCCTGCCACAGCCACTGTCCAGTCCTTCTTTGCTGAAGTCCATAGTGTCTTCGAGGAGCCATCCCGGGCCTCCTCTGCCGAGTCTGCTTTGCTGAACCTAGTCCAAGGAAGTTCTTCTGTAGGCGAATACACCATCCAGTTTCGTACCCTCACCTCTGAGCTAGCCTGGAACAACGAGGCCCTCTGCGCGACCTTCAAGAAAGGCTTATCCAGCAACATCAAAGATGTACTGGCCGCATGAGAAATTCCTGCTAACCTGTCTGAACTTATCCATTTGGCCACCCTTATCGACAAGCGTTTTTCTGAAAGACACCAGGAGCTCCGCCAGGATAAGGACCTTGATCTCTGGGCACCTCTCTCCCAGAATCCTTTGCAATCTACCCCTGTGCCTCCGGCCGAGGAGGCTATGCAAGTGGATCGGTCTCGCCTGACCCATGAAGTGAGGTCTCGTCGCAGAGATAAAAATTTATGCCTGTACTGCCCTAGTACCGAACATTTCCTAGTGGACTGCCCTATTCGTCCTCCGCGTCTGGGAAACGCACGCACCCAGCTCACGTGGGAGTGGCGTCTCTTGTTATGAAGTCTGCTTCTCCACGTCTCACTGTGCCTGTGCGGATTTCTCCTTCTGCCAACTCTTCCTTCTCAGCTGTGGCCTTCTTGGACTCTGGTTCTGCAGGAAATTTTATTTTGGCCTCTTTCGTTAATAGGTTCAGCATCCCAGTGACCCGTCTCATCAAGCCGCTCTACATTTCTTCTGTCAACGGAGTAAAATTGGACTGCACTGTGCGTTACCGCACAGAACCCCTGCTTATGAGCATTGGACTGCATCACAAAAAAATTAAATTTTTTGTTCTGCCCAACTGCACCTCTGAAGTCCTCCTCGGTCTGCCATGGCTCCAACGTCATTCTCCCACCCTTAACTGGTCCACCGGGGAGATCAAAAATTGGGGTCCTTCTTGTCACAAACGATGCCTCACATCTGCTCCCACTTGTCTAACTCCTGAGATTCCACCCATACCGGCCCCTCCCAAGGCTTACCAGGATATTTTCGGCAAAAAGCAAGCTGAGATTTTGCCTCCTCATAGCCCCCTTCCTGGTAACACTCTGCCCCGTGGCAAGCTTCACCCTCTGCCCCCCTCCCCATTCCCACTTCTTCTGGATTGCCTGCCGTTGATGAAGTTACCCAGGACTTCTCTGTCATCCGGAAGGAAACTCAAGAGTCGCTCCCAATGGTCTCGTCTCGTATGAAGGGACAAACTGACAAAAAGAGGGGGAGATCTAAGGGGGGGGTACTGTTACGCCGAGCGCTCCGGGTCCCTGCTCCTCCCCGGAGCGCTCGCAGCATTCTCCTCTCTGCAGCGCCCCGGTCAGACCCGCTGACCAGGAGTGCTGCACTGACACTGCCGGCGGGGATGCGATTCGCATAGCGGGACGCGCCTGCTCGCGAATCGCATCCCAATCTACTTACCTGTCCCGGTCCCCGGCTGTCACGTTCTGGCGCGCTCGGCTCCGCTCTCTAGGGCGCGCGCGCGCCAGCTCTCTGAGATTTAAGGGGCCAGTGCACCACTAATTGGTGCCTGGCCCAATCAGTGTAATTAGCTCCCACCTGCTCCACGCCTTTATAACCTCACTTCCCCTTCCTAGCATTGCCGGATCTTGTTGCCTTGTGCCTAGTGAAAGCGTTCCTGTGATTGCCTTACCAGTGTTACCAGACCTTCTGTCGTTACCCTTGACTACGAACCTTGCCGCCTGCCTTGACCTTCTGCTACGTCTGACCTCGCCTCTGTCTAGTCCTCCTGTCCCACGCCACTCTCAGCAGTCAGCGAGGTTGAGCCGTTACCGGTGGATACGACCTGGTTGCTACCGCCGCAGCAAGACCATCCCGCTTTGTGGCGGGCTCTGGTGAATACCAGTAGCAACTTAGAACCGGTCTACGCCAATTGTTTGGTGATGACTCGGACGGTATAGGGGAGTGGAGTCTAAGGTGCTACTGGTCTTCACCAGAGCCTGCCGCAAGGCAGGATGGGCTTACTGCGGCAGGTGACACCCAGGTCGCTACCCCCAACACGGCTCGACCACACAGGTAGCTGGGCAAGACGAGGTACCAGAGGATGAGGCAGAAGCGTAGTCAAACTTAGCAGGAGGTCAAGGCAGGCAGCAAAGGTGCGTAGTCAAATAACGTAGCAGGAAGGTCTAGATACACAGGAAGAGGCAAACAGGCAAAAGGAATGCTTAATCTCAGGCTAGGGGCACTGAAGATCTGGCAGAGAAGTGGGGGAGGAGCTGGCATAAATAACATATGGGATGGACCAGACAGCAATTAGTGGTGCGCTAGCCCTTTAAATCTAGAGAAGGTACCGTGCATGTGCCATAGGATGCAGGGGGCGTGCACGCGGGGAAGCAGAGAGCCGGGCAGCAGGAAGTAAGCAGCGTGCCGCGGCCGCGTGCCGCGATGTGAATTGCTGCCCCAGTGAATTGCTGCCCGGGCACTCACGGTCGGAGTGCGGGACCGGAGTGCTCGCCGTGACAGTACCCCCCCCTTTTGGTCTCCCCCTCATTTTTGAAGACAAAAATTTGTGGATAAGGTCAGGGTCTAAAATATTGTCCTGTGGCTCCCAATACCTTTCCTCTGGGCCAAATCCTTCCCAATCCACTAGGAAAAAGCATTTACCTCTGATAAACTTAGAGTCCAAAATCACTTTAACGACATAAACATCAGAGGTACCTGAGATGGGAGTAGGTGAGATGTTTTTATTTAAAAAGTGGTTGTGGATGACAGGTTTCAAGAGTGAGACATGGAAAGAATTCGGGATCCAGAGTGAGGACGGCAGATGGAGAGAATATAACTGGGTACCTTAAAGCGGATATACTTTGAAGACAGACAGACTATCACCAGGAGAGAACTCGGGAAGAGATCGCCTTTTCTTGTCCACTTGAGACTTCATAAGTGAAGTGGCATAAAATAGAGATTGACGAGTCTTCTGTCAGATGGTAGAGAAATTCCGCACTTGCTAATCAACCACAGGAACTCCAGAAGAAGAGGAAAAGGGAAGAGGAGGATGACGATGAAGCCCATGAACCACAAAGAACGGTGATGACCCAGAGGATTCAGAGTACCTATGATTGTGTGAGAACTCTGCCCAAGGGAGTAGATCTACCCAGTCATCTTGACAAGATTGGGGATGGTATGCTGAGGAGAAATTGAATTTAACTTGGAGACGAGAGCAGAGAGCTCTCCAGAATTTGGAAACTAATTGAACACCTCGGTCAGAGACAATAGCAAAGGAATAGCTTGGCAAGCTGCTATGCTGATGGTAAACCTGGTAGAGGCACAAAATGAGCCATTTTAGAGAATCGGTCCACCACAACCCAAATGACCATATTGCCACCAGAAGAAGGAAGGTCTGTAATAAAGTCCATAGCAATATCAGTCCAAGGCTGCTGTGGCAGTAGCAAAGGCTGTAGTAGACCAGTAGGCTTGAAACGGGGGTCTTGTCTCGGGTGCAGATTGAACAAGCACAGACAAAATCAATGACATCCTGCTTTAAAGTGGGCCACCAGTACTGTCGGAGGATGAGCTGTAAGGATTTACGTATTCCCGCATGACCAGCTAGAAGAGAGGAATGACCCCATTTCAGGACTCTGAGTCTTAAACGAGGAGGTATGTAAGTCTTCCCAGGAGGCAAGGGCTGAAGACATGCTGGCGCTGCAGAGATGAGACGATCAGGAGGAATAATATGTTGAGGATGGGACTCCTGCTCTTGTACATCTGAGGATCTGGACAGAGCATCAGCACCAAGATTCTTCTCAGCAGGGCGAAAGTGGATAAAGAAATGAAATCTGGAGAAGAACAGAGACCAACGAGCATGTCAGGAGTTGAGATGATGGGCCGAATGGAGATAGAGCAAGTTCTTGTGGTCTGAATAGATAGTTAGAAGATGTACAGAGCCTTCCAAGAGGTGACGCCATTCTTCTAAGGTCAACTTTATGGCCAAGAGCTCACGATCTCCGATAGTATAATTTCTCTCTGCAGGGGAGAAGGTCTTTGAGAAGAATCCGCAGGTTACAGTTTTTGGGGTTAATACTGCACCTGCTCCAACCGAAGAAGCATCTACTTCTAAGATAAATGGCTTGCTGGGATCGGGTCTAGATAAAACAGGAGCAGAAGTGAAGGCGGACTTTAACTGTTTGAAAGCTTCTTCAACCTCTGGAGTCCAGACTCTAGGATTAGCAGTCTTCTTGGTAAGCGAGATGATGGGAGCAAACAAGGTGGAGTAGTGAGGAATAAACTGTCAATAGTAATTAGCAAAGCCAAGGAAGTGCTGAATAGCTTTCAAACCAGTGGGATGTGGCCAATCCAGCACTGCGGACAACTTGTTGGGGTCCATTTGAAGACCTTCACTGGTGACAATATACCCCAGGAATGGAAGGCTGTTTTTTTCAAAGGTACACTTCTCAAATTTAGCATAGCGATGATTTTCTGATAAAACCTTTCTTTAAATTTTCTTGTATATAGTTAGACATGGCCTGAGTTTCTGGAACAGACAAGGGGTAAATTCTGCCCCGAGAAGGTGTGGTTCCAGGCAATAAGTCGATAGGACAATCGTGAGGACGATGTGGAGGTATAACTTCAGCTTGTTTCTCGCTGAAGACGTCAGCAAAATCCTGAAGAAAAGATGGCAGACCGGGCAGAGGGGGGAAAGGAGACACCAACTTGGACAGAAGGGTATGGGAACAGTTGTTATAGCAGTAAGTTCCCCAACTAAGTACTTCTCCAGTCTTCGAGTCAAGATGCAGGGCATGTAGTTGTAACCAGTGAAAGCCTAGTAGAAGAGTGGAGGGACAATGTGGAAGTACATAGACGGACAATTTTTCCTTATGCAGAACTCCAACCTGCATAGACAAGAGTACCGTGCGGAATAAGATAGTACAGTCCAGATTTTCTCCGTTGACCGAAGAGATGTACAATGGCTTCAGAAGGCGGGTTACCGTCAGACGATACCTATGCACTAATGAGGCATCGATAAAGTTCCCCGCAGTCAAGGAAGGCCAGAACAAGGATAGTCTCTTTGGAAGGTAGAGACAGCTGGACCATCAAATTCAAGCATGTAGAGGAGGTATTCACACTTAGGGAGGCCTCTCCTACAAACCCTAGGTGCGAGCATTTCCCTGTGACTGTGGATGCAGAGGACAAACTCTGAGGAAATGATCTGCACTGGCGTAGTATAGGCAGAGGTTCTCAGCTCGTCGGCAGGTCCTTTCCTGCAGGGTCAGGCGAGACTGATCCACCTGCATAGCCTCCACAGCGGGAGGAATCGTAGAAGGTTGTGGTGGTTGCTGGAAGATGGGTGCCAGACGAGGAAAGCGCAGAGGTCGTGCAGACTCCCTTTCTTGGTGAAGTTCCTGACGTCATTCAGAGAAACGGATATCTATCTGAGACGCCAACAGTATGAGTTCATTCAGGGTAGCGGGCAGATCCCGGACGGCAAGCACATCCTTGGTATGGCTAGAAAGTCCTCTCTTGAAAGTGGCACATAGAGCTTCATTTTCCCAAGATAATTCAGATGCCAGGGTACGCAATTGAATGGCATACTTGCTTGCAGAGGAGTTGCCCTGCGAAAGACTGAGAAGTGCCGTCTCAGCGGAGGAAGCTCAAGCTGATTCCTTAAAGACATCACGAAATTCCATCAGGAAAGCCTGGAGATTGGTTGTGAGAGCATCACTGCGGTTCCAAAGCGGAGTTGCCCAGGCCAAAGCCCTTCCAGTAAGGAGACTGATGATGAAGGCCACCTTTGCATGTTCCATAGCGGACTGTTCCACTATGAGTTCGATGTGCATGGAGCACTGAGTCACGAAACAACGTCAGGACTTGGGATCCCCCTCAAATTTCTCTGGAAGAGACAAGCAGAGTTTTGTTCCAGAAGAGACTGCAACTGCGGGAGGCAGCACGGGAGCAGGAGGAGACTAAGGCTGTTGCAGCTGTTGTTGAGCAGTTATTAGCCACGGGCTATGCCCCCCTCCCATGTGAATGTACAGGGTACATTCACACAGGCGGGTTAACAGTGAGTTTCCTGCTTCAAGTTTGAGCTGCTGCAAATTTTCCGCCACAGCACAAACTCCTAGCGGGAAACTCACCATAAACTCCTGCCTGTGTGAATGTACCCTAAAAATACTACACTACACTAACACATAATAAAGGGTAAAACACTACATATACACCCCTTTACACTGCACCCCCCCCCCCCAACAATAAAAATGAAAAACAGATTGTATGGCAGTGTTTCCAAATCGGAGCCTCCAGCTGTTGCAAAACAACAACTCCCAGCATTTCCGGACAGCCACTGACTGTCCAGGCATGCTGGGAGTTTAGCAACAGCTGGAGGCACCCTGTTTGGGAATCACTGGCGTAGAATGCCCCTATGTCCACCCCTATGCAATCCCTTACTTAGTCCTCAAATGCGCATGGCGCTCTCTCACTTTGGAGCCCTGTCGTATTTCAAGGAAACAGTTTAGGGCCACATATGGGGTAATTGCCTTATGAAAAGTAAAAGCTGGGGTCTACACCAGCCTGTTAGTGTAAAAAACTAAAAATGTTTACACTAACATGCTGGTATTGCCCCATACTTTTTATTTTCACAAGAGGTAAAAGAAAAAAAAGACCCTCAAAATTTGTAATGCATACAGAAATACCCCATATGTGGGCGTAAAATGCTCTGTGGGCACACAACAAGGCTCAGGAGTGAGAGCGCAAAAAAAGAAATACCCACATGTGACTACATTTTGGAAACTACACCCTTCACAGAACGTAGCAAGGGGTATAGTGAGCCTTAACACCCCACAGGTGTTTGATGAATTTTCTTTAAATTTGGATGGGAAAATGAAAAAAAAAAAAAATTTTAACTAAAATGCTGATGTCATCCTAAATTTTTCATTTTTGCAAGGGACAATAGGGGAAAAAAAAGCCCCCCAAAATGTGTAACCCCATTTCTTCTGAGTAAGAACATACCCTATACGTAGATGTAAAGTGCTCCGGGCAAACTACAATGCTCAGAAGAGAGGGAGCGCCATTGGGTTTTGGAGAGAAAATTGGTCCGGAATTGAAAGCCACGTGTGTTTACAAAGCCCCCATAGTGCCAGAACAATGGAACCCCCACATGTGACCCCATTTTGTGGGGTGTTAAGGCTCACTGTACCCCTTGTTACGTTCCCTGAGGGGTGTCGTTTCTAAAATAGTATGCCATGTGTTTTTTTTTTTTTTTGCTGTTCCGGCACCATTAGGGCTTTCTTAATGTGACATACCCCCCAAAAACCATTAAAAAAAAACTCACTCTCCAAAATCCCATTGTCACTCCTTCCCTTCTGAGCCCTCTACTGCACCCGGCAAACACTTCACATACACATATGAGATATTTCATTACTCGAGAGAAATTTAGGGTGATTTCACTCCTTTTACCCCTTGTAAAAATTCGAAAACTGGGTCTACAAGAGCATGCAAGTGTAAAAAATAAAGATTTTGAATTTTCTCCTTCACTTAGCTGCTATTCCTGTGAAACACCTAAAGGGTTAACACACTTACTGAATGCCATTTTGAATACTTTGAGGGGTGCAGTTTTTATAATGGGGTAATTTATGGGGTATTTCTAATATGAAGGCCCTTCAAATTCACTTCAAAATTTAACTGGTACCTGAAAAATTCTGATTTTGAAAATTTTGTGAAAAACTGGAAAATTGCTGCTGAACTTTGAAGCCCTCTGTCTTCCAAAAGTAAAAATATGTCAACTTTATGATGCAAACATAAAGTAGACATATTGTATATGTGAATCAATACATAATTTGTTTGGGATGTCCATCTTCCTTATAAGCAGAGAGTTTCAAAGTAAAAAAAAAAAGCCAAATTTTGAAATTTTTTTGTATTGATGACATTTTACCACTAACATAAAGTAGAATATCCAAACAAGAGAAGAAGGTCGGACGGCAACTCACTGTGTTCCACGGAGCTTTATTCAGAGAATCAGGGTGCAATAGACAAACCGGATAACAGAATAGAGCGACGTTTCTGCCTGTTTTTCAAAATTAGAATCGTGACGAAGAGTTGTCCGTACGCTTGGTTGAGAGAGGTTGCCCTTCAAATGAAATCAAGTTGGCATTAGATAGGGTGAGACCCAAACAGCAACATCTTCTCCTCACACATAAAAAATCAATTACTGAAGACAAAAGATTTGTCTTTTCATTTCAACATTCACCCATGAACACTATCACACAGTCTGCAATACGCCGCCATTGGCATCTGTTGGAAAATGATGCTGATTTGAAGGATGTAGCACTCGGCAACGCCTGTTTTCTTATAGGGGCACGTGCACGCTGGGCAACCAGCTTAGTTGCACGCACTAGTTGAGAATAACTGGCTAGAAAGAGTGCCCCCCAGAGGCAATTTTAAGTGCAGGCATTGCTCAATGTGTAGGTTTAATGGTGAACTTAAATGTTGCAATTTGGGAGGTATTAACTGGAAATTGTCTCAACTTATTACATGCAAAATAAAATATGTGGTTTATGTGATGCTGTGTCCGTGTGGCCTGTTTTATATAGGCAAGTCCATCCGATGCCTATACATGCGGATACAGGAACACATTAGATCAATAAGAACAGGCCACGGTTGTCCACGTTTAATTGAACATGTAAGAAATGCCCATGTAGGTAATGCCAATGTATTATCATTTTCAGGACTGGAGGTGGTACATATACCTAAAGACGGCGGTGATCGCCATAAGATGTTACTACAGAAAGAATCCTCCTAGATCATGAAGACTAATGCATTGGGAGCCTCAGGGCTGAACGATAAAAATGATATGAGCGTATTTTTATGATAATTGCTGCAGTTCTCTTTGCATTTTTCTAATGTTTTTATGTTGCATATACAGTGATCTGTCAGTAGCGCTGTTGTGCGCATGCGCCGGCATATGTTTGGCTGGTTGCCGTGGCGACGCCGTTGGGCTGACGTATATCAGCGGCGACGCAGCCACGTCACAGTATTTAGCCGGAAGAAGCGTATACCGCGAAACGTCGCTTTATTCTGTTATCCTGTTTGTCTATTGCACCCTGATTCTCTGAATAAAGCTCCGTGGACCACAGTGAGTTGCCGTCCGACCTTCTTCTCTTGTTTGGATTGCTACCTTTGCCTTTGGGACGCCGCACCACTCTCTCCACTCACAGAGATAAAGCAGTAGCAGCGCATTATTGGGGGATACTGCACGTCAGGACTTCATAAGGTAGTGCCAGCTTTACCTCTTACCTTGTTGTTCAATAAAGTAGAATATGTCCCAAAAAAATAATCTCGGAATCAGAATGAAAAGTAAAGGCATTCGAGTGTTATTAATGCTTAAACTGACAGTGGTCAGATGTGCAAAAAATGCCCGGGTGGTTAAAGGGGTACTCTGGTGAAAACTTTTTTCTTTTAAATAAACTGGTGGCAGAAAGCTAAACATATTTGTAAATTACTTCTATTAAAAAATCTTAATCCTTCCAGTACTTATTAGCTGCTGAATGCTACAGTGGAAATTCCTTTCTTTTTGGAACACTGATGACATCACGAGCACAGCGCTCTCTGTTGACATCTCTGTCCATTTTAGCAACCATGCATAGCAGATGTATGCTAAGGGCAGCATGGTGGCTCAGTGGTTTGCACTGCTGCCTTGCAGTGCTGGGGACTTGGGTTCAAATGCCACTAAGGACAACAATAAATAAAGCGTTATTATTATAATAACGTCAGCAGAGAGAACTGTGCTCATGATATCATCAGAGGGCATTCCAAAAAGAAAAGAATTTCCTCTGTAGTATTCAACAGCTAATAAGTACAGGAAGGATTAAGATTTTTTAATAGAAGTAATTTACAAATATGTTTAACTTTCTGGCACCAGTTGATTTAAAAGTAAAAAGGTTTTCACCGGGGTACCCCTTTAAGGTGAAAATGGGCCAGGTCCTTAAGGGGTTAAAGGGGTACTCCAGTGGAAAACTTTTTTTTAAAATAAACTGGTGCCATAAAGGTAAACAGATTTGTAAATTACTTCTATTAAAAAATCTTAATACTTCCAGTACTTATTAGCTGCTGAATACTACAGAGGAAATTCTTTTCTTTTTGGAACACAGTGCTCTCTGCTGAGATTATGAGCACAGTGCTCTCTGCTGACATCTCTGTCCATTTTAGGAACTGTCGAGAGCAGCATATGTCTTCTTTGGGGATTTTCTCCTACTCTGGACAGTTCTTAAAATGGACAAAGATGTCAGCAGAGAGCACTGTGCTCGTGATGTCAGCAGAGAGCTCTGTGTTCCAAAAAGAAAAGAATTTCCTCTGTAGCATTCAGCAGCTAATAAGTACTGGAATGATTAAGATTTTTTTTAATAGAAGTAAATTACAAATCTGTTAACTTTCTGGCACCAGTTGAGCATAAGTTTTCCACCAGAGTACCCCTTTAACTGCCTTTACTGAGCTTGTGAAGTTGGTATAACACAAACAGCTGGCCTTAGTGTGAGAGTGCAGCATATCCCTTGCGAGCCTTGTTGTCATTGGGACGGAATTGTAGAATTTGTGGTTCTGGTAGCTAGGGTCCTTCCAAGGCACTGTAGACTATTCTGCAGGGACATGTACTCCACCCGTGAGTGACACTTGTAGGATGACCAGTAGTAACTTGAAGCTGAAAAAGGCCACTGCTTAGGACATATGACACCACCCACATGAGCTTGGCTGTTGCGCAGGAGCAGGGACATCTCTTTAAAACAGCAGCAGTGGTCGCCGGGAGGAACGTCCGCTGCGCTCTGCACGCTGATGCCGACCCTGACCTCACGTGACTGCAGTAGCATTGTGGCGGAGTCGGGAAGAGGAGGCCAGCGGTGTGGAGCAGCAATCTGACTGCCGGCTACAGAGTGGAGCAGTGCAAAGGAAGAGCCTGCCCTGAGGAGGACGGCGGGACGGCACAAACCAGAGGTTGATAAGTAAAAAAAAAAAAGGTGAAAAAAATATATGACTAGAGCTGGGGCAGAACTATATGGTGGGGCCTGCAGTCTGGGAGGCAAGGACTGAGGCCTACAACTATATGGGGCAACAGTTAGCAGCAGAGAGGGGCCTACAGCAACTATATGGGGGCAAGTTGCCCCCATATAGTTTTTGTAAGCCTTTTTAGCTAATAGTTGCCCCCCATATAGTTGTAGGCCCCTTTGAGAGGGACCTACAACAACTATATGGGGGCAATTTAAACATGGGAGCCTACCCAAACTATATGGGGCCCCCATAAAGTTTTGGTGGGCCCCTCTACTAATAGCTGCCCCATAAAGTTTGGGTAGGCCGCTCTGTTAATAGTTGCCTCCATAATGGAACAATATGAAACAACACCGAGAGCAGCCAGGACCCACGGTTAATGCCGAGCATTCCCAAACGGGCTGAAGCATGGCATTAACCCCCTTTAGATGCCGTGATCAAAGTTGTGACTATATGTGAGAGTTAACAGTGCCTTGTGCTTTTACGGGTTTTTTGTTGTTAAGTGTGCTAGGGTAAGATAGATAGGGCAGATTAGAAAAGTTTATGTAGTTTGTTAGCGTAGGGTCCTGCCTAAAAGAGTCTACCGTCTTATGGTGGCAGGCTTCAAATTTTTTGGTCAAAAAATTATTCCTTACTGAAATCACTGGTGACGGTCTGACAAATTTTTTTACTGTCTTTGTAGTTCTAAAAAAAAGCCAGGCCAGGCCTTGAGATGTGTAAGGGGCCCCAACATTTTGTGATGGCAGCCCTGCTCAGGAGTCTTGCTGGAACTAGACTGACTAACTCCCCTGCATCTCACTTTACATAGGAAACTTTTGGGGTCTCATTGGCTCACATGGTCACATGGGGTTCACTGCTCACATTTTTAAAGGCACAGTAACATATTAAACTTACGTACATGGAACAATAACAAATTTAATTTAAAGAAATGATATTATTTTATATTACACTATTCACATAATTGATATACTAAAGAACGTCAGTGGGCAAAACACTCTGCTGCCAAGCTGCCCGAGTCAGTCCTCAACCACAAGACAGCCACTTGTGCTGGGACAACCCAAATTGACCATTCTAAATGGACAGTTATTCCAGCTATTAACACCTTTCACAGATCTGAACTGTCTGTAGCATTGTATGTTCAGCCTGGTTACAATATTTCAGAAAAGATGCTTGTGACAGGGAGCTGGTGGGGACGTCCTGACATAGGTGTCGTTTCTCTCTGGTTCTGCTCCCCCTCCTGCCCTCTGCTCCCCGTACCAACCAATGGAAATGTGAGGCTGCCACATATACCTGGGTCCCGCTGGCTTGTGGGCTCTGCTCTATCTGGAGTTGTCTCGCCTGGTTGATGCCTTCTCCCTGTTTGCTGTGGGTGACCCTGTCCTGGGAAGGAAGGGGGTCCCTGCTTTTGGATTTGTGCCCCCTTGTTGGTATAACACTCATGTTTCTGAAGACAGGAACCCCGGTGGATGTGGATCCGATGGACCTGTGTGGCAGATGACGCGGACTGAACCAGGGAGCGGAGTCTAAGGTGCCGATGGTTTTCACCAGAGCCTGCCGCAAAGCAGGATGGACTTGCTGCAGCAGGCCGCACCCAGGTCACTACCCCTGGCACGGCTCAACTACAGGCAGCTGAAGAGATGCGAGGCACAGGAGGGATAAGGCAGCTCATAGTCTGGATAGCAGAAGGTCAGGGCAGGTGGCACAGTAGCCTAGTTGATGCAAAGCAGGAGTTCAGTAGGCAGGCGGCAGAGGAGCAAGGTCAAGTCACAAGAGCAAGATATCTGATGCACGGCAAGGCAATACTGTGGAACGCTTTCTCAAAGACACAAGGCAACAAAGATCTGGCAGGGAACTGAGGAGGGTGGAGGAGTTTATAAATGAGCCACAGGTGGATTACACTAATGAGCATACTGGCCCTTTAAATCTTAAAGCTCCGGCACGCGTGTGCCCTAGGGGACGGGGACACGTGTGCCGGAGCAGAGAGGCAGGAGAAACACCCGGAGAGTGACGGACTGGGGTTCGCATGGGGGGTGCGTCCCGCGATGCGAGTCCCAGCCCCGTCGGCAGCAGAAGGTAAGGGGACCAAGTGCTCACGGCCAGCGTGTGTGGCCGGAGCGCATAACATAACAGTACCCCCCCCCTTTGGTCTCCCCCTCCTTTTACGAGAGAGAAAACTCCTGAGAAGGTCACAGTCCAGGATATTCTCCTCAGGCTCCCAAGATCTCTCCTCAGGACCGTAACCCTCCCAGTCGACCCAAAAAAATTGTTTACCTCTCACAGTTTTTGCAGCAAGAATCAGTTTAACTTTGTAGACATCAGGTGAGCTGGAGACAGGTGTGGGGACAAGATTCTTCTGAGAGAACCGGTTTATGACAAGAGGCTTGAGGAGAGAGACTGGAAGGAATTGGGAATACGTAATGTAGCAGGTAGACAGAGTTTGTAGGAGACAGGATTGATCTTTTGTAGAATCTGAAAGGGACCAAGGTAGCGGGGACCGAGCTTGTAACAGGGGATCTTGAAGCAGATGTACTTGGATGACAGCCACACCGTGTCACCAGGAGAGAAGGACGGAGGAGGTCTTCTACCTTTATCCGCTTGCGCCTTCATGCATGAAGAAGCCTGGGACAACGACTGTCGGGTCTGTTGCCAGATGGTGGAGAAGTCACGGACCAGCTCATCAACAGCAGGCATACCGGAGGAGACTGGGAGAGGAAGAGGGGGACGACCTTGTGGACTCGTAATCCTTATTGTTATATGAGAATTCAGCGTAGGGGAGAAGGTCGACCCAATCATCTTGGCAAGCTGAAACAAAATGCCGAAGATAAGACCATGTAAACGAAAGACATGCGACAATAAGTACTTCGCCAGCTGCGGGGCAGAAGGAAGACTTGGTAGAGGAATGAAATGAGCCATCTTGGAAAACCGATTTACAACGACCCAAATGACAGTGTTATTATGAGTAGGTGGCAAATCGGTGATGAAATCCATGGTGATATGGGACCAGGGAGTCTCTGGAATGGGTAAAGGCTGTAAGAGTCCTGCTGTCAAGGAGGGCACAAAGGGTTTTCCCGGAGGAACTTGCTGAATCTCAGCAGGAGTGGCAGGAATCAAACGGTCAGGAGGAATAATATGCCTAGGCGTGGAGTCCAAACCAATGACGTCAGAAGACCTGGAGAGAGCATCAGCCCTGATGTTCTTGTCTGCTGGACGGAAGTGAATGAAGAAGTTGAACCTAGAAAAGAACAGTGACCATCTTGCCTGGCGGGGGTTCAAATGCTAAGCAGACTGAAGGTATAGAAGATTCTTATGATCGGAGTAGATGCTGACCGGATGATAAGAACCATCCAATAAATGTCATCATTCCTCCAAAGCTAGCTTGATAGTGAGGAGTTCACGATCTCCAATGGAGTAATTCCTCTCAGCAGGAGAGAATGTCTTGGAGAAGAACCCACAAGTTACACTCTTGCCCTTGGCGTTTTTCTGTGTGAGAACGGCACCCGCTCCAATAGATGAGGCATCAACCTCCAAAGCAAAGGACCTCTTCGGATCAGATCTTGTACGCACGGGAGCAGAGGCAAACGCAGACTTTAAATGGGAGAAGGCCTCTTCAGCCTCTTGAAGCCAAAATTTGGATTAGATGCCTTTTTAGTGAGAGCCACAATAGGAGCAACCAAGGATGAAAAATATGGGATAAACTGACGATAATAGTTGGCGGATCACAGAAAGCGTTGAATAGCACGTAGGCCCAAAGGACGAGGCCAATCCAATACTGCAAACAACTTATCTGGATCCATCTGAAGGCCCTGATGAGAGACAATGTAGCCAAGAAACGGAAGACTAGACAGGCATTTCTCCAGTCGCTGAAGAACCAGACGAACATTAGTACGATGCTCCTCTAGGTTGGAAGAGAAGATCAGGATGTCATCTAGGTATACGACAACACAGGTGTAGAGAACATCACGGAAGAGATCATTGATAAACTCTTGAAAAATGGCTGGAGCATTGCAGAGACCAAAAGGCATTACAAGAAACAAAAAATGTCCGTCACGAGTATTGAAGGACGTTTTTCCATTCATCTCCCTTACGGATATGAATGAGGTTATACGCACCGCGTAAGTCCAACTTGGAGAAGAACTTGGCACCACGTAGATGGTCAAAAAAGTTCTGTGATAAGAGGTAGAGGGTAACGGTTCTTGACCGTGATTTAGTTAAGTCCCCTGTTTGTTAAGCACGCCACCTCGCTGGCCATGTGGTCTGAAAGTTGGGAGCGAAAGTTAGGACCCCTGGAGGACTCCCACTGGATAGAAAAACATAAAAATGTTAACATTGTCTCAATCAACTATAATTACAGAACAATTAAATTTAAAATTCTATAACACATATTGTACACCTAGGAAGCTGGTTAAAATTAGGTGTGATGGAGAGAGGAGATGTAATAGATGCCATAATCTGGATGCTGATTTTATCCATATGATTTGGGAGTGTGCTAGTTTAACCTCTTAATGACAATTGACGTAAATGTATGTCATGGTGCGGTGGTACTTAACACACCATGACGTACATTTACGTCATGTACATGACCGCGAGCACCGGATTGGTGCTCGCATCATGCACGGCCGGTCCTGGCTGCTGTCAGCAGCCAGGAATCCGCCGGTAATGTCGGACATCAGCGATCGTGCTGATGTCCGCCTTTAACCCCTCAGATGCTGTGATCAATACAGATCATGGCATCTGCGGAAGTGCAGCACTTAAAATGGATAATCGGGTCGCCCTCATATGCATAGCACTGAACAGTATTAGCAATGAAATGAGTGCTATAAATAGTTCCCTATGGGGACATAAAAAAATGTAAAAACAAAAAAGAAAAGTAAAAAATGTGAAAAAAAACCTTCCCCCAATAAAAATTCCCTTTTCCCCATCTTACCTCTAAAAAGTGTTAAAAAAAATTAATAAATATATTAGGTATCGCAGCGTGTGTAAATGACCTATCAAAATATAATGGTAATTATCTCGTATGGTGGATGGCGTAAACGTTAAAAAAAAGTCCAAAATTGCAGCTTTTTTGTCACATTTTATTCCCAAAAATGTATAAAAATGAGTCAAAAGTAAAACATAAGCAAAAGTGGTACCAATAAAAATTACAGATCACGGTGCAAAAAAATTAGCCCTCATACTGCCCCGTATATGGAAAAATTAGAGAGTTATAGGTGGTCAAAATAGGGCAGTTTTAAACAAATTTTGTTAAAATAGTTTGAATAGAACAATTAAGGAAAAGCATTTAACATGGGTATCATTTTAATTGTATTGACCTACAGAATACAGAAAACATGTAATTTTTACCCTAAAGTGTACAGCGTAAAAAGAAAACCTTCCAAAATGTGCTAAATTGTGGTTTTCTTTTCAATTTGCCCATATAAATAATATTTTTTGGGTTGTGTATGGTAAAATGAGTGATGTCATTACAAATTTGTCAAGCAAAACACAAGCCCTAATATGGGTCTGTGGATGAAAATATAAAAGAGTTATGATTTTTAGAAGGCGATGAGGAAAAATCAAAAATGCAAAAATGAAATTTGCCGGGAGGGCCCTTACCTGCCTCCTCGGTGTCCGATCGACGAATGACTGCTCCGTGCCTGAGATCCAGGCAGGAGCCATCAAGCGCCGATAACACTGATCACAGGCGTATTAATACACGCTAGTGATCTGTGTAAGAGATCAGTGTGTGCAGTGTTATAGGTCCCTATGGGACCTATAACACTGCAAAAAAAAAAGTTTAAAAAAAGTGTTAATAAAGGTCATTTAACCCATTCCCTAATAAAAGTTTGAATCACCCCCTTTTCCCATAAAAAAATAAATAAAACAGTGTAAATAAAAATAAACATATGTGGTATTGCCGCGTGCGTAAATGTCCGAACTATAAAAATATATCATTAATTAAACTGCACGGTCAATGGCGTACACTTAAAAAAAATTCCAAAGTCCAAAAAAGCGTATTTTGGTCACTTTTTATACCATTAAAAAAAGAATAAAAAGTGATCAAAACAAAAATTTTACCGATAAAAACTTCAGATCACGGCGCAAAAAATTAGTCCTCATACCACCCTGTACGTGGAAAAATAAAAACTTATAGGGGTCAGAAGATGACATTTTTAAACGTATAAATTTTCCTGCATGTAGTTATGATTTTTTCCAGAAGTGCGACAAAATAAAACCTATATAAGTAGGGTATCATTTTAACTGTATGGACCTACAGAATAATGGTAAGGTGTCATTTTTACCGAAATATGCACTGCGTAGAAACAGAAGCCCCCAAAACTTACAAAATGGCGTTTTTTCTTCGATTTTGTCGCACAATGATTTTTTTTCCATTTCGCCGTGAATTTTTGGGTAAAATGACTAATGTTACTGCAAAGTAGAATTGGTGATGCAAAAAATAAGCCATAATATGGATTTTTAGGTGGAAAATTGAAAGGGTTATGATTTTTAAAAGGTAAGGAGGAAAAAACGAAAGTGGAAAAATCCTGAGTCCTTAAGGGGTTAAAGATACAACATTCTTATATACATAACAGTGGGGATAATATACAATTACAGTAGAACAGATGCATGGGGGTGCAGGGGACACTGCAGTGAGGCTGCCTGACAGGGCAGCAAAGGGTATGAGGTAACAACTCCCGTACTGGGCTACCACACAATAAAAACAAAAAGAGTGAAAATCTTAAGGGAAAGGCAATAGACAAAATCCAGAGGTCCAAACAAAAGACAGGCAATGTAGGAATGGCAGACTAATGGCAATAACTAAAGGCACTGATCAGGAAGCCATTGCTTGTTAAAATAGTCCATCAAGATTGAATAGTTTTTGGTTGCCCTGGCAACACAGTGCAGCCACTAACTGGAGGTGGGGAGTGCTGAAACAAGGTGCAATACATAACAGTATAGCCCTTTTAGGGCCTCATCCAGTGTGGCCCTTGTTAGAAGAATTGGACTGTTTTTTTTTAACATATTTCTTGGTGGGAATCATGGATCTATCCTCTGGATCATACTCCATGTAAGCAATTAATAAGTAAATTCAAGGATCTGATTATACTTGGTTGAGAGACATGGAGAAGAGTCTATGACTAAAGTGTCAGGCCTGTCGCGCACTTCTCCATGCTGTGGAATAGGACTAGTGGGCTAGGTTTTATAACTTTGAATATAGACTTCAACTAGAGGGTGTGCAGCTCAAAGAATGAATTAGATTATAAACAGAGATGAGCAAATCGAAGCAGACAAATCTAAATGTGTTTTGAATTTCAGGATTTATTCGATTTGCAACGAATGCAAATACTGCCACGATTCTATCGGGCGAATCGCTTCATTAAACTCCATTTTACAGCGTTTCAGGCTCTAGGACACCTAAAATGGCAGATCCACATGTCATTACACGGGGCAGGGGATGCTGGGAAGGCGGGAATGCGATGCGGGAAGCGAGGTAGGCGTGATGACCCTGAATCACATGCGGGATGCAGCCTATCAGCATTCATTGACCCCTGTGATGTCACATCCCTATATAATCGGCTGCTCATTTCATGCCATATACACTGCAGAGATAGGACAGACTGCGTGTCTGTGTGTGTTACACAGAGACGCTGAAAATACATTTTCCAAGTGTACTGTAGCGCATTTTTCTGCCCTCATCAGTGCATACCACATACCTAAATCTAAGTAGTGTACTTTTTTGTACCTGTTAATCTGTAACAAGCCTGCATACAGTGAAAGGCCAGGGAAAACTAATCACTGGCTGTTGTTTCATTAAAATACGTTTTACAAGTGTACTGTAGCGCATTTTTTGCCCTCATACGTGCATACCACATACGTACATCTAAGTAGTGTACCATTTTGTACCTGTTAATCTGTCAAGGGCCAACATACTGTGAAAGTCCAAGCACTAGTACTCACCGGCTGGTGTTTTTCAAAAATATAGAGTTTTTTATGCGTATTGTAGCGCATTTTTCTGCCCTCATCAGTGCATACCGCATACATACATCTAAGTAGTGTACTATTTTGTACCTGTTAATCTGTCAAGGGCCTACATACTGTGAAAGAAAAGCCAAAAGTAATCACCGGCTGGTGTTTTACAATAATTTCAGGAATTACTTGGCTTACTGATGCTTCTGGGCTTGGGCCTTAAATGTTTGGATGTTTAGCACGAGATAAAAACATGCTTAATAGAAATTTCAACATTGATATTTCAATGTAAAGGGGTTCCAATCTGTGTCATTCAGCCACTATATCTTCTCCTCATGCTGCCAACACCTCCACGCTGTATCATTCAGCCACTATATGGGCTCTTCATACTGATGCCACCTCCAGGCTCTGTCATTGTGCCGCTCTGCGGCAGTGATTCTAAAAGCGATGCCGGTAATATGCATGTTATTCTGAATAACAGTATTATATATATATATATATATATATATATATATATATATATATATATATATATATATATATAAACACAGGGGTGCAGTCCTCAAGTATTTTCTTCTAACACAGCTCGCAGTGCCATGATAGCTCAATCAAGCTATCAGTGGCATTGCAAACTGTGATAGAAGAAAATCCTTGAGGACTGTACCCCTATGTTTATATTGAATAGAGATTTACTTGAACCTAGGAATAAGTCAGTTATGCTGGTGCACATTGATGTAGGTTTTTAAACCTGGTTACTATTATAATGAACTTTAAGTTGTATTTGATCTCTATTATCATGACAATTTATTTGGATTATTTTTTGTAATTTACTTTGTACTCAGATCGGCTATGTCACCAGAAATATATTTAGTAACTGTATGACTATTATTTAGAGGTATGTTAATCGGTCAAAAATTTGCCCTGGAGCCCACACTGGACAATGAAAATGAATCTGTCAAGAACCTGTCCAACACCACCCATGTTATAGAGGTACCTTGGGCAATAATCGTTGATAACGTGTATAGAAGTGTAAGGTCAGAGCTATGTTTGAATGGCCATTAGAAGCAGAAAACTTGAGGTTCTCTGACAGAAAGACTTGACTTAGATGGATTGATCACGCCAACACTAAGTCCTAAATATTTCATCTCCAATGGGGCCACCAGTAAAAAAATTTTTAACCTCTTAAGAAAGCAGGGCATACTTGTAGGCCCTGCGCCAGGTCCCGGTATAAAACGGGGGTCACGCCGTCGTCGGTCCGGCGGCTAATGACAGCCAGGACCCTGGGCTATTAGCACAGATTGTTGTGCCGAATGCTATTAACCCTTTAGGCGCAGCGTTCAAAGTTGATCGCTGCGTCTAAAATGAAAGTAAAAGCTTCCCGGCAGCTCAGTTGGGCTGATCGGGACCATCGCGGTGAGATCGCGATGTCCCAGTCAGCTAGAATGCAAATGGAGGTCCCCTCACCTGCCTCCATCGCGCTTGATCGGCGATTGATTACTCCAAGCCTTGTTTTCTTTTTATTTGCAGCCTGGACCAGATAAAATCAGAAAAGTGCGCGCCGGACTATTCCTTTAACACCCCACAGGTGTTTGCCGAAATTTTTTTTTTTTTTTGGGGTAGGGGGTGTTTCTAAACTCCTATATTAGATGGTCTAAGTCCATTAAATTTTTTTGTTCTATTTTGTTGCTTAATTCCCATTAAATCTTGTGTTTTGCTTGTTTGGTTTGGCACAAGCTATTGGAGATTTGTATTCTATACCCATGTTTTTTTCTTTTAACTCGGAGTATGTGCGACACATTTTCCCGTGCGACACAAAAAAAAACATGCGACAGAAAATGAACCGACACGTGCAACACATTAGTAAATCAGCTCCCAGAAAAAGAGGAGTGAAATCTAAAACACTCCAGGAAGAACACTTGGATTTTAGTAAATCAGGGCCATTGTGTGTAAGTTGTGTTTTTAAATGATCTTTTTACACTTTTTTTTTTTTTTTTTGCAATGTTCAAGCCCCCATAGGGGAATATTACATGCAATACATTGATTGCAGACACTGATCATTGCTATGCCATAGCACTGCATTGATCAGTGTTTTCGGCACTCGATTGCTCCAGCCTGGATCTCAGGCATGGAGAAATCAAACGGCGATCGGACAACGAGAAGGTAGGTAGGGACCCTCCTTGCGTCTTACCACTGCGGTGTCCCGATCAGCTCGACTGAGCTGCCGGGAATGCTTTTTTTTTTTTACTTTAGGCGTGGCAATCAACTTTGATCTCCACGTCTAAAGGGTTAACACCGGGCATCACCATGATCGGTGATGTCCGGTATTAGCCACGGGTCACGGCTAGCGTGGTTATATTGTGGGATCGGGTGCAGGGCGTAAAGGTACGCCTTGCTTCCATAAGAGGTTAAAGGGCTTACAGTCTACAAGGGGGAGAGGGAAACAGTAGGTGAGGGAGACAGCTGGTTGTCTAAAAGAAGTTAGGGAAGTAACCATTCCCAGTGTAGTAGCAGCAGGGTTATTGCAGGTCATAGGCCTTCTTCAAGAGATGGGATTTTAGGTTGCTTTTTGATTTATACAGCAAAAAAAAAAAAAATATATAGTAACCAGTTCACCCCCCATTTCAGTGCACGTATAAGATTTGGCTTCCTTCCGCAGCACAATTTAATAAATTACAAAACAACCAACAGGTAACGTCTAGCACTTGTCTTCATTGGCGACATGCTTGAGACATGTTTGGCCAGTCCATCACTTTTATCCTTAGCTTCTTTATCAAGGCAGTGGTCATCTTGAAGGAGTGTTTTGAGTCATTACCCTGTTGGAATACTTCCCTTAAGGAAGGGGATCATGCTCTACTTCAATCTGTCACAGTAGATGTTGGCATTCATGGTTCCCTCAATGAACTGTAGCCTCCCAGTGCCAGCAGCACTCATGCAGGCCCAGACCATTACACTTCTACTTCCATGCTTGACTGTAGGCAAGACACACTTGTTGCCACAACACATGCTTAACACCATCTGAACCAAATTACTTTATCTTAGTCTCATTGGACTGCTGGACATGGTTTCAGTAATCCATGTCCTTAGTCTACTTGTCTTTAATAGAGGCATCCTTCTGGAATGATAGCCATGCAGACCAATTTGATACAGTGTGCGGCAAATGGTCTGAGCACCAATAGGCTGGCCCCCACCCCTTTAACCTCTGCAACAATGCTGGCAGCACTCATATATCTATTTCCCAAAGACAACCTTTGGATATGACACTAACCACGTGCACTCATCTCCTTTGGTCAACCATCAAACCTGCCATGTAAAACCGCTGTATGGTCTTGCCCACCATGCTAAAGCTCAGTTTCAGAGCCTTGATAAGCTTCTTATAACCTAGGTCATCTTTATGTAGAGCAACAATTCTTTTTTCAGATCCTATGAGAGTTCTTTGCTATGAGGTGCCATGTTGAACTTCCAGTTACTAGTATTAGAAAGTGTGAGAGCGATAACACCAAATTTAAGACACCTGCTCCCCATACACACAGTTGTCATGTGACACTAACAAGTCACATGACAACTGGGAGGCAAAATGACTTATTGGGCCTAATTTGAACATCTTTACTTAGAGGTGTAACTTAGTTTTGTTGCCAATGTTTAGACATTAATGGCTGTGTGAAATAATGGAGTATGTGCAGCTCACAGAAATAATATGCGAGGTTAACTGAGAAACTCTCACACCCTAATGAGAGTTAAAGGAAAAATATAAAATAAAATAGATTACTCAGTCCTCAGCTATACCCCTCAAAAAAAGTGTATGGTGGATGGATGGCTCAGATGGAAAGAAATATACTTCCAGACCAATTAATTTTATAATATATTTAATATAAAACAATAAAAAATCCTAAAAAATCACAGCCGTAGGGCCCTAAGGCTGTGGATAAGGGTACAATTATTATAATAATTATATTTCTATCACAAATATTGGATAAGCCCTGGAAAGTAGATATGATACTCACATCCAGTGAACCATATAGGTAAATGATATACCGTGTATATCAGTATATCATTTACCTATATAGTTCACTGGATGTGAGCATCATATCTACTCTCCAGGGCTTATCCAATATTTGTGATAGAAATATAATTATTATAATAATTGTACCCTTATCGACAGGCTGTGATTTTTTGGGATTTTTTTATTGTTTTATATTAAATATATTATATAATTAATTGGTCTGGAAGGATATTTCTTTCCATCTGAGCCATCCATCCACCATCCACTTTTTTTTGAGTGGTATAGCTGAGGACTGAGTAATCTATTGTCTTCATTAATGGCTGTGTGTTGAGGTATTTGGAGGGGACACAACATTAAACACTGTTTATACAGGCTGGGCACTCACTAATTGTAGCAGAGGGTCATTTCTTCAGTGTTGTCACATAAAAAGATATAATGAAATATTTACAAAAAAGTGGACTCAATTATGGAAGATACTGTACATAGCATGTTGTAGGTAAACTATGTAAATAAAAAAATGTAAAAAATTTCCTTTTTCTGTATTGGAGTATTCTGAGCTGTATAATGATTTAATAGGCTGGATCTGGTGTCTTGTAAATAAGCCATCTAGTTGATCACCAGAATCTTACTATGCTTTTGGAACAGCTCAAGTGTATAATGTATACACAAGAATATAAGGATCAGTGCTGTACAGCATGTGGGAGCTGTACGGAGCCCTGCAGATGTTTTGGGCTGAGAACAAGCACTTTGAAGTGCTAAGTGTGATAATCTGTTTACTCTGTTCTCAGTGACACCTTTTAATGCAAGCGCATGAAAGTTCTCCCAAGAGATGTTTGTACATGAGATTTCCAGACCTCAAACATCTCAATGTTTGAAAGGATAACTGGGAGGTCTTGAAATCTCGCACTCAAACAACATCTTAGCATCTTAGCATGATGTGCCGCTCAGCACCACCTAGATAAATTACAATTTATTCTTTCCTCCACATTTCATGCCATTATTTTTTCCCACCTATTGCCATTATATATTTTCCTTTAGATGGTAAAGTATCAGAATTTACATTCTTTTATAAATAATAGATATTCGTATTTGCAAAACTAAAGCAACTTTTTCTACTTTAGAAAAATCCCAAAATCAAATATGTTAAAGGGGAGTTGTATCTCTGTAAGAAGGTTACATATTTAAAATGGCCCTAAATTGTCTGTAATTGTTCTGTCAACCGCATCAGCACATAGAGGGGAACTGTATTTACACAAATTTTTTGTCACAATTTGTGCAAAAACTGAGATTTGTCTTTTTGTCTTTTGCAGTGGTTTACTGATTTATCATATGCACCTTTTTTAAAGGTTGCAAAAAGGACTGCAACAGTAGATGTTTTTGCACAAACTCACTCCTGGCTGCACTTGCTTAGATCTATGCCATTTAGCAAGAACATGCCCCTTTATGATAAATATGAGGAAAGTACACATGATGTATACACAGACATACAAATTATAAATTTCCCCCATGGTACCTTAAAAGGGTCCTTCTCTTTTCACCAGGTGGCAGGATCCAGTTGTAAAATCCCTGCAACTCTTTATAATTCATTTGTGCTCAGGGCTTACATTCGAGCTTGTGGTAGCAAGCGCTTAATACACAACTATGCAAACCCTGCATTGACTTACCAAGCGGTTTGAGTTGTTCCGTACTTGAGATTGCACTCTACATACAAACCTGTGTACCTATATAAATAAGAATGGCTGACGAAGCGGTTGAGTTGTGCCCATAACCGCGTATGAGGGCACGCCTATAGAGGGCAAAGGATCAAGAGCAGAATTAATAACAACATTCCTAACCATAATAACCAACACCACAACTAGTCATGTCTTTCTTCCCCTAAACTGTTCCTGCTAGACTCAAGGAAACCAAGATAGTTGTGCCTGCCGGCTGGCGACCACATGGGACAGTACCTGACACTGAGAAGGTATGTTGGTGACGCCTACTGAGTCCGGCCCAGCACTGGAACGGGACCTGACTACGTGCTAACTGATTCGTTCATATTGACATGCTCACTGTGCTAACTGCAGAAAGGGGAAACTGATAGAGCTTGTCGAGTATAACATGTCCTCCTGTCCCTGCTGATAAGTGGCAAAATCTTCATTGTTAGTTAAGTGATATAAAGAGTTGACTGGACTGTACCGTGAGTCGTATCCTAACCTGCCAACATACCGTCATGAATATGGTCTCAGGAGTAATGACCTGCAGCGAACGACGGGCCTCCTTAACCTGACCGTGCCTGCAGACTCAACAGATCTCAGTAACAATTAAACCTAAGAACTATCATGCCCGCAGACAGGCATCAACAGAACCAATGTGTCCGCAGACATGACCGACCTCTCCGTGACTATCGTACCTGTAGATTTTGACAGGCCTTTCATGCCCTCGTGCCTGTGGAAGGCCTTTATGTGACTATCGTACCTGTAGACTGACAGGTTTCGCGTACTCTCGTGCCTGTGGATGTGACATGTCTTTGCGTAACCGGTGTGCCTGGAAAGGCAATCTGACTCGAACCTCGTACCTGTAGTCGTGACAGGTCTTTGAGTAACCCTCGTGTCTGTGGAAGTGATAGCTGTTAGCATGACGCTGACATGAGTGAACAGCATACACAGGGGCCCCCACTGAAGACGTGTCAGCCAGACGGTTGACCTACTGCCTATATGTATTGAGTCATATTGCACTGAAGCAGAGTCAGGAACAACAGACTTCACCAGGACCCCGACTGAAGGGAGTCAGACTTAAGGAACTTGGCGGGTGAGAGGACGCGCAAGGCTCTGAAGACGTGTCAGTAGCAGCGTCAGTATGTGTAGCGCGTGACTGTGGTAAGCAAACAAGAGTGGTGCAAGTAACATGGATCAGTGGGTACGTGTTGTGAAGTACCTACATAAGAGTGTACATATTTTGTTTCATATATATATTTTTTTAAATAAAAGCGGGAGTGAAATGGCAGCTGGGTGCCTGACATGATGTATGCCTGGAGTAGTGAGATGAGACTAAGTGTATGCTGTTGCGCTGAAGAAGAGTCAGAACAGCATATGCAGGGCCCTGACTGAAGACGTATCAGCCAGATGGTTGACCCACTGCCTTTGTGTGTCGAGTCATATTGCACTGAAGCAGAGTCAGGAACAAAAGACTTCACCAGGACCCCGACTGAAGCGAGTCAGACCTGAGGAACTTGGTGGGTGAGAGGACCCGCGAGGCTCTGAAGACTTGTCAGAGGCAGGGTCGGTGTGTGAAGCGAGTAACTGTGGTAAGCAAACAAGAGTGGTGAAAGTGACATGGATCAGTGGGTACGTGTTGTGAAGTACATACATAAGAGTGTACGTATTTTTCTTCATATATATATATATATATATATATATATATATTTTTTTTTTTTTTTTTTTGGGGAAGTGTAAGATTTGATGGAGTCTAAAACCACAGTTACTCGGTGTAACCCCCTGTGGGCATGGCATATGAGGGTTACGCCAACCGTCTGTGTTTCGTGATGTCGTAGCTCTGAAGAAGTGTCAGTAACAGCCAGGGGCGTAGCTAGAAACCCCAGGGCCCCGGTGCGAAACATTGCCCTGGGCAGTCAGGAGAATACACAATGATATCAGTGACCTGAGTGACGTCTTCTCTGTTGTCTTTTCTTTTCTTCTTCATCTGGTCCAGACGTCAGGACGTCTTCCAGCTCCATCTTCTCTGCAGAGTCTGACACCCAGACATCATAGGTTCTCACTTTGTCAGTAGATCCTCATCCTCTGTATGAAGACAATAATCATTATTATTCTGCTAAATACTGTACCCCTGAATATAATACTGCCATCCACTGCACCCCCTGAATATAAAACTACCATCCACTGTACCCCCTGAATATAATACTGCCAAAAACTGTATTCCCTGAATATTAAACTATCATCCACTGTACCTCCTGCATTTAATACTGCCACCTACTGTACCCCCTGAATATAATACTGCTACCTACTTTACCCCCTAAATATAATACTGCCACACACTGTATCCCCTGAATATAATACTGCCACTGACTGTACCCCTAAATATAATACTGCCACCTACTGTACACCCTGAATATAATACTGCCACACACTGTATCCCCTGAATATAATACTGCCACTGACTGTACCCCAAAATATAATACTGCCACCTACTGTACCCCCTGAATATAATACTTCCACACACTGTATCCCCTGAAGATAATACTGCCTCCTACTGTACCCCTGAATATAATATTGCCACCTACTGTACCCCTGAAAATAATACTGCCTCCTACTGTACCCCTGAATATAATATTGCCACCTACTGTACCCCCTGAATATAAACTAACATCCACTATACCCCCTGCATATAATACTGTCATCTACTGTACCCCCTGAATATAATACTTCCACCTACTGTGCCCCCTGAATATAATACTGCCTCCTACTGTAACCCCTGAATATAAGACTGCCACACACTGTACCCCCTGAATATAATACTTCTACACACTGTATCCCCTGAATATAAAACTGCCTCCTACTGTATCCCCTGAATATAATACTGCTTCCTACTGTACCCCTGAATATAATACTGCCTCCTACTGTACCCCCTGAATATAATACTGCCTCCTACTGTACCCCCTGAATATAATACTGCCTCCTACTGTACCCCCCTTGAATATAATACTGCCTCCTACTGTACCCCCTGAATATAATACTGCCACCCACTGTATCCCCTAAATATAATACTGCCACCCACTGTACCCCCTGAATATAATACTGCCAACTACTGTACCCCCTGAATATAATACTGCCTCCTACTGTACCCCCTGAATATAATACTGCCTCCTACTGTACCCCCTGAATATAAAACTGCCTCCTACTGCACCCCCTGGATATAAAACTGCCTCCTACTGCACCCCCTGAATATTGCCATGACTGTACCACCGATTTAAAAAACTGACTGACTCCTACTGCACCCACTGAATACTGCCACGACTGTACCCCTATATATAATACTGCCACCTACTGTACCCCCTGAATATAATACTGCGACCTACTGTACCCCCTAAATATAATACTGCCACACACTGTATCCCCTGAATATAATACTGCCACTGACTGTACCCCTAAATATAATACTGCCACCTACTGTACACCCTGAATATAATACTGCCACACACTGTATCCCCTGAATATAATACTGCCACTGACTGTACCCCAAAATATAATACTGCCACCTACTGTACCCCCTGAATATAATACTTCCACACACTGTATCCCCTGAAGATAATACTGCCTCCTACTGTACCCCTGAATATAATATTGCCATCTACTGTACCCCTGAAAATAATACTGCCTCCTACTGTACCCCTGAATATAATATTGCCACCTACTGTACCCCTTGAATATAATACTTCCACCTATTGTGCCCCCTGAATACAATACTGCCTCCTACTGTAACCCCTGAATATAAGACTGCCACACACTGTACCCCCTGAATATAATACTTCTACACACTGTATCCCCTGAATATAAAACTACATCCTACTGTATCCCCTGAATATAATACTGCCTCCTACTGTACCCCCTGAATATAATTCTGCCTCCTTCTGTACCCCCTGAATATAATACTGCCTCCTACTGTACCCCTGAATATAATACTGCCTCCTACTGTACCCCTTGAATATAATACTGCCTCCTACTGTACCCCCTGAATATAATACTGCCTCCTACTGTACCCCCTGAATATAATACTGCCTTCTACTGTACCCCCTGAATATAATACTGCCACCCACTGTATCCCCTAAATATAATACTGCCACCCACTGTACCCCCTGAATATAATACTGCCAACTACTGTACCCCCTGAATATAATACTGCCTCCTACTGTACCCCCTGAATACAATACTGCCTCCTACTGTACCCCTTGAATATAAAACTGCCTCCTACTGCACCCCCTGAATATAAAACTGCCTCCTACTGCACCCCCTCAATACTGCCATGACTGTACCCCCTGAATAAAAAACTGACTCCTACTGCACCCACTGAATACTGCCACGACTGTACTCCTATATATAATACTGCCTCCAACTGTACCCCCTGAATATAATACTGCCAACTACTGTACCACCTGAATATAATACTGCCAACTACTGTACCCCTATATATAATACTGCCTCCTACTGTACCCCCTGAGTATATTACTGCCACATACAGTACATACACACACATCATTCATACAGTACATACACACACATACATAATACATACATACACACACATCATACACACACATATCATACACACACATATCATACACACATATCATACATACACCCGTTGCCTCCAGATCCCCCCCCCACAGAATACATCTCCACACATCATACATACATCTTGTTTACACACATCATACATACATTTTGTTTACACACATTCATTCATCATACATACAGTACATACACATCATTCACACATCATACATACACACATCATACATGCACACACATCAGCAAAATCTGCTGAAGCAAATATGCAGCAAAAATACGCACACGTGAACGCACCCTTAGGGTAGGGTCACATGTAACAGATCAATAGTGTATGTTACTCTGCTGATCCGTCAATGACCAGACCCTATAGTGTGCTTCCAGCTGTTTTCCCCCGTGTCCTGCTTCCAGCAGCAATCTGCCGTTACACGATGTCTCGTATGTGCCCACAGTGACTCGCAGGTCCCTGTGTGGCTGCTTGTTGGTGGCAGATTGCTGTTGTGAGCAGCACACAGGGGGGAAAACAGCAGGAGGCACTCTATAATGTCAAGTCATCGGTGGATCCGCAGACATGTAACCCTACTCTAATGTTAATCTGTACAGGATGATTTATGATAAGTGAGGTTTCCACAATATATAATTTTTTTTCTCTAACTTAAAGGAGTACTCCAGGATGCAAAAATTTTCATTCAGACGCCGGCAGTAAAATAATAAATATATATATACGCACCAGGGGAGCGGCATCCGCCGCGATCCTTTTCATGGTTGTCGGTGGTCGGTGAGTCACACTGCCGCTCAGCCTATCTCTGGCCGAGGCAGGACTTCGCTGCGGATGGTGATTGTCAGTATACCTCACCAACCACCAGCAACCAGGAAAAGGATCGCGGCGAAGGCCGCTCCCCTGGAGGCACCAGGGGAGCGACAGCAGGTATGTATATTCATTATTTTACTGCCGGTAGTCTGAATGAAATTTTTGCATCCCGGAGTACTCCTTTAAGATATTTACTGTAAGCCAGTGTTTTCCAACCATGGCACCTCCAGCTGTTGCAAAACTACAATTCCCAGCATGCCCAGACAGCCTTTCCAGGCATGCTGAGAGTTGTAGTTTTACAACAGGTGGAGGCACCATGGTTGGAAAACACTGGCTTCTAAGATCAGAGGATGTCACCATGCGCAACTACTAAGAAGTGAGCGCAGGAGTTCCTGCGCTAACTTCATAGCCATGCCGTAAATGAATGGCGCTTCATGCCCCTTTTCTAACCCCCGACCTCCTACATGCTCCTTTTTTCCACCTTCCTGTCTTCCTCCATGCTCCTTTTCCCAACACCCTCCCCTCCTCCATGCTCCTTTTTCAGGGGGGTATTGGAAAAGGAGGTCAGAGGGGGGCTTATTCATGCTCCTCCCCCCAACCCCGCCCCCATCCTCCACGATGCTCCTTTTCCAACCCCCCCCCCCATATGTCCTCCATGTTCCTTTCCCCCCTCCCCTCTGTCATGCTTCATGCCAGTGTTTCCCAACCAGGGTGCCTCCAGCTGTTACCAAACTACAACTCCCAGCATGCCCAGACAGCCTTTGGCAGTCCGGGCACACTGGGAGCTGTAGTTTGGCCGCAGCTGGAGGCACCCTGGTTGGGAAACACTGCTCCATGCTCTTCTAGCCAGCAAACCCTCCCCCGCCACTCTCACCTCTGACCCTCCGTCATTGTTTTCCAGCCCCGTCCTCCTCCTCGTCTTGCAGGGAGGATGCAGCATCTCTAGGTGGCGGCGGGATGTCCTCGTCCTCCTGCGCAGCTGGGGCAGGGACCGTGACGTCAGGTACGTGCTTCCGACGTCTGCTGCTCTTAAAGCGACAGTGTCCCTTCCCCCAGCCGACGTTACTTGGAGCCGGGGGACCGGACTAAATGAGACCCCCCCCTTCAGCACCACCAGAGAAGGGGGTCTCCCGGGGAGCAGAACTTCCAGGGAGTTTTTCTTTTTTGTAAATATGGCAAGGGGGGCCCTGCCATGGTGACCGTTGCGACCTCTATAGCTACGCCACTGGTAACAGCAACTACGAAGTGCTGCCCCTGCAGACGTGGCAGGAATGGTGGGGAAACAACCACCTATGTATTGTGATGTTGTTATTCAGAAGACATGTCAGTAACAACAAATAAGTAGCACGTCTCCCTGCATAACGTGGCAGGTGGAGTGGGTGTACACCACTAGTGTTGAGCGGCATAGGCCATATTCGAATTCGCGAATATTCGCGAATATATGGACGAAATTTTCGTCATATATTCGCGAATATTCGCATATTCTCGTTTTATTTTCGCATATGCTAATTTTCGCATATGCGAATTTTCGCATGCCAATCTCACACAGTAGTATTAGAGCCTTCTTTACATCACACAAGCTGGAAGCAGAGAGGGATGATCACTGTGATGTGTACTGTGAAAAAAAAAACAAAAAAAAAAAAACGAATATTCGTAATTACGAATATATAGTGCTATATTCGCTAAATTCGCGAATTCGCGAATATGCGATATTCACGAATAAAATTTGAATTGCGAATATTCGCGAGCAACACTATACACCACTTGTGTCGTGGTATGAATGTGCAAAACGACGTGTCAGCGACAACAATTTGTGCATGCTGCAGGACAAGTTAGAAGGTAACTGGTGAGCGTATGACAAGATACGGATGCTTAATCTGTGACTGAGCAGTTATTATGGTAACGAGAGTGTGATATGACAGCTACGGGGACCAATAGCCGGTACGGACGTGTGTGCGGAGTGACTATTTGTGATTGTACCGTACAAGCTGAGAATATCTGTACAGTAAGAAGTTGCGAGCGTGTGTATGGTATGCCAAGTAAGGTTATGAGTATGAACAGTCCTAACTATGAGCATGTGTGCATGCTCATAACACAGCGAGCTAGATACGACAACAGTTATGAGCGTACGTTCAGTGCAATCCGTATGCGTACATGTGTGGATGCAGCGGCACACGTGAGTGCTGTATGACCATGACGGGCACAATGCGGTGCTAATGGTGTGAGTGTTTGACACGATGACTGGACTCACAGTGTGTGGCGTGGTGAGCGTATGTACTGTGTGCAACAATGGAACTGTACCCACTGCATGAAACCTAATATCCTATGAACTGTACACAATACTATAGCTGTACTCACTGCATATAACATTGTGAGCGTATGTGCTGTATACGACAATGTGACTGTACTCCCTGTATGTAAGAGTATGAGCATGTGTACTGTTTGTGGTACTATAACTGTACCCCCTGTGTGCAACACTGGGCGTGTGTAATGAATGCAACGGCAAACTGTACCCACTGTAAGTGACACCAAGAGCACATGTACAGTGCACGATACCATAGCTGTACCCACTATGTGGCACTGTGACACTGTGAGCGTATGTATTCTATACCATGACGTAACTGTACTTGCTGCATGTGACCCTGAACATGTGTGTACTGTAAACGACGTGCTGTACCCACTGCATGAAGCACTATGACATGTGTGCTGTATACAACACTGTAACTGTGTGCCCTGCATGTGCCACTAAGAGCGCCTCTTATGCAGGACAAATATTATGAATGTTTGTACGCGGTGTAAATGCTTGAGCGCATGTGCAATATAAAGCGGTGAGCGGTAAAGTACTGACATAACGTAGAATAGTAAATGTTATGAGTGTATGTACCGTATACGTGTTGCGTGTGGTGTGGTGTGGAAGCTATGAGCTTACGTGTCGTGTGAAGCTACGTGTGGAATACATTCTATGAGTGACTGCATGGTATGAGTGCTGAGAGTAGCTGCATGGTATAACACTAGGAGACTGCACAGTATAAATGGTATGGGTTACTGCACAGTATAGTGGTATGGGTGACTGCACGGTATGATTGCCGAGCGACTGCACAATATAAATGATATGAGTGACTGCGCAGTATGACGCTATGAGTAAGCGGACTGAATGACGCTACGAGCGACTGTCCGATATGATGCTATGAGCGGCTGCATGGTATGAATGCTAGGAATGACTGCACGGTATGATTGCTGTGGGTGACTGTGACGGTATAAATGCTAAGAGTGACTGCACAGTATGAAGCTGAGAGTGGCTGCACAGTATGAAACGTTATGAGTGACTGTACGGCACAAAGGCTACTAGTGACTGTAAGTATGAAACGCTGTGAGTGACTGCGCAGTGTGAAAGCTACGAGTGACTGCACCGTATGCAAGCTATGAGCGACTACACCGTATGAAGGCTATGAGCGACTGCACAGTATGAAGGCTATGAGCAACTGCACCGTGAGAAGCTAGGGTGACTGTACAGTATGAATGCTACGAGCAACTGCACAGTGTAAATGCTATGAGCGACTGCACCATATGAAGGCTATGAGCGACTGCACCGTATGCAAGCTGTGAGCGGTTGCACCGTATGCAAGCTATGAGCAACTGCACCGTGGGAGAGCTAAGGGTAACTGCACAGTATGGATGCTATGAGTGACTGCACGGTGTAAATGCTATGAGCGACTGCACAGTATGAAGCTATGAGTGACTGTACGGTATGAAAGCTGTGAGAGACAGCACAGTACGAAAGCTATGAGTAACTGTACGGTATACAACTATGGGTGACTGCACGGTATGAAAGTTATGAGTGACTGCACGGTGAAACTCTGAGTGACTGCACAGTATAACTGCATGGAAAGGCTATGAGTGACTGTACGGTATGAATGCTATGAGCAACTGCACAGTATAAAAACTACTGGTGACTGTACGGACTATAATTAAGTCATGAATGGGATATAACATGAATGTTCTGAGTGGACACGAGGAATTACAATAACTGAATAAGCTTGACTTTGTACTGTGTGTAAGAAACAGCTGTAGGCCAAGCATGCACCCCAGAGACGTTCTGACCACAGCTGGGGAGCTTGTTGCCGCAGGACCGGGGTGAAAGAAACATGTACTGCACTTGCGGGCGGGGGGGGGGGGGGGGGGGCGTGCTGGACTGGTCTCCGGTTGCACCCCTGGTGGCAGGCAAT
This sequence comes from Hyla sarda, assembly GCF_029499605.1. Classification (NCBI taxonomy): domain Eukaryota; kingdom Metazoa; phylum Chordata; class Amphibia; order Anura; family Hylidae; genus Hyla; species Hyla sarda. Next base: position 180,281,235 of record NC_079191.1, read on the forward strand.
CAGGGACCCCAGCTGAGACACCCCAACCTGGGCTTGCCACTATGGTGGCAACGTATTGGCCTGTCTGGCCAGCTTAACTTCTGCCAGCAGGCTGTGGCTGAGCTCTGCCCCCGTGCGCATCACGTGACTCGCCAGCGGCATCCCAGCGTACAGCAGGGCAGAACACACCGCAAGAGCCACGGAATGCCAGCAGAGGACCGGCCACATGCTGACACACAGAACTGGGCTGGCGCTCAGCCTAGACCGCTGCTGTTGGGAGCGAGCACGGCCGAATGTCCTGTCTTGGCGCGGGTGAGTGACCTCATCCGGCCGGCTCCCGGAGCGCCACGTGGGGGAACTCAGGTAACAGGGGATGGGGGGCCGACTATTGCCGGGACAAATAGAGTATAATATACCGGGGTGACCCGGGCCTACCGCTACCGCAACACCGCTCCATCCTAAGACCACGCACGCCACCTGAGAACCGCGTACGCCCCGCCTGTATGTTGTGGGGGCATTTTATAGTGGTGCCTCCTGCATGACCCCGCCTGTAGGTGCGGGGGGGCGTGGGAATTCACGCCCCCTCGCACAAATTCAGCCTAAAGGCTTCCTACTTATGAGACTTCAGGCAATACAGTATACTGCTCGCATTAGTGGCAGAGAAGAGAGTTTCTGGTAATATGTGGTCAGGAACTGTCCGGAGCAGGAGAGATTAACTATAGGGATTTGCTCCTGCTCTGGACAGTTCCTGACTTGGATAGAGGTGTCAGCAGAGAGCACTGTGGTCGGACTTGAAAGAACTACACAACTTCATCTGGAGCATATAGCAGCGGATAAGTACTGGAAGTAAATAGAAGTAATTTACAAATCTGTATAACTTTTGCCATCAGTTGATTTAAAAACATTTTTTTTCTCCAGAGTACCCCTTTAACTGCACATAAACCTACTGCAATTTTAATCAGGCTGCCAGAATACCCTTTTTACATAGAACTCAAAGGTTCAGATTTACTACACTGTATATTTCTTAGAAAGTGTGACATTAGATTATACAGTTTAACCTCTTGGGGATGCAGGGCTTACCTGTATGCTCTGCGCCTGCTCCTGCGATATAACACGTCATATAGGGTCGGTCCCGACGGTTAACGGTAGCCAAGTTAACGGTTAACGGTAGCCGCGTATAAAGTAAAAAAAAAAAAAAAAAGAATTCCCGGCAGTGTCCCGATCAGCTGTATGGACATGAGGAGGATCCATTCCTGCCTCCACGTTGTCCAATCGCCGAATAACTGCTCAGTGCCTGAAATCCAGGCAGGAGCAGTCGAGCGCCGAAAACACTGATCAATGCTATGGCATAGCATTGATCAGTGTGGGCAATCAGTGTAATGCATGTTATAGTCCCCTATGGGGGCTATAGCAATGCAAAAAAAAAAGTGGAAAAAAAAGTTAATAAAGATGATTTAACCCCTTCCCTAATAAAAGTTTGAATCACCCCCCTTTTCCCATTTAGAAAAAAGTGTAAATAAAAATAAATATAAACATATGTGGGTTCATGTCCAAACTATAAAAATATATAGATAATGAAACTGCACGGTCAATGGCGTACATGTAGAAAAATTCCAAACTCCAAAATAGCGTATTTTTGGTCACTTTTTATACCATAAAAAAATTAATAAAAAGCGATCAAAGAAACGGAAGCCCCCAAAAGTTACAAAATTGCTCTTTTTTTATTTTTGTTATTTCGTCTCACAATGATTTAATTTTTGGTTCCGCAGTTGATTTTTTGGGTAAAATGACTGATGTCATTACAAAGTAGAATTGGTGGTGCAAAAAAACAAAAGCCATCATATGGGTCTGTAGGTGAAAAATTGAAAGGGTTATGATTTTTAAAAGGTAAGGAGGAAAAAAATGAAAGTGCAAAAATGGAAAAACCCTGAGTTCCCAAGGGGTAAAGTATGCACCACAGTTATCAGTGGCTCAGGCTGTTTGATAAACCTAGTATAAATTTAGACCAACTATTAGTTGTATTAAACTGCAGAATTTTGGCACTCAGTGTTGTCTCTTAAGCCACTCCTTTTTTTTTTTTACCATGACCATGATTTTTTTTTTTTTACTAAGGCCAAGTCCCTTTAATACCAGGTGGAAAAGTATAAAAAAAAAGTGTCTAAAACTTAAAGGAAATGTGGTGAAATACATGTAAACATTAGCCAACAAGATCTTCATTCTAAAACATCTGTAAAAGGTACCATGGCAGTGATTTCCTTCTCATGTGATCCCATTTCCCATTCACTACTTGTTGCCCTTCTACCTGGTGTATTGTTCAGCCGTAACAGCTTAAACATGTCTTCCATTTGCAGTTATGTGTCACTACGGGAACTCTGTCCATGTCTGACTCATTCTCTTGGTTAAATACAATACACTACCTAACCGACCAGTGGCATAGCAACAGAGATAACAGTGTGTAAACGGCATTGCTTCCCAGGGTCTATTACACTAAGGCTGGACATAGACATGAGATAATTGTCGGCCAAAGCAAACAATGCTAACTGCATTTATTAACCAGTGACCATTTATAGGTCACTTTCTTTTTTCCAGGATAGAAAGGAAACCTAAGTTGTAATCTGAATTTTATTTTCTAAAAAATCCACTTTTTGCTTGGTATATGATAGGCACTAGATAAATACATTAGATACAATGCATTTGGAAAGTTTTTAGCTCCTTTTTTCACATTTTGCTATGTTGCGGCCTTGTGCTAAAATTATAAATGTGAAAACAAAATGTTAGACTTTTTTGCCAATTTATTAAAAAGGAAAAAAATATAATTTCACATGGTTTTAAGTATTCAGACCCTTGGCTATGAAAGATGAAATTTAGCTCTAAGGCCTCCCATATATCTAGATCATATTTGAGATGCTTTTATGCCTTGATTGGAGTCACATGGTAGATTCAGTTGATTGGACAGGAATTTGGAAATAACCAGTGACCATTTATAGGCAATGAGATGGAAAGAACTGTCTGTAGAGCTCAGAGACAGGATTGTGTGGAGGCGCAGATATGGAGAAGAATACAAAAATATTATGCTGAACTAAAAGTTCTAAGAGCACATTGGCCTCTATAATTCTTAAATGGAAGAAGTTGGAAACAACCAGGACTCTTCCTAAAGTTGGCTGTCCCACCAAACAAAATAATCAGGGGGCAAGGGCCTGGGTATGAGAGGTGACCAAGAACCCAATGATAACTCTGGCTGAGCTCCAATGATCTTGTGTGCAGATGGGAGGAACTTCCAGAAGTTCACCCATCACTGTAGCACTCCAATCTGGGATTTATGGGCTGGAAAGCTGACCTTTAAAGGGGTACACCGGGGAAAAACTTTTTTTTTAAATCAACTGGTGCCAGTAAGTTAAACAGATTTGTAAATTACTTATATTTAAACATCTTAATCCCTCCAGTACTTATCAGCTGCTGTATGCTCTATAGGAAGTTATTTTCTTTTTTAAATTTCTTTTCTGTCTGACCACAGTGCTCTCTGCTGACACCTCTGTCCTTGTCAGAAACTGTTCAGAGCAGGAACAAATCCTTATAGCAAGTAAGTTTACAAATCTGTTAAATTTTCTGGTACCAGTTGATTTAAAAAAAAAAAAAAAAAAACAGAGTACCACTTTAAAGTTAGAAAATATATGACGTTTTCAGAGATGAAACCATAATTATGTTGTTATGTATTAGAATGTGAATGAATACCATCAATGACTACTCTTCATAACTGGAAGGTTTCCTGGATAATGGATATCTAGAAATCCTGAACTTATGCTTCCAATTTAGGTGATGCCTAAATATTTACTATGAAAAGCATGAATGCTAATACCAGAATAGTTTCAAAGATGTAAAAAAAAAATGAATTCCATAAAGAAAAGGCCAATACAGTGAGGCAAAAAAAGTATTTAGTCAGCCACCAATTGTGCAAGTTTTCCCACTTAAAAAGATGAGAGAGGCCTGTAATTTGCATTATAGTATACCTCAACTATGAGAGACATTGGGGGAGATTTATCAAAACCTGTGCAACCTGTGCCCAGTTGCCTATAGCAACCAATCAGATAACTCCTTTAATTTTTAACAAGGCCTCTGCAAAATGAAAGAAGCAATCTGATTGGTTGTTATGGGCAACATTTCCTCTGCACAGGTTTTGATAAATCTCCCCCACAGAGAGAAAAAAAAATCCATAAAATCACATTCTCTAATTTTTTAAGAATTTATTTGCAAATTATGGTGGAAAATAAGCATTTGGTCACCTACAAACAAGCAAGATTTTTGGCTATCACAGACCTGTAACCTCTTCTTTAAGAGTCTCCTCTGTCCTCCACTCATTACCTGTATTAATGGCACCAGTTTGAACTTGTTATCAGTATAAAAGACACCTGTCCACAACCTCAAACAGTCACATTCCAAACTCCACTATGGCCAAGACCAAAGAGGTCGAAGGACACCTGAAAAAAAATTGTAGACCCGCACCAAGCTGGGAAGACTGAATCTGCAATAGGCAAGCAGCTTGGTGTGAAGAAATCAACTGTGGGAGCAATTATCAGAAAATGGAAGACATACAAGACCAATGATAATCTCCCTCGATCTGGGGCGCCACACCAGATCTCACCCATGGTGTCAAAATGATCACAAGAACGGTGAGCATAAATCCCAGGGACCTAGTGAATGACCTGAAGATAGCTGGGACCAAAGTAACAAAGGCTACCATCAGTAACACACTACGCTGTCAGGGACTTTAATCATGCAGTGCCAGACATGTCCCACTGCTTAAGCCAGTACATGTCCGGGCCTGTCCGAAGTTTGCTAGAGAGTATTTGGATGATCCAGAAAAGGATTGAGAGAATGCAATATGGTCAGATGAAACCAAAGTAGAACTTTTTGGTAAAAACTCAACTCCGAGTAAAGGAAAGAATGAATGGGGCCATGTATCGTGAGATATTGAGAGAAAACCTCCTTCCATCAGCAAGGGCATTAAAGATGAAATGTGGCTGGATCTTTCAGCATGACAATGATCCCAAACACACCGGCCAGGCCACGGAGGAGTGGCTTCATAAGAAGCATTTCCAGGTCCTGGAGTGGCCTAGCCAGTCTCCAGATCTCAACCCCATAGAAAACCTTTGGAGGGAGTTGAAAGTCTGTGTTTCCCAGCCTCAGCCCCAAAACATCACTGCTCCACAGGAGATCTTCATGGAGGAATGGGCCAAAATACCAGCAACAGTGTGTGAAAACCTTGTGAAGACTTACAGAAAACGTTTTACTTTTGTCATTGCCAACAAAGGGTGTATAACAAGGTATTGAGATGACTTTTTGTTATTGACCAAATACTTATTTTCCACCATAATTTGCAAATAAATTATTTACAAAACAGACAATGGTTTTATAGATTTTTTTTCTCATTATGTTTCTCAAAGTTGAGGTATACCTATGATGAAAATTGTGGGAGAACTTGCACAATTGGTGGCTGACTAAATCCTTTTTTGCCCCACTGTATGTTCAGCAGGCTGCATAATGCATGTAGGGAGAGCATATTCCCTCTGTTAGGCTTTCTATTGGAATTTATTTGCATACATACAGTTATTTAATAAATTGAATTGAATTATTAAACAAACACACTCCATACCATATATATTGCCAGAAGAGGGAGCTCACATACAAGCCACCGATTTGCCCAGTACTACTGTATCTGCAGCATATTGTTCTACCTAGGCTGGAAGACTAGTTTACTTTTGCATCCTATGTAGTTGCACATAAGAATCCAGGTGTGTGTGTGTGAGGGGGATCACCTCCTCTTCCTAATCATTTGTATTTAGATTGCAATTTCCCCACATACCTAACAAAGCACAGAGTCACACTGTTCTGTGGAATTCTGCAGCAAAACAAAAATCCCAGCAACAACACAGATCCACATCACAGATGTCTTGTTTCACAATACACAGACTTTAGGTTTCCTAGCAGGCAGACCCCTTTAATTTAGGGCTTTTACAAGAAGGTCTAAAATAGATGATCATTTGGGTGCATTTTCACCAACTACAGTGGGGCAAAAAAGTATTTAGTCAGCCACCAATTGTGCAAGTTCTCCCACTTAAAAAGATGAGAAATTCCTGTAATTGTCATCATAGGTATATCTCAACTATGAGAGTCATAATGAGAGAAAAAATCTATAAAATCACATTGTCTGATTTTTTAAGAATGTATTTGCTAATAATGGTGGAAAATAAGTATTTGGTCAATAACAAAAGTTCATCTCAATACTTTGTTATATACCCTTTGTTGCCAATGACAGAGGTCAAACATTTTCTGTTAGTCTTCACAAGGTTTTCACACACTGTTGCTGGTATTTTGGCCCATTCCTCCATCCAGATCTCCTCTAGAGCAGTGATGTTTTGGGGCTGTTGCTGGGCAACACAGAGTTTCAACTCCCTCCAATGGTTTTCTATGGGGCTGAGATCTGGAGACTGGCTAGGCCACTCCAGGACCTTGAAATGCTTCTTACGAAGCCATTCCTTCGTGGCCTGGGCAGTGTGTTTGGAATCATTGTCATGCTGAAAGATCCAGCCACATTTCATCTTTAATGCCCTTGCTGATGGAAGGAGGTTTTCACTCAAAAGCTCATGATACATGGCCCCATTCATTTTTTCCTTTACACGGATCAGACATCCTGGTCCCTTGGCAGAAAAACAGCCCCAAAGCATGATGTTTTCACCCCCATGCTTTACAGTAGTTATAATGTTCTTTGGATGCAACTCAGCATTCCTTCTTCTCCAAACACGACAAGTAGAATTGTTACCAAAAAGCCCAGACATGTACTAGCTTAAGCAGGGGGACACGTCTGGCACTGCATGATTTGAGTCTCTGGTGGCCTAGTGTGTTACTGATGGTAGCCTTTGTTATTTTGGTCCCAGCTCTCTGCAGGTCATTCACTAGGTCCCCCTCCATGTGGTTTTGGGATTTTTGCTCACCGTTCTTATGATCATTTTGACACCACGGGGTGAGATCTTGCGTGGAGCCCCAGATCGAGGGAGATTATCAGTGGTCTTGAATGTCTTCCATTTTCTAATAACTTCTCCCACAGTTGATTTCTTCACATCAAGCTGCTTGCCTAGTAGATTCAGTCTTCCCAGCCTGGTGCAGTCTACAATTTTGTTTCTGGTGTCCTTCGACAGCTCATTGGTCTTGGCCATAGTGGAGTTTGGAGAGTGACTATTTGAGGTTGTGGACAGGTGTCTTTTATACTGATAACAAGTTCAAACAGGTGCCAATAATACAGGTAAAGAGTGGATGACAGAGGAGACTCATAAAGAAGAAGTTACAGGTCTGTGAGACCCAGAAATCTTGCTTGTTTGTAGGTGACCAAATGCTTATTTTCCACCATAATTTGCAAATAAATTCTTTAAAAATCAGACAATGTGATTTTATGGATTTTTTTCTCATTATGTCACTCATAGTTGAGGTATACCTATGGCGAAAATTACAGGCCTCTCATCTTTTTAAGTGGGAGAACTTGCACAATTGGTGGCTGACTAAATACTTTTTTGCCCCACTTCAGCTTCAATATTATTTACAGTGTTAGCAATGGACTTAGTATGAGCTGTGTCAATTTATATGCAGTCAGCCCCCCTAGTGGTGAGTGAAGAAATAGGCTACCACAGTGTGACAGGAAACTAGGAAAGCAGTTTAGTGTTTGGTCCTTGCGCAACATGGGTCCCATAACAGTCAAATAGAAAACTCTGTCAGCAAAGCTTCTAAATCAGGGATCTTGGGATTGCCATCCTGTGGCTTTTCAGCTGTTTTGAAACTACTACCCCTAGCATGCCCTGACAGCTGCCATTCTGACTTTACAACTTGGCAAAGGGTTGTGAGATAGTCTCTGTACTTACACCAAGGTACATGTGTCAGATAGCCTTCTCCTTGACTGCAGAGGCATGTAGGAATATGCCAGGTTTATTTCAGGCAGAAATCTTGTAAAAATGTACAGTATATCAGGTGAAAGGGATTAAATATGACCGACAGTTCCCTATAAGCAGTCATGCTAACAGACACTGGTATTAAGCTATCATTTTGTTTCAGATATTTGACAAAGAGAATATAGGTGGAGTAATAAATAATGTAATTGTAAATCGTGAATTCATCATGCCTGACTTTATGCACAAATTGCCGCAAAGCCCCCAAATCTACACCAGCCCAGACTCGGATTACAAAACTGGCTGTGGACAGCACTTGTAAACAGGCCCGGACTGGCCTACCGGGATACAGGGAATTATCCCGATGGGCCGCTGGGCCTGGGGACGCTTTGGGGCCAGATTAACGTAGGGGCTCCAGGCCCCTACATGAAAATAGGTCCAGCGGGCTGCACAGGTGGCCCGCATAGCAGGCCCGGCTCTATAGGGGCGGCCAGGTCCGCAGTCTGGGGGGGGGGGGGGGAAATTTGCTGCCCGCTCCGGTCTGTGTCTGCCCGCTCTGTCTGCCACCCATCCCCCGTCCACCCCCCCCCCCCCCGCGGCGTGCACGGCAGCTGAGAGAAGGGCCGTGGCGTACCTTGGTGGGTGCATCTGGCCAAGTGGCAGCGGGATTGGCCGCAGCAGGACAGCAATCATCTTCATTGCTGCCTGCGGCTGTACTGCTTCTCCATAGCCCTGGGAGCGCAGGGGAGTAACGTGCAACGTCACGTGCGGCGTCATTCCCCCTGCATCTTCACGCCGTAAAGCTGGGTGCTGAGTGCGAGACGGATGGGCTGGTAAGGTAAGCATGGGCTGCGGAGGGTAGGCTGAGGAGAACAAAAGAATAAAGTTGGCGTGCAGGGGGGGTTAGGAGACTGAGGAAAGGGGGGGTATTGTATATGTATTATTGATGGGAGGGAGGCTGGGGGAGACAAAAAGGGGGGAAGGGGTGTATAATTATGATTTATGGGGGAGGCTGGGGGGGTTAGGACCAAGGATGAGGTGGGGGGGTGTATATTTATGATTGATGGGGGAGGCTGGGGGGGTTAGGACCAAGGATGAGGAGGGGGATGTGTATATTTAAGATTGATGGGGGGAGGCTGGGGGGTTAGGACCAAGGATGAAGAGGGGGTGTATATTTATGATTGATTGGGGGAGGCTGGGGGGTTAGGACCAAGGATGAGGGGGGGGGTGTATATTTATGATTGATGGGGGGGGAGGCTGGGGGTTAGGACCAGGGGTGTATATTTATGATTAATGGGGGGGAGGCTGGGGGGTTAGGACCAAGGATGAGGGGAGGGGTATATATTTATGATTGAAGGGGGGGAGGCTGGGGGGTGTTGGTGAGGATAACAAGGATGGGGGGGTTTGCGGAGGTGTGAGGCTGAAGAAACCAAGGATAAGGGGGAGGTGTATATGCATGATTGATAGATGCGGGGTCCAAAGTATATGGGATGAGTTATAGATTGTGGGGGGGGGGGTCCGAGCGCTGGGACCCCCGCGATCTCCAGTACGGGCCTTGGCAGTCAGCTGGAAAAGAGGTATGCCGACCCTGCACGAAGTGCCGGCTGACACACCCCTCCGTATACTCCATAGAGATACATGGAGAGAGCGTGCCGACCACGGCTTCCTGTGGGGTCAGACGTCGGCTTCTGGCATACTGACTGGGCCCCGTGCAGGAGATCGTGGGGGGTTTCAATGCTTGGACCCCCGCAATCTATAACTTATCCCCTATCCAAACGCTAATCCAAAGACTAATAGCAGTATTATATTCAGGACACAGTGTAAGGCAGTATTATATTCAGGGCGCAGTGTATGGCAGTATTATATTCAGGGCGCAGTGCATGTCATTATTATATTCAGGGCTCAGTGTATGGCATTATATTCAGGGCGAAGTGTATGGCAGTATTATATTCAGGACGCAGTGTATGGAAGTATTATATTCAGGGTGCAGTGTATGGCATTATTATATTAAGGGCGCAGTGTATGGCAGTATTATATTCAGGGCGTAGTGTATGGCAGTATTATATTCAGGGCACAGTGCATGGCATTATTATATTCGGGGCGCAGTGTATGGCAGTATTATATTTGGGGCGCAGTGTATGGCAGTATTATATTCAGGGCACAGTGCATGGCAGTATTATATTCAGGGCGCAGTGTATGGCAGTATTATATTCAGGGCGCAGTGTATGGCAGTATTATATTTGGGGCGCAGTGTATGGCAGTGTTATATTCAGGGCTCAGTGTATGGCAGTATTATATTTGGGGTGCAGTGTATGGCAGTATTATATTCAGGGCACAGTGTATGCCAGTATTATATTTGGGGCGCAGTGTATGGCAGTATTATATTCAGGGCGCATTGTATGCCAGTATTATATTCAGGGTGCAGTGCATGGCAGTATTATATTCAGGGTGCAGTGTATGGCAGTATTATATTCAGGGCGCAGTGCATGGCATTATTATATTCAGGGCACAGTGTATGCCAGTATTGTATTTAGGGCGCAGTGTATGCCAGTATTATATTCAGGGCTCAGTGTATGGCAGTATTATATTCAGGGCGCAGTGTATGCCAGTATTATATTCAGGGCGCAGTGTATGCCATATTTGGGGCGCAGTGTATGGCAGTATTATATTTGGGGCGCAGTGTATGGCAGTATTATATTCAGGGCTCAGTGTATGGCTGTATTATATTCAGTGAGTACAGTGTGTGGCAGTATTACATTCAGTGGGTGCAGTGTGTGGCAGTATTTTATTTAGGGCACAGTATCTGGCAGTATTATAATGATTATTGTCGTCATACAGAGGATGAGGATCTGCTGACATAGTGAGGAGACAATGAAGTTTGGGCCTCAGACTCTGCAGAGAAGATGGAGCTGGAAGAAGACCTGGCGTCTGGACCAGAGGGCAAGGAACGACAACAGAGAAGACATCACTCAGGTCAGTGATATCATTGTGTATTCTCCTGACTGTCTCATCACTGCTGTAATTTGTAAGTTCTGCAGTGATGATGGGGACACTGTACTCCAATCTGTGGCCTTCAGCTGTTACAAAACTGCATACCATAATGCCTGAGGCTCCAGACATGATGGGAGTTGTAGCTTTGCAACAGCTGGAGAGCAACTTGAAGCGAGGTGATTGGTGGAGGTCCCAGCATTCAGACCCCACCAAAAAAAGGGTGTATTTTTGGTCCCAGTCCAAACCCCCTTAAAAAAAGGCAAAAAAAAAAAGGCAAATTTAAGCCAGGTCAGACCTGGCTTACAAAACGTGCTGTAGCATTTAAAAAAAAGGTGCACAAAAAGTCGCAAACCGCTACTTTTTGTACAACTTTTTGTGAAGCTCCGCTCTCCGGCCATCTGCCCGCATCTCCCTCCCACTGGCTAGTTGGTAGAACTACAACTCCTAGCATGTCCTCACTGTAAGGGCATGCTGGGACTTTAGTCTTCCAACAGCTAGCTGGCAGGTGGGAGATGCGGGCGGGGGGTGTGGCTTTGTTTTTCTACTTGAGAATTGTGGGGGGGGGGGGGTGACGCCAAAATGGAGCTTCGCTTATGTAGCAAGCCCTGCTTGTCCTCAGTGTACAGAGCACTGCTTGTCCTCAGTGTACAGATCCCTGCTTGTCCTCAGTGACTGCACCTAATGTGGGCAACTGTACTGCACCTAATGTGGGGGAACTATACTGCACCTAATGTGGGGGAACTATACGGCACCTAATGTGGGGGAACTATACGGCACCTAATGTGGGGGAACTATACGGCACCTAATGTGGGGGAACTGTACTGCACCTATTGTGGGGGAACTGTACTGCACCTAATGTGGGGGAACTGTACTGCACCTAATGTGGGGGAACTGTACTGCACCTAATGTTGGGGAACTGTACTACACCTATTGTGGGGGAACTGTACTGCACCTAATGTGGGGGGAACTGTACTGCACCTAATGTGGGGGGAACTGCACTGCACATAATGTGGGGCAACTGTAGTGCACCTAATGTGGGGGGAACTGTACTGCACTTAATGTGGGGGAACTGTACTGCACCTAATGTCGGGGAACTGTACTGCATTTAATGTGGGGGAACTATACTGCACCTAATGTGGGGGGGGGGAACTATACTGCACCTAATGTGGGGAGAACTATACTGCACCTCATGTGGGGGGAACTATACTGCACCTAATGTGGGGGGATCTATACTGCACCTAATGTGGGGGGAACTATACTGTACCTAATGTGGGGGGAACTATACTGCACCTAATGTGGGGGGAACTATACTGCACCTAATGTGGGGGAACTATACTGCACCTAATGTGGGGGGAACTATATTGCACTTAATGTGGGGAACTATACTGCAACTAATGTGGGGGGAACTATACTGTACCTAATGTGGGGGGAACTATACTGCACCTAATGTGGGGGGAACTATACTGCACCCAATGTGGGGAAACTAATATGCTTTAAAATGCATGATTTTACCTTTTATGAACAAGAAAATGACGACGTGCTGGTATAATGACGCAACACTATGGGGCTGGTATGTAATTTTTTCCAGGGCTGGTTTTCACACCCAGTCTGGCCCTGCTTGTAAAAGGTCACATATTTTGGTGCATCACATGCAAAAAAGTTACAGAGGTACCATACAACATGGTTTTATCACAAGCCATGCTACCATGTAATAAATCTGGAGCACATACAAATTACCACCACATAACCTACACCACCCTTAGCCCCTTAACGACGCAAGACGTATATTTACATCCTGCGCCGGCTCCCGCGATATGAAGCGGGATCGCGCCGCGATCCCGCATCATATTGCGTCGGTCCCGGCGCTCATCAACAGCCGGGACCCGCGGCTAATACCACACATCGCCGATCGCGGCGATGTTCGGTATTAAACCTTTAGAAGCGGCGGTCAAAGCTGACCGCCGCTTCTAAAGCGAAAGTGAAAGTGACCCGGCTGCTCAGTCGGGCTGTTCGGGACCGCCGCGGTGAAATCGCGGCGTCCCGAGCAGCTGACCGGACACCGGGAGGGCCCTTACCTGCCTCCTCGGTGTCCGATCGGCGAATGACTGCTCCGTGCCTGAGATCCAGGCAGGAGCAGTCAAGCGCCGATAATGCTGATCACAGGCATGTTAATACACGCCAGTGATCAGCATAGGAGATCAGTGTGTGCAGTGTTATAGGTTAATAAAGGTCATTTAACCCCTTCCCTAATAAAAGTTTGAATCACCCCCCTTTTCCCATAAAAAAAAATAAAACAGTGTAAAAAAAAAAAAAATAATAAACATATGTGGTATCTCCGCATGCGTAAATGTCCGAACTATAAAAATATATCATTAATTAAACCACATGGTCAATGGTGTACGCGCAAAAAAAATTCCAAAGTCCAAAAAAGCGTATTTTTGTCACTTTTTATACCATTAAAAAAGGAATAAAAAGTGATCAAAAAGTCCGATCAAAACAAAAATCATACCGATAAAAACTTCAGATCAGGGCGCAAAAAAATGATTCCTCATACTGCCCCGTACGTGGAAAAATAAAAAAGTTAAAGGGGTCAGAAGATGACATTTTTAAACGTATAAATTTTCCTGCATGTAGTTATGATTTTTTCCAGAAGTGCGACAAAATCAAACCTATATAAGTAGGGTATTATTTTAACCGTATGGACCTACAAAATAATGATAAGGTGTTATTTTTACAGAAATATGCACTGTGTAGAAACGGAAGCCCCCAAAAGTTACAAAATGGCGTTTTTTCTTTGATTTTGTCGCACAATGATTTTTTTTTCCGTTTCTCCGTGCATTTTTGGGTAAAATGATTAATGTCACTGCAAAGTAGAATTGGCGATGCAAAAAATAAGCCATAATATGGATTTTTAGGTGGAAAATTGAAAGGGTTCTGATTTTTAAAAGGTAAGGAGGAAAAAACTAAAGTGCAAAAACGGAAAAACCCTGAGTCCTTAAGGGGTTAATATATTTTTTTTATTGTACAAGAACGTATAGTTGTATATTGCTATATGCCCAGTGGTGTAATGAACCTGATCGAGTGGGCATTATTGGTGGCAAAGGGAGCAATATTCATAGGAGGAAAATTTAATTAGTGACATTCCTTTATAGGAGGACACAAGAGGAGTACTGTTGTATGTGTATACACATGGGTGGACATTAGAGTATGGTCTCATGCAAAAAAAATCCAGTCGATGTTAAGATGGGCAAAAAAAAAAAAAGCCTCAAAATACAGCGTGTGAACACAGCCTTTCTATGTGGGGCTTAGGATGACTATTACTGTGTCTGTGCAAGGACTCCTTGTGACATTCCACAATGCCAGAACTGCCCGCACAACCAATTACAGACCACAGCTATGAACCACTTCTAACCAGTGATTGGCTGAGGGGGCATGTACTCCAGTTGACTTGTCACAAGGAAAATGTGAGCAGTAGGGACCCAACAAACAGCGTCAGAGGGGAATCTCTCACCTTCCTGGGTTCCCGCGGAGCGCGACTACAGCTGATCAGTCCTCCGGTCCATCCTCTTCATACTTCCGGGTGTAACAAAGCATCACATGGCGCTCAGCCTAACGCCGGCCACCGTGATGTTCTACCTCGGCCGGTGATAGGCTGAGCGCCACGTGTCGCTTCGTTACACCCAGAAGTATGAAGAGGATGGACCGGAGGACTGATCAGTTGTAGTGGCGCTCCGCGGGAACCCAGGAAGGTGAGAGATGGTTCATTTTCATTTTTTTTGCAGCCCGGGCAGGACGGAGCAGGAATACTCTGCACCAGAGTATTCCTTTAAGAAAAACCCTATAAACTCTTCAAAGATGCCTGGAAAAAGTCTTCATGGACGTCTAAGTAGGGTAAAAAACAAAAAACAATCAGAGAAGATGTCACCTGTAGAAATGGATATAACTGCACTGTAATCACTCTTATGGTCTGCAGAGCTTATGTAGGACTTACATGTACCACTGTATGGGAAGAATATTGGTCTGTGTAGTGTTTTAGTCAGCAACAGTATAGTGTTATTGTGTAGTCACTCTGAGGTGGTAATATGTAGTCATAGTAAGGCAGTATTGTTCAGCCCTTGGGATGTGGTATTTTTGGTAATATTGGCCTTGGTATTATGGGTTTTGTTCAGTAATAGTATGGAGGTAATATTTGTTTGTTGTATATAAAAGCTTGCTATACCTGTGTTGTCTATAAATATACAGTATCCAACCAACAAGCCCCATCCAAGCAAGATGGTGGTAGGGAGGGTCTGGTCTAAAATTTGCACTAAGGCCCATAGGACTTTAGTTACTTCTCTGCTCAATAGACACTGAAAAACGCATGTATATATATTTTTTGTTTGTTTTTTAAAGAAAAAAAGAATAAAAATCTTATAAAATGTAGAGCCCTAAAAAGTATCAGAATGCTTAAATGGGCACTGCCAGATAAAAAAAACTTTTTATATGTTGTACATCTTGGCAAAACATTAAGCTTTCTAATATACTTCATTAGAAAATTTCCTTTCCTTTTCATAGTAATTATGGCTTATAAAATCATGGCTTTGTCCAAGCTGAAGCACAGGCATGTACAAAGTCCAGTAAGTGAGGGTCTGGAGAGAGCACAGAGGAGTGCTATCAGACAGGAGAGAGCACAGAGGAGTGCTGTCAGATAGGAGGGAGCACAGATGAGTCCTATTGGACAGGAGAGAGTGCAGAGGAGTCCTATCAGACAGGAGAGGGCACAGAGGAGAACTATAAGACAGGAGAGAGCACAGAGGAGTGCTATCAGACAGGAGAGAGCACAGAGGAGTGCTATCAGACAGGAGAGAGCACAGAGGAATCCTATCAGACAGGAGAGAGCACAGAGGAGTGCTATCAGACAGGAGAGAGCACAGAGGAGTCCAATTAGACAGGAGAGAGCACAAAGGAGTGCTATCGGACAGGAGAGAGCACAGAAGAGTGCTATCAGACAGGAGAGAGCACAGAGGAGTCCTAACAGACAGGAGTGAGCACAGAGGAGTATTATCAGACAGGAGAGAGCGGAGAGGAGTACCATCAGACAGGAGAGAGCACAGAGGAGTACCATCAGACAGGAGAGAGCACAGAGGAGTACTATCAGACAGGAGAGAGCACAGAGGAGTCCTATCAGACAGGAGAGAGCACAGAGAAGCACTATCAGACAGGAGAGAGCACAGAGAAGGAGTGCTATCAGACAGGAGAGAGCACAGAGAAGCACTATCAGACAGGAGAGAGCACAGAGGAGTCCTATCAGACAGGAGAAAGTAGAGAGGAGTACTATCAGACAGGAGAGAGCACAGAGGAGTACTATCAGAAAGGAGAGAGCACAGAGGAGTCCTATCAGACAAGATAGAGCACAGAGGAGTCCTATCAGACAGGAGAGAGCACAGAGGAGTCCTATCAGACAAGATAGAGCACAGAGGAGTGCTATCAGACAGGAGAGAGCACAGAGGAGTACCATGAGACAGGATAGAGCACAGAGGAGTACTATCAGACAGGAGAGAGCACAGAGGAGTCCTATCAGACAGAAGAGGGCACAGAGGAGAACCATCAGACAGGAGAGAGCACAGAGGAGTCCTATCAGACAGGAGAGAGCACGAAGGAGTACTATCAGACAGGAGAGAACACAGAGGAGTACTATCAGACAAGAGAGAGCACAGAGAAGTGCTAGCCCACCCTCACTTACTGGATTTTGTCCATGCCTGTGCTTCAGCTTGGACAAAGCCATGCTTTTATAAGCCATGATTTCTATGAAAAGTAAATCAAATTTTCTTATGAAGTACATTAGAAAGGTTAATGTTTTGCCCAGATGTACAACATATGGCAGAAGGCCAAACTTAGGAAGTTCGCTCTGGCTATAGGCAGTGTATGAAACAGCGAGTGCTATTCACTGCCTATGGCAGGACCGCACTTCCTGAGCTTGGTCTGTTGCAAGTCCAACAGGAGACCAAAGTCTGTGCTTTTGAGTAGACAGAATGCGTTCTGGACCGGAAGAGAGACTCCTAGTGGCCAGATTTATAAGGCCATGAAAAATATATTTTTTTTTTTCAGGGAGTAAATTACAAAGCGTATTTATTTTACCTGCTGTATCATATGCAAAAAAATCATTTTAATGACCATTTAAGAATTTGACATCCTTTGTTTAATTTCTGCTTGTTTTAGGAAATTGTAAAGAAAACTAGTAAAAAATATTTATGATACACATACTCCCTCTTCTGTAAGCTTTTGGTATGACATGTACAGTGAGTAGTGGCTATGCAACTGTAGTTGCCATTTTATTAGAATATTTATATTTTTAGGTTGCATTTTTATCAATAAAATATTAGGCTGGCGAATAATTTGAAGACAAGCAAGAGACCATATGTATAACCTGCACATATGACTTTCATATATAATAAACAATAAATGGTTACTGCTATAATACTTGTTATTTCAATTGCACTTGTATTAAATAGGAGTCACTAGGTGTAAAAGGTCTTGGACTTTATATGCATTTTCTAGTTATTTATAGCTGCTGAAAGATCACATTGCATTTGGTATGTTCATCTCTAGGTGAACAGTCGCAGTATAACTGAGAACATGTTGTATGCTAAAGTAAATCAACCAGTAAAACAATAAGCAGAAATCTAACTCTGTCCATATAGGAGAATTATAAAATACAGTCTCATTCGCATGTATTGATTATTGTTATATAGCAAAGATCATAATTATTTACTGTATATATGCATTGATCAATAGAAGAAAAAGTCATACTTTATTAACCTCTTAAAGATGTTATCCAGGAAAAAACTTTTCTTTTTATATATCAACTAGCTTCAGAAAGTTAAACAGATTTGTAAATTACATCTATTAAAAAATCTTAATCCTTTCAGTACTTATGAGCTTCTGAAGTTAAGGTTGTTCTTTTATGTCTAAGTGCTATCTGATGACACGTGTCTCGGGAACCGCACAGTTTAGAAGAGGTTATGCTATGGGGATTTTCTTCTAAACTGGGAGGTTCGCGAGACACGTGTCATCAGAGCGCACTTAGACATAAAAGAACAACCTTAACTTTAGAAGCTCATAAGAAGTACTGAAAGGATTAAGGTTTTTTAATAGAAGTAATTTACAAATCTGTTTAACTTTCTAGAGCCAATTGATATATTAAAAAAAAGTTTTTTCCTGGATAACCCCTTTAAGGACATCAAGATTTTTCAAGATGTCTGTGTTAGGAACTGTTGAGCATGAGCAAATCCCCACAGCAAACCAGTTCCTGACAGGGCCATAGGTTTTAGCAGAGAGCACTGTCATCAGACTGGAAAGAACTATACAACTTCCTCTGTAGCATCAGCAGCTGATAAGTACTGGAAGGATTAAGATTTTTAAATACAAGTAATTTACAAATCTGTTAACTTTCTGACACCAGTTGATTTGAAAAAAAGAAAGAAAAAAATTCCACCAGAGTACCCCTTTAAACGGACAAACTGCCCATAGGGGATTCCCTTTTTCACCGAAAAAGGGTGGGAACTATGAAAATGGAGGAGGGTATTCCTAGCGATTTCTTTGCGATACCCTTTACTTATAATTTTATTGTCAACCACCTTTAGTTTGATGTCTAAGAACTCAAGCGATTCACCCCCGAATTGAGATGTAAAAGACATATTTACAGTGTTTACTGAATTCAGGTACGTGACGAACTCCGAGAACTGGGCAGGGGTACCCGCCCAGACAATCAGAATATCGTCAACGTACCTGGAGTATGATTTAATGTATTTAATGAAAGGGTTAGCTGAAGAATACACGTAATTACTCTCAAGTACTGCCAAAAATATATTTGCGTACGTGCAGGACACCGGGGTCCCCATCAGGGTCCTGGTGTCCTGCCTGTACCAAAAATCCCCGAACTTAAAGGTGCTATTCAAAAGAACGAAAAAGAGGGCATCGTGCACAAATGAAATGAACTCCGGGCTCTTATCTGTCTCTTTAAGGAAATCACAAACTGCTTGTATACCCGCACTGAGCGGTATGCGGGTATACAAGCTCACCACATCAATAGAGCATAGGCTCCAATTATGTTCCCAGGGGATACTTTGTATTATTTGTAACAAATGTAACGTATCTTTAATATACGCTGGGATTGATGTAAGTAAGGGACTGAGCAGCCATTCCAGGTAATGGGACAGATGTTCTGTGACAGAGCTTACCCCAGAGACGATAGGTCGTCCCAGGGGGGGGGGGGGGGGACTCTGCCCCTTGTGGACTTTAGGTAGATGATACCACACTGTGGGTTTTGGGGTCTCTGGAAATAATCTAGATGCGTTCTTTTTTGACAAGATCTGTTTATCAACAAACCCATGTAACTGAGAACTCAGATTTTTAAGGATTTTATGGGTAGGATCAGACTGTAACGGGGTGTATGTAGCTCTATCAGAAAGCTGCCTTTCGGCTTCTGCTAAATACATATCTTTATACATAACTACAATACTACCTCCTTTGTCTGCCTTTACTGTGATAATATCCTCTCTATTTTTCAATCTCTGTAACGCTTGGTTTTCTTTAATGGACAGATTACTTGGGGCTTGTTGATACCATACAGACCTGACACATCTTTCAATACTGCGGTTTGAAAAAGATCTAGATGACTCCCTGGATAAATCGGGGGGTTAAAACTAGACTTTGCACCTTTAGTGAATCTATTCGTGTCATCGTCTGTACTGATATCAACATCACTGAATTCATTAGCCAGGAGAGGTATGCACATTTGTTCAAGTGGGGTACACTCTGTTGGGAAAAAACCTAATTTGCTCAATGTAACCGGGACATCTCCTTCACATTCAAAAAATATTTATGTAGGTTAATGTCCCTGACAGATTTAGCCAAGTCAATTTCAAAAAGCACTGGATCAAACTGTTCGGTTAACCCAAAGTTGAGTCCTTTCGACAGCAGGGATATGGTGGCTTGATCAAGGGGTTCAGTTGTCAAGTTTATGACATTCGATGTAGGTGGTTGGACTCCTAACTGTTAATTTTCTTCCTTTTTGGGTCGTTTTTGTCGCCGGCTCCGACTCCTCCTTGTGGTTCACCTTCTCTTGTACTTCTACGGGTTTCGGATGGTCTCTAGGAGGGATCTCTATTCCTGTTGGACGGTCTGAATCCGGTTTGTAGCGGGCATTGCGGTGGAATTTTTTGTTAATGGTCGGAGGTTTAGTAAACTAAGTGAACACTTTATCGCTCTCATAATCAGATCTGTCTCTCAAGAATTTTTCACGTTTTTTATTTTTGACATCTTCTTGTAGTGCTGTCAATCTGGCTTGTAACTTAGGAAAAAACAGTCGCACTTGCTCTTTGCTCTTTTAGTATATTCCGCTTTGACTTTCTTTAAATCTTCATTTATTTTGTCGTGTTCAATGCGGTTCCTGGTAAGAACTATTTGTAGCAACTTGATGGAGTGTTCATGATGAGTTGGCAGCAGACTTGGGGCTAGTGGCAGCAGGAGTCATAGCAAGAGACCTGAGCTCCCATTATCAGCCAGCGGTCGTGTCTCCACCAGCAACCCATCTGCCATCGTCGATTGGTTAACACGCTCATCCACATCATCACAAGTGACATCTGACACCCCCAGTCAACAGTCGGTGGGTTCCTCAGACACAACCTTCAGTTGGCATGGCCCAGGAGCAGCCCGTGTCCTCCCATTGCCTTTGTCCTATGCTGTTCCCTTTCCTAAAGAAGTATCTTATGCTGTGGGTTCAGCTCCACTATTTACTGAGGACGATCCAATAGAGGACAGTCAGCAGCTACTGGACAGCCAAGAAGGGAAGGAGACAGGCGCCGCTGGCTCTGCTAGGCGGCCAAGTAGTGATGTGGAGAGTGACGTGGAAGGCAGTGTTGCAAGTGTTCAGGGTCCTGAAGCAGACACTGTTGGGAAACCTGAGGAGGACATCAGTGACGTGCACACAACTGTTGATGATGATGAAGCCGATCGCAATGGGGAGCCGGGTGCAGAAGGGGCTTCATCATCACCAGGAGAAGAGAGTTGCAGGTTGCCCTTGAGGCAGCAAGGCGGTAGCACGGTTGGCAGTCAGCGTGGTGGCAGTAGTGGAAATTCAGGAGCCAAACGTGCCTGGGGGAGACCACCTGCTTTGCGGCAGCCTACCTTTCCGGGAGGTAGTGGAACAGGGGTTCCTGGAGACGGCGCCAGTAGCAGTCAATTAGTGCGGACTGCGGCTGGGAAAATCGGCTACTTGGCGGTGTGGAAGTTTTTCATAAGGCATCCGGAGGAGGTTCACGTAGCCACATGCAAGATCTGTCAGCAGAAGGTGAAGCGTGGCCAGGGTCCCAATGTCGGCACCATGGCCCTGCGTCAACACATGCTTCGCCACCATAAAGCGGCCTGGGAGAACCGCGGCTCCGATGTAGTGGTCCAGCCTGCTGCATCACCCAGTGACCATCCGCTCCCTCCTTCATCCAGCCAAGGCTCCACCACCTCAGCCGAAGGGAGCTGTGTGTCAAACCCTCCTTCTGTCGCTCCTGCTTCTCCCGCTTTTAGTCAGCCATTCCGCCAACAATCCATCGGCGAAGCCATGTCCAAGAGACAACAGTATGCGCCCACTCATCCAACGGCGCAGAAGTTGAATGTGCACCTGTCCAAGTTGCTGGTGTTGCAGTCCCTCCCTTTTCAAGTGGTGGACTTTGCACCTTTCAGAGAATTGATGGCTTGTGCCGAGCTGAGGTGGAGAGTCCCAAGCCGTCATTTCTTTGCGAAGAAGACAGTACCAGCCCTGCAAAAGTTTGTACAAGAGAAGGTGGGCCAGTCCTTGAGCCTGTCAGTGTGTTCAAAAGTGCACGGCAGCGCCGACGTGTGGAGCTGTAACTACGGGCAGGGACAATACTTGTCTTTTACGGCTCGCTGGGTAAATGTGGTTCCTGCACAGCCACAACAGCAACTTGGACCGGTCACACCGCTTCCTTTGATTTGATCTTAAAATGTAAGGGGTTATGAAACCCTCTTGGGTACTGCGAATGACTGCTCCAGACTCATTCTGTGTCTTTCACAAACTACTTGCCTCACTGGGTACTGCGAATGACTGCTCCAGACTCATTCTGTGTCTTTCACAAACTACTTGCCTCACCGGTGCCTCAGGCCTTGGGCCTATAATTTTTTGAAGTTTAGCAGTAGCTAAATACATGCTTAATGCAAATGTAAACATTGATCTTTAAATGTAAGGGGTTATGAAACCCTCTGGGGTACTGCGAATGACTGCTCCAGACTCATTCTGTGTCTTTCACAAACTACTTGCCTCCCTGGTGCCTCTGGCCTTGGGCCTTAAATTTTTGGATGTTTAGCAGTAGCTAAATACATGCTTAATGCAAATTTCAACAATGATCTCTAAATTCTCGGCGCTCTGCCAGGGCCTTCTCCTACCCCGCCTGGGCCGATCCGAGGACCTCACTAACCAATCCAATCGGTTGTAGCGACGGGCGGTGTGTACAAAGGGCAGGGACTTAATCAACGCGAGCTTATGACCCTCACTTACTGGTAATTCCTCGTTTTAAGAGTAAATAATTGCAATCCCAGATCCCTATCACAAACTGGTTTCAGCGTGTAACACGCACCTGTCCTTGAAAGATAGAGACATGCTAATCCGTTCAGTGGAGCGCTAGTGCGGCCCAGGACATCTGAGGACATAACACACCTGTTATTGCTCAATCTTGCAATTGATCGAGCAAGGTAAGGGGTAATTAAAGCCTCTTGGGTACTGCTAAGGCCTACTCCTGACTTTTCCTGGTGCAATGTATGGGGTAATTAAACACTTGGGTAGTGTTATTGTTAAATTTACTGATAATTTTATCAGTAATAAAATTGAAATTTGCAGAATGCTAACCGTTACACAACGGAACGCTTGTTGCGTGTGATTTTTTAATGAAAATAAAAAAATCCGGAGAGGGATTAACTGTGCTTAATCATTTTTGGCAAAAAAAATCCTTTGGTGATCTGATCTTTTGGAGACAGATGCGCTTACACACATATGTAATAATTTTTTAAAAATAATTTAAACATTGTGTGGTTTATTATTTTTGAGAAGAAAGTCTTTGGGTGGTCCACCGTCCTGCATTATAGAGTCTTCTGAAATGTTGGATATGCGCTTGTTCTTACACAAAGGTATACATTTTTTAAAAAAAATTTACACAATTTTGTTGATTTTGGGGCGGATTATGAAGCCCTGTGTGTACTGGTACATCAGCCAACTCCAAGCTGTGTCCTTCAGGCAATATATGGGTTCCTGATGCCGCAGAGGTGGGGCCTGGGTATGGGAATTGAAAATTTTTGGATAGCGGGTGCTTCCTATGAGAAATCTTTGTCAAAAATTTCTCATTTTGTGTTGTTTTTTTGGGGGGATTGTGAAGCCCTGGTGTGTAGTGTACTCGTGTATCAGCCAACTCCACGCTGTGCCATTCAGCCACTATATGGTGTCCTCATGCTGCCAACACCTCCACGCTGTGCCATTCAATTGATGGTTGACAACATTTATTTGCATTCCCTTAACGCTGTTACTAAGACCTGGGGTAATGGTTTTCTGCTGTGAAATCTGGATGGTCTTGGTAATGTTTATAGATGGGGACCATTGAGCCATGGCAGAGTTCATAGTGATGGCCGGTGCGCTCCTCTTCAGGCTGATATTTCCCGGGCGTCCATCAATTTTGGCGGTTTTACTGCAAAACCCACCTGCTGCTTTTTAGAATTCAACATCTGTCGGGCATCTTGCACTTTACCCTTTATTCTGAAACGTGCATCTTTGGCGACCATTTTCTCACGGGCATCCTTCATGCCTAGGTTCAGACTGGCATCTGTCACGCCAATATTCTGACAGGCATCAAACGTTCTCTGGAAACTTTTTTGCAGGGATGCACGTTTCAGAATAAAGGGTAACGTGCAAGATGCCATTGCAAGCCAGCTTGTCCTGGTATGGTTTAGTAAGTTTTATCTTCCGAGGATGTCCTACAGTTGGGGAAACAGGGTAATAAATTTGAAATTTCCAGAAGGATAACCATTACACAATGGAACGCTTGTTGCATGTGATTTATTACGTAAAATTTTACTAAAAAAAATACAAAGAGGGATTAATTCTGCTTCTTTATCCTTTTTGGTGAAAATTATGATTTTTGGTGGTCCACCATCCTTAATTTTGGGGCCTCATCAACTCGTTCATTTGAGATTGTTTTTTATCAAAAAAAAAAATTAAAATCTTTGTCAAAAAATTATCATTATGTTGTTCTTGGGGGGGGGGGGGGGGAGAGTTGTGAAGCCTTGGTGTGTATTCTTGAATCAGCCAACTCCAGGCTGTGTCCTTCATGCAATATATGGGTTACTGATGCCGCAGAGGTGGGGACTGGGTCTGTGAATTTCAAAATTTGGGATAGCGGGTGCTACCTATGAGAAATCTTTGTGAAACATTTCTCAAGGTCTTGTATTTGGGGGGGATTGTGAAGCCCTGGTGTGTACTGGTGCATCAGCCAACTCCAGGCTGTGTCCTTGAGCCAATGTATGGGTTACTGATGCCGCTGTGGTGGGGCCTGGTTCTTGAAATTTCAAATTTTTGGATAGCAGGTGCTACCAATGAGAAATCTTGGACAAAAATTTCACATTGTGTTCTTTTTGGAGGGGGGATTGTGAAGCCCTGGTGTGTACTGGTGCATCAGCCAACTCCAGGCTGTGTCCTTCAGGCAATATATGGGTTACTGATGCCGCAGAGGTGGGGCCTGGGTCTGTGAATTTCAAAATTTTGGATAGTGGGTGCTACCTATGAGAAATCTTTGTGAAAAATTTCTCAATGTCTTGTTTTTTTTTTTTTTGGGGGGGGGGGGGGGGGATTGTGAAGCCCTGGTGTGTACTGGTGCATCTGCCAACTCCACACTGTGCCATTCAGCCACTAAATGGTATCCTCTTGCTGCCAACATGTCCACGCTGTGTCATTCATCCACTATATGGTGTCCTCATGCTGCCAACACCTCCACGCTGTGCCATTCAGCCACTATATGGTGTCCTCATGCTGCCAACACCTCCACGCTGTGTCATTCTGCCACTATATGGTGTCCTCATGCTGCCAACACCTCCACGCTGTGCCATTCAGCCACTATATGGTGTCCTCATGCTGCCAACACCTCCACGCTGTGTCATTCTGCCACTATATGGTGTCCTCATGCTGCCAACGCCTCCACGCTGTGCCATTCAGCCACTATATGGTATCCTCATGCTGCCAACACCTCCACGCTGTGCCATTCAGCCAGTATATGGTCTTCTCATGCTGCCAACACCTCCATGCTGTGTCATTCTGCCACTATATGGTGTCCTCATGCTGCCAACACCTCCACGCTATGTCATTCAGTCACTATATGGTCTCCTGACACTGATGCCACCACCAGGCTCTGTCATTGTGCTGCTGTGCGGCAGTGATTCTAAGAGCGATGCCGGTAATCTGCATGCTATTTTGAATAACAATATTATTTCACTACCCCACCACACTCCATATGCGTTTTAGGACACAGCAAAGTGTTATATACCCCTATAGAGGCTGTATGTAGGCTAGAAATAGCCTTATGTAATATCGATCCGCCGCAAACAAATTCGGATCGAAACAAACTTTTTCAGAAAATTCGGCGAATCGGCCGAATCAAATTTTTTAAAAGTTCGCTCATCTCTAGTCACCACCTTTACGTGGATAACTTTTATACTAGTATCCCTCTTTTCACATCCCTCACCGCCAGATCCACGGTTGCTTGTGGGACAGTCCGGAAGAATCAAAGAGGCCTTCCACCCCATCCCCTACACCCTCCTATCCCCCGGGGTGAGTCCTGTGCCTTTTCCCATGAAAACCTGTTGCTGGTCAGGTATAAGGACAAGAGGGATGTCCTTATGCTCACCACAATTCATGGGAACGGCAGCACCCCTTCCCCTGTGCGAGGTACCGTGGGACTGGTCCTCAAGCTCGATTGTATTCTTGACTACAATCGGTATATGGGGGGAGTTGATCTTTCTGATCAAGTCATCAAGCCATATGATGCCATGCGGAAAACACAGGTATGGTACAAATAAGTTGTGGTCTACATGGTATGGGTTGCCATGTATAACTCTTTTGTACTGTCCCAGTACGCTGGCAACACAGGGACATTCCTGCAGTTTCAAGAGGTAGTTCTAAAGGCCTTCATCTTTGGTGACCACCAAGGAGCGGGTCAGAGCACCTCTGGAACTTCAGTGCCAACACTTTCCAGGTGAGGTCCCCCACACTGGAAAGAAGGGACGATCCCAGAAAACAATTTAGAGTGTGTCACAGGAAGGGGATTCTGAAGGACACTACCACTCAGTGGGACACTTGCCCCAATCATCCGGGCCTCTGCATTAAAAACTGCTTCAGGGAGTATCACACTTCCATGGAGTACAACATTTTTTATCCTTTTCCCTGATTTTAATTCCCCTGAATTATACTCCAATGTACCAGTCCAGAGTCAGTTGTCCTCCAAATTTTAAAACCAAACCAAAAAATACCAAAACCTATATCCCAATACCCCTGAGTCAACAGCATTGGGGGTTTGCAGTTGCCTCAAATGCCCAGCGCTCTCTCCCCACCTGAGCGGGGTGCGCATTTGAGGTAACAGAATAGGGACGGCCACACACATCACATTCCCAGAATGATGATTCAGAGCATAGAGTTTGTGGCGGGCATCATCATTACGCCTATACTCTGGGTCATCATTCTTGGAATAGGCATATCAGTATTAAAATTGCAATTTTTATTCCCCTCCATAGTACACTTCATCCATTCCTGGAAAATAAATTTAGAGAACACCCGTCTGTTCCAAATCTCCACTTCACACCTATGCATCTTCCTCAGAGGGTGTACTGTTTGTAATAAGCTCACATGTGGGTGTTCCTTTCATGTATTTTCCTCTGAATGTATGTAACTGTTAGGTCCGTAACAAACATCCGCCTCAAATGCAAAGAGTTCTCCCTCATGAGCTCTGTTGTATTTCCAGGCGAGTCACATGCTAGTTGTTCCCAGAAAGATGAAGCAGAGCATAGGTTGAAAATTGCAATTTTCAAAAGCTACCCTTCATCCATTTCTGGAAAATAAATTTAGGAAACACCCGTTCCTCAGGGTGGGTACTTTCTGTAATGGTGTCACATGTGGGTGTTTCATTTTTGTATTTTCCTCTGAATGTATGTAACCGTCAGCTACTGATATACCATAGGCCTCAAATGCAAACAGACCTCTATGACTTCTGAGCCTTGTTGTGCGCCCACCCAACACGTTACCCCATATGTGGATGTGTTTCCATAGTCAGAAGAAAAAGCCCTCCAAAATTTTTAACCCAATTTCTCCAATTACCCCTTGTGAAAATGTAAAAAAATTGGGTAACCCCAGCACTTTCGTGTAAAAAATCTAATTTTTCATTTTACGGCCCACTGTTCAAAAAACCTGTGAGATATAAGTACTCAATGTACCCCTTGTTACCTTCCTTCAGGGGTGTAGTTTCAAAATTGTGGTCACTTGCCGTTTTTTTTTTTTTTTTTCAGATTTTACGTCAGAACCTCAACCATTGCAGTGCAAACCATCCCTTTAGGCCTCAAATCTCATCGGTGCTGTCTCACTCCTAAGCCCTGTTTTGCACCCGCATAGTGCTTTACCGCCATATATGGGGTATATCCTTATTCTGGAGAAATTGGGCTACAAATTTTGTGGAGCTTTTTTTCTCTTACTACTTGTGAAACAAAAAAAAATTTGGTTACTACCAGCAATTTAGTATTAAAAATCAAATTTTTCACTTTTACGGCCCACTGTTCAAAAAACCTGTGAGGTGTAAGTACTCACTGTACCCCTTGTTACGTTCCTGGAGGGGTCTAGTTTCCAAAATGGTGTCAAATGTGGGGGAGCTTCTGCTGTTCTGGCTCCATGGGGGGTTTCAAAATGCACATAGCCCCCGACTTCAATTTCAGCAAAATTCTCTCTCAAAAGACTAATGGCGCTCCTTCTGTTCTGAGACCTGTAGTGCACCAGCAGAGCACTTAACATCCACATATGGGGCATTTTCTTAATCAGGAGAAATTGGGCTTCAAATTTTATGGTCCATTTTCTCCAATTACCCCTTGTGAAAAAGAAAAATTTGGGGTAACATCATCGTTTTAGTGTTAAAAATCAAATTTTCCATTTTCACGTCCAACTTCAATGCAAAGTCATCAAACACCTGTGAAATGTTAAGGCTCACAATACCCCTTGTTATATTCCTTGAGGGGTGTAGTTTCCAAAATATTATGCCATGTGGGTTTTATTTATTTATTTTTTTTTTGCTGTTCTGGCACCATGGGGGCTTCCTAAATGCAACACGGCCCCCAAAAACCATGACAGCAAAATTTGTTTTCTAAAATTCCATACTTGCTCATGTTGTGAGCCCACAGAGCACTTTATGTCAACATACAAGAACATGTTAGTGTAAAACATACAGATGTTGATTCTTCTCCACTTTGCTACTATTCTTGTGAAACACCTAAAGGGATAACAAACACCTAAAGGGATAAAAAAAAATGTGTTTTTGAATCCTTTGAGGGGTGTAGTTTCTATAATGGGGTCATTTATGGGGTATTTCTTACAGAAAGGCACCTCAAATCCACTTCAAACTTAACTGGTCCCTAAAAAATTCAGATTTAGAAATTTTTGTGAAAATTTTGAAAATTACTGCTGTACTTTGAAGCCCTCTAATGTCTTCAAAAAGTAAAAACATGTCAACTTTATGATGTCAACACAAAGTAGACATATTATATTTGTGAATCAATATAACATTTATTTGGAATATCCATTTTCCTTACAAGCAGAGAGTTTCAAAGTTAGAAATATGTAAAATGTTCAATTTTTTCATGAAATTTTTTAATTTTTCACAAAGAAATTATGCAAGTATCGACAAAAATTTACCACTAACATAAAGTAGAATATGTCACGACAAAACAATCTTGGAATCAGAATAATCTGTAAAAGCATTTCAGAGTTATTAATGCATGAAGTGACAGTGGTCAGAATTGCAAAAAAGGGCTGAGTCCTTAACCCCTTAAAGGGGTACTCCGGTGAAAACCTTTTTTCTTTTAAATCAACTGGTGGCAGAAAGTTAAACATATTTGTAAATTACTTCTATTAAAAAATCTTAATCCTTCCTGTACTTATTAGTTGCTGAATACTACAGAGGAAATTCTTTTCTTTTTGGAATGCTCTCTGATGACATCACGAGCACAGTTCTCTCTGCTGACGTTATTATAATAATAATAATAATGCTTTATTTATTGTTGTCCTTAGTGGGATTTGAACCCAAGTCCCCAGCACTGCAAGGCAGCAGTGCTAACCACTGAGACACCAAGCTGCCCTTGGCATACATCTGCTATGCATGGTTGCTAAAATGGACAGAGATGTCAGCAGAGAGCACTGGTGATGTCATCAGTGTTCCAAAAAGAAAGGAATTTCCTCTGTAGCATTCAGCAGCTAATAAGTACTCGAAGGATTAAGATTTTTTAATAGAAGTAATTTACAAATATGTTTAACTTTCTGCCACCAGTTGATTTAAAAGAAAAAAGGTTTTCACCAGAGTACCCCTTTAACCTCTTAAGGACCCAGGACGTATGGGTACGTCCTGGGTCCCGGTCCTGCGATATAACGCGGGGTCACACGGTGACCCCGCATCATATCGCGGCAGGCCCAGCATCATAGTGAAGCCGGGACCCGCCTCTAATAGCGCGCGGAACTGATCGCTGTGCCGCGCGCTATTAACCCTTTAGCCGCGCGGCTCAAAGCTGAGCCACGGGGCTAAAAACGAAAGTAAAAGTGCCCGGCTAGCTCAAGGAGCTGTTCGGGATCGCCGCGGTATAATCGCGGCATCCCGAACAGCTGTAGCACAGGAGGAGGTCTTCTTACCTTCTCCTGTGCTGTCCGATCGCCGAATGAATGCTTCAAGCCTGAGATCCAGGCTTGAGCATTCAATCGCCGAAAACACTGATTGATCCATTCCTATGGAGATGGATCAATCAGTGTAAAAGATCAGTTAATGCAATGTTATAGCCCCCTATAGGAGCTATAATATTGCATAAGAAAAGTGTAAAAAAATCATTAACCCTTTCAATTATCTCTTCCCCTAATAAAAGTTTGAATCACCCGACATTTCCAAAAATAAAAAAAACATTATGTAAATAATAATAAAAATCAACATATGTGGTATCGCCACGTGCGGAAATGTCCGAATTATAAAAATATACCGCTTTTTAAACCGCTCGTTCAATGGCGTACGCGCAAAAAAATTCCAAAGTCCAAAATAGCGCATTTTTGATCACTTTTTATACCACAAAAAAGTGAATAAAAAGTGATCAAAAAGTCTGATCAGAACAAAAAGGGTACCGCTAAAAACTTCAGATGACGGCGCAAAAAATGAGTCCTCAAAGCACCCTGAACACAGAAAAATAAAAAAGTTATGGGGTCAAAAGATGACCATTTTAAACGTATAAATTTTCCTGCATGTATTCATGATTTTTTTTCGGAAGTGATACAAAATCAAACCTAAACAAGTAGGGTATCATTTTAACCGTATGGACCTACAGAATAAAGATAAGGTATCATTTTTGACAAAAAATTTACTGCGTAAAAACAGAAGCCCCCAAAACTTACAAAATAGTGTTTTTTCATCAATTTTGTCGCACATTGATTTTTTTTCCCGTTTCACCGTAGATTTTTGGGTAAAATGACTAATGTCATTACAAAGTAGAATTAGTGACGCAAAAATTAAGCCATTATATATCATTTTAGGTGAAAATTTTTAAGAGTTATGATTTTTTAAAGTTAAGGAGGAAAAATTGAAAATGAAAAAACGGAAAAAGCCCGGGTCCTTAAGGGGTTAAGGACCCAGCCAATTTTCACTGTAGGACCCGGCCATTTTTTGCACATCTGACCACTGTCACTTTAAACATTAATAAGGATGCTTTTACCTTTCATTCTGATTCCGAGATTGTTTTTTTGTGACATATTCTACTTTATGTAAGTGGTAACATTTTGTTGATACTTGAATAATTTTTTGGTGAAAAATTCAAAAATTTAATGAAAAATTTTTACATTTTTGATTTGTTTTACTTTGAAGCTCTCTGCTTATAAGGAAAATGAATATTTCAAATAAATTATATATTGATTCACATATACAATATGTCTACTTTATGTTTCCATCATAAAGTTGGCATGTTTTTTTTTCTGGAAGACATCAGAGGGCTTCAAAGTATAGCAACAATTTTCAAATTTTTCACAAAATTTTCTAAATCTAAAATATTCAGGGACCAGTTCTGTTTTGAAGTGGATTTGAAGGGCCTTCTTATTAGAAATACCCCACAAATGACCCCATTATAAAAACTGCACCCCGCAAAGTATTCAAAATGACATTCAAAAGGTTTGTTAACCCTTTAGGTGTTTCACAGGAATAGCAACAAATTGAAGGAGAAAATAAAAAATCTTAATTTTTTACACTGGCATGTTCTTGTAGACCCAGTTATTGAATTTTTACAAGGGGTAAAAGGAGAGAAATTTTCCTAAAATGTGTAACCCAATTTCTCTCGAGTAAGAAAATACCTTATATGTGTATGTCAAGTGTTCGGCGGGCACAGTAGAGGGCTCAGAAGGGAAGGAGCGACAATGGGATTTTGGAGACTGAGTTTTTCTGAAATGGTTTTAGGGGTATGTCACATTTAGGAAGCCCCTATGGTGCCAGAACAGCAAAAAAAAAAAAAAAAACACATGGCATACTATTTTGGAAACTACACCCCTGAAGGCATGTAACAAGGGGTCCAGTGAGCCTTAACACCCCACAGGTGTTTGACGACTTTTCGTTAAAGTTGGATGTGTAAATTATTAAATATTTTTTTCCATTAAACCGCTAGTTTTCCCTCAAATTTTTAATTTTTACAAGGTATAATAGGACAAAATGTCCCCCAAAATTTGTAACCCCTTCTCTTCTGAGTATGGAAATACCCCATGTTAGGACATAAAATGTTTTCCGGGCGAACTACAATGCTCAGAAGAGAAGGAGTCCCATTTGGCTTTTGAAAAGCAAATTTTGCTAAAATGGTTTATGGGGGGCATGTCCCACTTAGGAAGCCACTATGGTGCCAGGACAGCAAAAAAACGGCAAAAAAAAAACCCACATGGCATACTATTTTGGAAACTACACCCCTCAAGGCACGTAACAAGGGGTCCAGTGAGCCTTAACACCCCACAGGTGTTTGACGACTTTTCGTTAAAGTTGGATGTGTAAATGATTTTTTCCCCCCTAAAATGCTAGTTTTCCCTCAAATGTAAAATTTTTACAAGGGGTAATAGGACAAAATGCCCCCCAAAATTTGTAACCCCATCTCTTCTGAGTATGGAAATACCCCATGTGTGGATGTCAAGTACTCTGCTGGTGCACTACAATGCTCAGAAGAGATTGAGCGCCATTGAGCTTTTGGGAAAAACATTTTTTGGAATGGAAGTCAGGGGCCATGTGCGTTTGCAAAGCCCCCCGTGGTGCCAGAATAGTGGACCCCCCCCCCCAAACTTAATATGGGGTGCAGTGAGTATTTACACCCCACTGGCGTTTGACAGATCTTTGGAACAGTGGGCTGTGCAAATGAAAAATTACATTTTTCATTTTCACGGACCACTGTTCCAAAAATCTGTCAGACACCTGTGGGGTGTAAATGCTCACTGCACCCCTTATTACATTACGTGAGGGGTGTAGTTTCCAAAATGGGGTCACATGTGGGGGGGTCCATTGTTCTGGCACTATGGGAGCTTTGTAAACACACGTGGCCTTCAATTCCGGACAAATTTTCTCTTCAAAAGCCCAATGCACTCTTTCTCTTCTGAGCATTGTAGTTCGCCCGCAGAGCACTTTACATCCACATATGGGGTATGGTCTTACTCAGATGAAATGGGGTTACAAATTTTGGGGGGCTTTTTTCCTATTTTCCCTTGTGAAAATGAAAAATTTAGGGTAACACCAGCATTTTAGTGAAAAACTTTTTTTTTTTTCATTTTTCCATCCAACTTTGAAGAATTTTCATTAAACACCTGTGGGGTGTTAAGGCTCACTATACCCTTTTTTACATTCCGCGAGGGGTGTAGTTTCCAAAATGGGGTCACATGTGGGTATTTCTTTTTTTACATTTATGTCAGAACCGCTGTAATATCAGCCACCCCTGTGCAAATCACCAATTTAGGCCTCAAATGTACAAGGTGCACTCTCACTCCTGAGCCTTGTTGTGCACCTGCAGAGCATTTTACGCTCACATATTTCCGTACTCAGGAGAAATTGTGTTACAAATTTTGTGGGTCTTTTTTCCTTTTAACGCTTGTGAAAATAAAAAGTATGGGGCAACACCAGCATGTTAGTGTAAATTTTTTTTTTTAACACTAACAAGCTGGTGTAGCCCCCAACTTTTCCTTTTCATAAGGGGTAAAAGGAGAATAAGCCCCCCAAAATTTGTAGTGCAATTTCTCCCGAGTACGGAAATACCCCATATGTGGCCCTAAACTGTTTCCTTGAAATACGACAGGGCTCTGAAGTGAGAGAGCTCCATGCGCATTTGAGGACTAAATTAGGGATCGAATAGGGGTGGACATAGGGGTATTCTATGCCAGTGATTCCCAAACAAGGTGCCTCCA
Source organism: Hyla sarda (assembly GCF_029499605.1). Lineage (NCBI taxonomy): Eukaryota > Metazoa > Chordata > Amphibia > Anura > Hylidae > Hyla > Hyla sarda. The sequence goes on from NC_079191.1 coordinate 180,314,859, forward strand.
GCTGTTTCTAAAATTCCCAGCATGCCTGGACAGTCAGTGGCTGTCTGGAAATGCTGGGAGTTGTTGTTTTGCAACAGCTGTAGGCTCCGTTTTGGAAACACTGCCATACAATAAATTTTTCATTTTTATTGGGGGGGGGACAGTGTAAGGGGGTGTATATGTAGTCTTTATTATGTGTTAGTGTAGTGTTTTTAGGGTACATTCGCACTGGCGGGTTACGGTGAGTTTCCCGCTAGGAGTTTGCGCTGCAGCGAAAAATTTGCCGCAGCCCAAACTTGAAGCAGGAAACTTACTGTAAACCTGCCTGTGTGAATGTACCCTGTACTTTCGCCTGGGGGGGCAAACCTCCAGCTGTTTCAAAACTACAACTCCCGGCATGTACAGATCGCCGAAGGGCATGCTGGGAGATGTAGTTATGCAATAGCTGGAGGTACAACTATAACTCCCAGCATGCCAAGACAGCTGTTTGGGCATGCTGGGATTTGCAGTTTTGTAACATTTGGAGGGCTACAGTTTTAGAGAACACTGCAAAGTGATCTCCAAACTGTGTTCCTCCAGCTGTTGCAAAACTACAAATCCCAGCATGCCCAGACAGCAATCAGCTATGTGGGCATGCTAGGAGTTGTAGTTTTGCAAGATCTGGAGGGCTACAGTTAGAGACCACTGTATAGTGGTCTCAAGCTGTAGCTCTCCAGCTGTTGCAAAACTACAAATTCCAGCATACCCAAACAGCTGTCTGGGCATGCTGGGAGTTGTAGTTTTGCAACATCTGGAGGGCTACAGTTAGAGACCACTGTATAGTGGTCTCAAACCGTACCCTCCTGATGTTGGTAGGCAACTCACCGACTTCCGTAAGATCCAGCCGCACGACATCGCCGCCTGCCGATCTCCGTCGCCCGCTGCCTCCGTCGCCAGCCCGGATGGGTAAGTGGATCTTCGGCGCCGGTCCCCGTCGTTTCCCTGTCCTGCCCCGTCTATTGTGGGTGGGCAGGATGGGGAAAATGAAAGTTAACCCGCCCCCCGCCCCGATCTGCTATTGGTCGTCGCTTCTGGCGACCAATAGCAGGGATAGGAGGGGTGGCACCCCTGCCACCTCACTCCTATCCCTTCAGGGGCATCCTAGGTGTCTTAGACTACTGCGATCCCCCTTATATCCCGGGTCATCGGGTCACCATAGACCCGTAATGACCCGGAATCGCGCAAATCGCAAGTGTGAATTCAATTGCGATTTGCCGCGATCGCCGACATGGGGGGGTCTAATGACCCCCCTGGGCATTTACACGGGATGCCTGCTGAATGATTTCAGCAGGCATCCCGGTCCGATCCCCGCCCGGCGCACGGCGGGGACCGGAACTGCCCATGACGTAACTGTACGTCATGGGTCCTTAAGACCCAGGGTGTCGTGACGTAACGTTACGTCATGGGTCCTGTAGGGGTTAAGGTGAAAAAGGGCTGAGTCCTTAAGGGGTTAAAAAAATAAAAAATAAATAAAAACACGGCATAATGCTGCCATCACCATGGCATGATATTGGGCATCTGATTAGCAGTGCCTGGTGTCTTCCAAACATGACACAGCATTAAAGGGGTACTCCGCCCCTAGAAATCTTATCCCCTATCGAAAGGATAGGGGATAAGATGTCAGATCGTGGGGGTCCTGCCACTGGGGACCCCCGTGATCTCGGCTGCAGCACCCACCTAACGTCTACGCCTCACGACCACGACCACGGTGACGGGATATCGTGATGTCACGCCCCACCCCCTCAATGCAAGTCTATGGGAGGGGGCATGACAGCTGTCACGCCCCCTCCCATAGACTTGCATTGAGGGGCGAGGCATGATGTCACACAGGGGCGGAGTGGTGACGTCACTATCTCAGGTCACCGTGGTCGGGAATCAAAGCCTCCAGCATTTCCGGAAGCCACAACATGTGGGTGCTACAGCTGAGATCCCGGGGTCCCCAGCTGCAGGACCCCAGCAATCTGACATCTTATCTCCTATCCTTTGTATAGGGGATAAGATGTCTAGGGGCGGAGTACCCCTTTAAGGCTAAAAAGTTCTATCTTGGTTCCATTAGACCAGATGTTCCTCACAGTCCTTTAGAGTAAATCTAGCCTCTTTTCTGCATCAGGCACACTATAGAAAGATGTACACATACATACACACCACAATAATCTCCCCATGTAATAGGCCTTTAAGAAGGAGTGCTTTCCAGCCATAAGGAAAACTATAAGGCTAGGTTCAGACTATGAAATCTCCGGTCAGAAAATGTCTGCCCGGAGATTCCGAGTGCGGCCAGCGCTGACTGAATCAGTCGGCGCTAGGACCGCAAGGACACTGCAGTCTCCAATAGACTGCAATGTGTTCCGCACGGATTTCCGCCTGAAGAAAGAGCAACACCTTTCTTCAGGCGGAAATTTCCAAGCGGATTTTCCGTTCACAAATTCCTCTTCACAAATTCCGAAGTGTAAATCTGTGTACGGGAAACATTTCACTATACAGTACATTTTAGCAAGCGGAATTTCCGCCTGCAATTTCAAAGTGAAAGTGCAGGCAGAAATTCCGTAGTCTGAACCTAGCCTTAATCCCAGCAAGTCTTGAAGGTCTGCAGTTGTCAAACAATATGCATATAAGTAATTACATTGCAGTTACATACAGAGACCCAGGTATGGGTGATCTTTTGAAAGTTTACTCATCTGCACACAGGATGTTTGGATCTCACCTGGAATGATCATTCGGTTCTTGGTGACCTCTCTTATTAAAGAGTTTGAATATTTATGTTCATGCAAAATGTTATTTTGTTCATTATCATTAAATTTGCAAAAATGTAAAAAATTATTTTCTCACTTTTTAATAATGAGGTTTTGAGTGCAGAATGATATGAGAAAACTTTTTTTCATATTAGCACAAGGTCACAATGTAACAAAATGTGAAAAAGTTATAAGGTCTGAAGAATTTCTGAATGCATTGTATTTTTGTATCAATGCCTTTTCCAAGTAAACAAATTCTATAAAAAAAAAATAATGGAAAAATGCAATTTAAGCGCTCCATATTACAGTATAGAGTAGATTATTTACAATAGCAATCTTTTTTTTAACCCCCCCCCCCCCAAAAAAAAAACAAAACATTAAACTGAAGACAGGTTCCCTTTCAACTAAAGAATACATTCAAAATCCCAGATGATAACATATGCAGATGATAAGTTAGACATTATTCTGGGATGTATCCCCCAAAAACTGGAATCAAAATACATTTCTTTCTTGAAACATAAGCTGTTATGATAGAATAAAGGGGTTTTCATGTTGGTTACTGTTATCAATGTTTCTGCAGGTGTATAGAAATGATTTTGGGAGTCTAGCCATGGCCTTCATGTCACCGTTCCTTATTTATTAACTAATTTACATATTAAGAAGCATAACATGGGTAAATTGAAATATCCTATACATGCTCGTGTACAGATGAATGAAATACACTCTGACAGCTATGAACTGGACCTATAATTTCTAGTGTGTAAAGACAAAGATTCTAAAATCCATGATATCCCCCCTCCCCCCCCCCCAAAAAAAAAAAAATATAATACTGCCATTAAATATTGCTTGATAAAATGATTTTACAGAAATAATCCTAATGTAGAACACAAATCAGACAGGAGAGAGCATAGAAGAGTACTATCAGACAGGAGAGAGCAGAGAGGAGTACTATCAGACAGGAGAGAGCACAGAGGAGTACTATCAGACAGGAGAGAGCACAGAGGAGTGCTATCAGACAGGAGAGAGCACAGAGGAGTGCTATCAGACAGGAGAGAGAACAGAGGAGCCCTATCAGTCAGGAGAAAGCACAGAGGAGTCCTATCAGACATGAGAGAGCACAGAGGAGTGCTATCAGACAGGAGAGAGCACAGAGGAGTCCTATCAGACATGAGAGAGAACAGAGGAGTCCTATCAGACAGGAGAGAGCACAGAGGAGTGCTATGAGACAGGAGAGAGCACAGAGGAGTCCTATCAGACAGGAGAGAACACAGAGGAGTGCTATCAGACAGGAGAGAGCAGAGAGGAGTACTATCAGACAGGAGAGAGCACAGGGAAGTGCTATCAGACAGGAGAGAGCACAGAGAAGTCCTATCAGACAGGAGAGAACACAGAGGAGTGCTATCAGACAGGAGAGAGCACAGAGGAGTACTATCAGACAGGAGAGAGCCGAGAGGAGTACTATCAGACAGGAGAGAGCACAGAGAAGTGCTATCAGACAGGAGAGAGCACAGAGAAGTCCTATCAGACAGGAGAGAACACAGAGGAGTGCTATCAGACAGGAGAGAGCACAGAGGAGTGCTATCAGACAGGAGAGAGCACAGAGAAGTCCTATCAGACAGGAGAGAGCACAGAGGAGTACTATCAGACAGTAGAGAGCACAGAGGAGTACTATCAGACTGAAGAGAGCACAGAGAAGTGTTAGCCCACCCTCACTTACTGGACTTTGTCAATACCTGTGCTTCAGTTTGGACAAAGCCATGATTTTATAAGACATGATTTCTATAAAAAGGAAATAACATTTTCTTATGAAGTATATTAGAAATGTTAATGTTTTGCCAAGATGTACAACATATACAAAGTATCTGACAGTGCCCATTTAAGGCTCCAAAGTAAAATCTTAGGCTAGGATTTTTGCATCCACTGAGCGTGTACAGTTGGACTAAAATCATATTGAGTCATATGGCTTGATGGATATGTAGATTATTGTAGGCCAAATGGTTTGAACAGAGCATCAGTTTAAGCCCATTTTATCTTCTGTCCATATCATTACAGTTTTTCTCAGAGACAAAATCATGGTCTACCACATTTTCCTGTCTTTTTCATAAATCAGTTAAACTTGTATCTGATTTTTATTAAAATACAGAGGGGCAAAAAAGTATTTAATAACCAATTGTGCAAGTTCTCCCACTTAAAAAGATGAGAGGCCTGTAATTTTCATCATAGGTATACCTCAACTATGAGAGACATAATGAGAAAAAAAATCCATTAAATCACATTGTCTGATTTTTAAATAATTTATTTGCAAATTATGGTGGAAAATAAGTCTTTGGTCACCTACAAACAAGCAAGATTTCTGGCTCTCACATACCTGTAACTTCTTATTTAAGAGTCTCCTCTGTCCTCCACTCATTACCTGTATTAATGACACCAGTTTGAACTTGTTATCAGTATAAGACACCTGTCCACAACCTCAAATAGTCACACTCCAAACTCCACTATGGCCAAGACCAAAGAGCTGTCGAAGGACACCAGAAACAAAATTGTAGACCTGCACCAGGTTGGGAAGACTGAATCTGCAATAGGCAAGAAGCTTGGTGTGAAGAAATCAACTGTGGGAGCAATTATTAGAAAATGGAAGACATACAAGACCACTGATAATCGCCCTCGATCTTGGGCTCCACGCAAGTTCTCACCCCATGGTGTCAAATTGATCACAAGAACAGTGAGAAAAAATCCCAGAACCAAACGGGGGGGACCTAGTGAATGACCTGCAGAGAGCTGGGACCAAAGTAACAAAGGCTACCATCAGTACCAATGGAAGGGACCCAGCACAGGAGCGATCTCCCTCAACACCCGGCGTTCTAAACAAACGCCAGGTTCCTGCATCAGTGGTCGTGATTTCACGCCCCCTCATGCCGTCACACCATGCCCCCTCCATTCATGTCTATGGTAGGGGGGGGGGTGTCTGACACTGGAGTACCCCTTTAAATGTTTTGCTGAAAGGACATATATATTCTTTTACCTACTAAACATTTTTCAGTTCTGAATATACAGATGTTATGCTTTCTAAGAATTTGTGGAAAAGGTGCAGATTTAGGTTTATATGATATATTCATTAAACACAAATTCCTTTGGTTGCCACTAACAAACCTTTGCTTCTAGTATGATGACATTTTACCATACCTGCATCATGAAGAACATTTTGTGCTATAGAATAAAAAGTGACCCAGTATACGTGCTCTAAGGCTTTCCTTTCCTCCTTTTGTTCCTCTCCAATATCATGATGACAGCCGGAATGTCTTAGAGATATGTTCCCTGTCACACATAGGACCACGGTTTTACTTTGCCCAATGCCCTGACATCTTTCAGAACAACAGGATGTGCATATGTCTGTTGTTTGGCAAGGATTTAGGACTAAGTTTGCTCAGTTTCTTCTTCCTAAAGACAGACTGAGATCCCGACACTCTTCTTTCCTACTGTTCATGCCTTACCTTCTGTTTAAGTTGCCATCACAATTCATAATCTGTGGACTAACCAAATTGTATTTGTTTTACAATTTTTTCATCGGAATCATATAAACCAAATCTTCCTAAATGTTAAAATCTTTCTCATAAGTTGAATCTCTTTCTGAAATTACCAGCCAACTATCTTCTTCTAAACCAGTTCTTCCTTTTGCTATATAAATGGACCTGGAACATGGATATATGTGCTTCCAAACACACAACAAAGAAAACAATGTGAGAACTGGATGGGGATGGATGTAAATCGTAAGTATTGCAGATATAGACTTGTAACTATGACATTTCCTGTGTGTCATATTTGTTTGGGGTTTATTTGGGGATTTTGAAACATCATTGCTGATATTAGCTATAACATAGTATGATAGATAGACATCGCAGCTGTAAAGAAATGTTTCGACTTGTTCAGATTCTTAGGGCAAGGCTACTTGACTGGCTTTACTATTACAATACTTTGCCAAACTTTGGATTGTTGCTACTATCATTTTACAAAATGCTCTAGAGAACAATATGACTGGTTAGGGATCCTAAAAAAATGATAATAGGTGTACAATGTGTAAACAATGGTCATTAGTTTGTCTTATTACTCTAGATGTAGAGTAATAAATATTTATTTTCTTATTTGGGGATCAGATAATGGTCATGAAATAGTTCATGCATATTTACTTCTTGTATATTATGATTGTAGTTGTGTAGGAACAAGTTTATATTAGATGTTTACATGAACATCTAACATAATGAATTTGTAAATACAAAAAGTTGCAGTCCAGAAATATACACTTTTAAGATTCCTTTTACACAGGCAGACCACTGCCTGATATGACTGGTTGAGTTGATGGCGCTCTTTAAAGGGGTACTCCACAGGAAAAAAAAATTCTTTTAAAGGGGTACACCGGCGGTTATGATTTTTGGCTATATTGCATCTTCTTTTAATGTTCATGTATTTTTCAATTGACATGTATTATATGTTTGTGTAGTATGTGTCTTTTTTTCTTACCTGTTTGTGGCCCAGGAAGTTCTGTAGTTCTGTGTTGGATCTCTTACTGTTGTCCACATGTTAGGATTAGGCTGTGGACAACATGTCAGGGCTTTTTTTTCACTGTTCTTTCATGAGAGAGATAAGCCACACACCCTCATCTCCCCCTCCAGGTGGTCGCAGGTATGCATGAGAGAAAGACGACAGAGCAGGGGGAGAAAGAGGACGTACACAGCTCCTCAAAGTGCACGGACTGGGGATGTATAGACTGCAGGGAAATAAATCTCAGACTGTGGATGATTTCTATGTGTGTGTGTGTGTGTGTGTGTGGGGACTCCTGAATGAAACATGCTGGGAGTTGTAGTCCCTGTTATGTGTGTGTATGCTAGTGTTTACAGACCAGTGTGCCTCCAGCTGTTGCAAAACTACATCTCCCAGCATTCCCTGACAGTCTTTGGGCATGCTGGGAGTTGCAGTTTTGCAACAGCTGGAGGCACACTGATTGGGAAACACTGGCCTAGCCTATTCAGTATATTACAAACAAAGTGCATTGTTTCCCAACCAGGGTGTCTTCAGTTGTATCAAAACTACAACTCCCAGCATGCCCAGACAGTTTTTGGCTGTCTGGGCATGCTGGTAGTAGTAGTTTTGCAACACCTGGAGGCACCCTGGTTGGGAAACACTGGTGTATGCCCTATAGAGGTGTGGTAAACTACAACCCCCAGGAGACTACAGAGGCAGTATGCTGGTGTTATACAACAGACTGAAGACTCCTGAATGACACATGCTGGGAGTTGTAGTCCCTTTTGTGTGTGTATCCCAACCAGGGCTGATCATATTAGTGTGCTGTGTATAAGAGGGCCGACCCGGGAAAATAGTAGGGTGAGTAAAGGGCGGAAAAAAAAAAAAAGGAGCTGCCCCAAACCAGCAAGGCATGTGGCATGCTGGGATTTGTAGTTTTCAACACAGCAAGAAACAGGAAATAGAAGCAAAGAGAGGAAAACAAAGTGGGGGATAAAAAGACAACAAAGAACTGAAATAGAGTCACCTAAACAATAAGAATCAAAATGAAACAAAACAAATAGGGACAAAAGCGGAAAAACACGTTGACCCCCGGAGTACCCCTTTAAGTCAACTGGTGCCAGAAAGTAAAACAAAAATTGTAAATTACTTCTATTAAAAAATCCCAATCCTTCCAGTACTTATCAGCTGTTCTATAATACATAGGAAGTTATTTTCTTTTTAAATTTCCTTTCTGCCTGACCACAGTGCTCTCTGCTGACACCTCTGTCTACATCAGGAACTGTCCAGAACAAAAGAGGTTTGCTATGGGGATTTGCTCCTGCTCTGGATAGTTCCTGACATGGACAGAGGTGTCAGCAGAGAGCACTGTGGTCAGATAGAAAGGAAATTTAAAAAGAAAAGAAAGTAATTTACAAATCTGTTAAACTTTCTGGCACCAGTTGATTTAAAAGAAATGTTTTCCAGTGGAGTACCCCTTTAAAAGGAGCCTTTACACAGTCCAGTTATTGTATGTAAATGTTGGCTGGTCGCTGGGTCTAATCATGTTTATTTGCAACTGATTACCCCGTGTAAAATGGGACTTATGGGTAATGGGGGCTTATAGGTAAATTGGGACTTAAAAGCATGCATCATGAATTATTTTTATTTATTAAAATCAAATACTAACACATAATCCCAATTTGGACCTTAAATGGGCACTGTCAGATACAAAAACTTTTGATTTGTTGTAAAGCATGCAAAACCAATAGGTTTTGCAACTGCTTTCATTAGAAAATTTTCAGTATTTCATACTGAAAAACCCAGTCAAACAACTGCCCCCCTGCCTGCTTGGACACATAATAGTCCTACTGTGTCCATGCGTCATCACCTATGTCATGGACACACAGCGCAGGGCTCACAGCTGGAGGAAATATCCTCCCACTGTCAGCTTGTGTCCCATTACTGTCAGTGAGGACAAGCTGGGAGTTGTAGTTTTGCTAATGCTAGGGGAGATGTGAGCAGACAGCATACTGAGGGAGTGGGCGGCGACCTGCACAGTGAGGCCACACCCCCTCCATTTGAGAAGAATTCAGACTAGTGAGCTATATTAAAAGTGTAATAAAAAAATAAAGAAAGGTGCTATCACATAAAAATTAGATGTACTTGGTCAGGATTAGGCACGGAGTGATATATATATAAAAATAAAAATGTTGTTGGATCTGATGGGTGCACTTTAAGGACCAGTTTCCTAATCTAACTTGTCTCACTTTATGTGCTAATAAGTTTGTGATGCTTTAAAAGGAGTGATCCAGTTTAAGAAAAACATATCCCCTTGCTGCAGGATAGAGGATAAGTGTCAGATCATGGGGGAGGGGGGGGGGGGATAACGCTGCCAGATCAGTGGTCGATAGACTTCCTCCATGCATCCCTTTGGGAGAGCAGTGTATTTCCAGCTCTCCAATAGAGATAAATGGAGGGGGCATATTAGCCATAACTTAGTCCTGTGGTCAACACAGCTTCATTCATGGGGAGAGCTGGGGTGCCATACAGGAGATCACAGGGGTTCTGGGCAAATAGGGGATAGTTGTTTTTTTTTTTTTACTAACATATCCAAGTGATTCTGAGAATGTTTTCTCTTATGACACATTGTACTTTATTTTAGTGGTGGAGGTGTGACTGCTGGGATCCTGATGATCACAAGAATAGGGGTCCTGTGTATCCATGTGTAAGTAAAGTAGTGATTGTGTATGAGCACAGCCGCTCTGTTCAAACTCAGTATGACTGCTGAAAATAGCGGATACAATAGTGGAGTACAGCACTGAACTATCTTGAGCAGTCCCATAGTGTATGAATGAAGCAGCAGTCCAATATGCATACTGCAGTGCTGCTCCATTTACAAATGAGCACTGAGGACCCCTATTTCTGTGATCAGTCAGGGTCACAGTGGACCCCCATCCCTTGTTACCTATCCTCTGGATATGTCATGAATTGTTATCTTGGGATAACCTTGTTTTAGTGTCACCATATTAAGCCAGCTATATATTTTTTATTTTTTAGATGTATGGTTGTGTTACGGCTTGCATTTTTTGGGACGAGCTGTGGTATTAAAATTTGTACCATTTTGGGGTACATATGACTTGATCAGTTTTTATAAAATGTAGTGGGGAGGTGAAAAAAATAATTCTACCACTTTTTCTTATGATTTTTTTTATGGCGTTCGCTGTGCATATGTGTATTGTATAGGTTGGTAGGATTACCGTGATACACAATTTATACAGTGTTTTTATGTTTCATCTTTGCACAATGAACTCAATTAAAATTAAAGCCATATTCTGACAGATGTTGACCTTAAAAAATTTTCGCCAAGAAAGTTATGTTTGGTCTTGTATTTTGCAGGACAAACTGTACTTTTTATTGTAACTATTTTTATGCAATCTTCTTTTCATATGAAATCTTATTCTACTTTTTTGAAAGCAAGTTGACCAAAGTTAAAAATTCTGGCTTCTTCTTCTTGTGCTTTTAACTGTATTGGATAAATAACCTTACAGATTCATAGAACAGGGCCACAGCAATACCTATTATATATTATGACATGTTATGGTGATCGGTACCTTCTCTAGGATCAAAATAGCAATGTTTGTTGGCCTCAGCCAGCTTTATTCTTCATTTACAGTAAACAAACTTCAGCACTGTGCACATTACACAAAACCAAAGCCTGCTTGGCTGAGCGCTAACATGGGACAACTAACTAATATTTTAAGACTACCGCTCATTACAGTATACATCTCACCCAGACTTGGAACTCCTGGCTCCATAGTTATTGCTGTGTCCTCTCACACTAGGTGTCCTCACCTGGAAAGCTCTGAAGACCCTAAGGGCCTATTCACACATAAGAATTTCCGCTTGCGGAATTCCGCCTCCATTTAAAGCCCATAGACTTTTATGGGATTCTGCATCTCCATTCATAGTTCTGAATTTCCGCTTCCGCCTCCCTTTAGTGTCCCCTGGCCCCCCTTGCATCTGTCCCCAATGTAAATATGTTTATTATGTATTTTACTGTGTAATGTGTGAAGAAAGCATTGTCACTTTAAGACTGTTTAACATGTGAGTGGTCATGTGATTGTTACCCAGGAGGTATCAATGACCAGGTGACTTAAGGGTGACCAATGGGACCCCCCAGATCCTCCCCCATAAAAGTCCTGGGTGGAGCCTCTGCTTGCACTCTTGCTTCCTGCTGAGGTCCAGTCAAGTAGTTCTAGTGTGTGTCCAGAGTCATAGGAGGCCTCAAGTCCAATCTGCAGCCACAAAGCTACAAACCTGCAAGTAAGCCACAGTCACAGTCTTGTCAGTCAGGGACGTGCACAGACATTTTGAAGGGCAGGGGTTCAAGTAAAAAAAGAGGGCACCTTTCATAATTTAAAAAACGTCGGCCAGACTTAATGGGCAGATGTGCTGCGGCCCAGGGATACAGTGGACTCCCGCCAGGCCTCCTCGACATTCCTAGCCCCCATAAAAGTTGGTGTTTTTGTAAAATCGAGTCAAGAACAGTTTCTATTCAGCCATGTGTATATACACTTTGTCTGTGCTGTCAGTCTTATTTACAGAAAACATGTGACAGCTGCACTATAATATACTGTATTATAGAGGAGATTCATCAAAACCTGTGCATAGAAAGAGCGGTGCACTCGCCCATAGCAACCATTCAGATCATTTTGCAGAAGGATTTTCCTCTGCAAAGGTTTTAATAAATCTCCCCCTATATGCCCCCACCTGAGCTCTATATGACAGAACCCATCCCCAATCACCCAGCACCCATCAACCATCCTCAATCACCCAGCACCAATCACCCATCCCCAATCACCCAGCACCCAGCACCCATCACCAATCACCCAGCACCAATCACGCAGCACCAATCACGCAGCACCCATCACCCAGCACCCATCACCCAGCACCCATCCCCAATCACCCATCACCCAGCACCCATCCCCAATCACCCATCCCCACTCACCCATCCCCAATCACCCATCCCCCATCACCCAATCACCCATCCCCAATCACCCATCCCCAATCACCCCGCACCAATCACCCCGCACCAATCACCCAGCACCCAGCACTAATCACCCCGCACTAATCACCCAGCACCAATCACCCATCCCCAATCACCCAGCACCAATCACCCAGCACCAATCACCCAGCACCAATCACCCAGCACCAATCACCCAGCACCCATCACCCAGCACCCATCACCCAGCACCCATCACCCAGCACCAATCACCCAGCACCCATCACCCAGCACCCATCACCCAGCACCCATCACCCATCACCCAGCACCAATCACCCAGCACCCATCCCCAATCACCCATCCCCAATCACCCATCCCCAATCACCCATCCCCAATCACCCATCCCCCATCCCCCAATCACCCATCCCCAAATCACCCATCCCCAATCACCCATCCCCAATCACCCGCACCAATCACCCCGCACCCATCACCCAGCACCCATCACCCAGCACCCATCACCCAGCACCAATCACCCAGCACCAATCACCCAGCACCAATCACCCAGCACCCATCCCCAATCACCCATCCACAATCACCCAGCACCCATCACCCAGCACCCATCACCCAGCACCCATCCCCAATCACCCATCCCCAATCACCCATCCCCAATCACCCATCCCCAATCACCCATCCCCAATCACCCATCACCCATCACCCATCCCCAATCACCCATCCCCAATCACCCATCCCCAATCACCCATCCCCAATCACCCATCCCCAATCACCCATCACCCATCCCCAATAACCCAGCACCCAGCTTATGCAGGAATCTCCACACAGCCCTGGTTCTTACACTGAAGAGATGGACACCCCACTAATATATACTTACATGCTACAATATACAAGAGTTGGCAAAAAAAAGAATTATAAATATACAAAGACGTCCAGGCATAGCACAGCATACAGGAGGGAGGCAGGGAAGCTCCGCCTCCATTGCGCACAAGACTGACTTTGCATATTAGCAATGTGGGGCAATACCTAGAAAATGGAAAGACCAATTTTTGTATACTTCACTGTAACCTGGTGTATTGGGTTCAGTGCGAGTAAACAGCCTGTCAGTTTCCCTTTAATTATATACCGTACCCCCCTTAATTCCCTATATACTGTGCCACCATTCATCTATTAATTCCCTATATACTGCGCCACCATTCATCTATTAATTCCCTATATACTGTGCCACCATTCATCTATTAATTCCCTATATACTGTGCCACCATTCATCTATTAATTCCCTATATACTGTGCCACCATTAATGAACTATATACTGTGCCACCATTAATGAACTATATACTGTGCCACCATTCATCTATTAATTCCCTATATACTGTACCACCATTCATCTATTAATTCCCTATATACTGTGCCACCATTAATTAACTATATACTGTGCCACCATTCATCTATTAATTCCCTATATACTGTGCCACCATTAATGAACTATATACTGTGCCACCATTCATCTATTAATTCCCTATATACTGTGCCACTATTAATTAACTATATACTGTGCCACCATTAATGAACTATATACTGTGCCACCATTCATCTATTAATTCCCTATATACTGTGCCACCATTCATCTATTAATTCCCTATATACTGTGCCACCATTAATGAACTATATACTGTGCCACCATTCAACTGTTAATTCCCTATATACTGTGCCACTATTAGTTAACTATATACTGTGTCACCATTAATGAACTATATACTGTGCCACCATTCATCTATTAATTCCATATATACTGTGCCACCATTCATCTATTAATTTCCTATATACTGTGCCACCATTCATCTATTAATTCCCTATATACTGTGCCACCATTCATCTATTAATTCCCTATATACTGTGCCACCATTCATCTATTAATTCCCTATATACTGTGCCACCATTCATCTATTAATTCCCTATATACTGTGCCACCATTCATCTATTAATTCCCTATATACCGTGTTACCATTCATCTATTAATTCCCTATATACTGTGCCACCATTCATCTATTAAATCCCTATATACTGTGCCACCATTCATCTATTAATTCCCTATATACTGTGCCAATATTCATCTATTAATTCCCTATATACTGTGCCACCATTCATCTATTAATTTCCTATTTACTGTGCCACCATTCATCTATTAATTCCCTATATACTGTGCCACCATTAATGAACTATATACTGTGCCACCATTCATCTATAAATTCCCTATATACTGTGCCACCATTAATGAACTATATACTGTGCCACTATTATTTAACTATACTGTGCCACCACTAAGGGTGTGTTCACACATGCATATTTTCTGCTGCAGATCTGCTGCAGATTTGCTTTAGCAGATTTCTCTTCCCATTGTCAATGGGAAGCAAAATGTGCAGCAAAAATAGGCCCCCTATTGAACGCACCCTAAAGATCTATACACAGTGCCAGCATACATAAAAATATAATGTTCCAATATAATGAAATACTGTGCTTACATTCCTCCAATAATTCCCTATATAATGTGCTTACATTCCTCCAATTCCCTAATAATGTGCTTCATACAATACATACAAGCACATAACATAAAAGCACATACAGTACATAGGTAATATACACATCCAGTACATAGAGACACTGACACATACACATTAACCCCTTAAGGACAATGGACGTACTCCTACGCCCCCGTTTCCGAGTCCTTAAGGACCGAGGACGTAGGAGTACGTCCTGTCCATTCCCGGCCCCCCGCCGCTAGCCGGAGGGGAGCCGGTGCCCGATGCCTGCTGAAATCGTTCAGCAGGCATCGCGGCATATCGCCCAGGGGGGTCATTATGCCCCCCCATGTCGGCGATGGCCGCAGATCGCTGGACAATTCAGTCCAGCGATCTGCGGCGATTCCGGGTCAATCGGGTCTCCAGTGACCCGGTGACCCGGAATTACTGGCTGATCGGGGCCGTCAGAGACGGCCCCGAACAGCCAGAGCCTGCAGGGGTGAGGTGGCACTGGTGCCACCTCACGATCGCCCTGATTCGTCGGCCGGATTACCGGCCGACGAATCAGGGCGCCTGCTGCGGGTGTCACTCCCGCACCCGCTCCGCCCCTCTTCCGGAGGACGTGAGCGGGTGCGGGACGTGCACCCCGGGTGCTGGGGACCCCGATCCCCGGCGTTAATGTTGGGATCGGGGCCCCAGGAGCGACGACGGCGGCGGCAGCGGGACTGACCTGTGCGGCGATCAAGCAGCAGCAGGAGGTGAGTGACAGCCTCCTGCTGTTGCTTAGCAACAGCTCCCAGCATGCAAAAAGGGCATGCTGGGAGCTGTAGTTATGCAACAGGAGGAGGCAGACCACCACAACTCCCAGCATGCACTTATGGGCATGCTGGGACTTATGGTTTTGCAACAGCTGGAGGCACATTCTTTCTATGGAAAAATGTACCTTCAGCTGTTGTGTAACTACAACTCCCAGCTTGCACAAACAGCTTAAGTGCATGCTGGGAGTTGTAGTGGTGCATCTGGAGGTTGCATAACTACAACTCCCAGCATGCCCGTTGGCTGTCGGTGACTGCTGAGAGTTGTAGTTTTGCAACAGCTGAAGGCACACTGAGTTAAGTAGCAAACCAGTGTGTCTCCAGCTGTTGCATAACTACAATCCCCAGCATCCCCAGCCAAAGTAGTATGCCTCCCGCTGTTGCATAACTACAACACCCAGCATGCCCTTCCGCTGTCCGTACATGCTGGGGGTTGTAGCTTTTGCAACAGCTGAAGGCACACTGGTTGCAAAAGA